>NC_141991.1:241414734-241756480 GCF_049901715.1 Pseudonaja textilis | reverse complement strand
CTTTGTAGGGCGAAGGGTACGTCTGCTTGTGCTTTGAAAGGAGCGTGTTTTTCCACGGCATTTGCCTTCCTAGCCTTCGCGGGCTCCGTTCAGCACTGTGTGTACCGTTAGACACGCGTGCGGTATAACGCCAAAGTGCGGCTTCCCCTTGGCCAAAAATAAATTCAGTAAAGACCGCGTTTGCCAGGTTAAGGGGCGGGCGGGTGGGGGGCGTCTGTGCTTATGTATGGTGTGGGCATGTATATTTTCTCCGAGGACTACCGTTCCTCTTTTGTTTCGGCTATTTGTGTGTACCATTTCAAAGTCACCGAGGAGAAGGGGGGGGATTTGAGTTGGTGAATCAATTAAAATTCATGATTGGGTTGTGAAAAATGAGGCGTTGAGCGTTTAAGCCACCAAATAAATGCTTCAGAGGAAGGGCTTTGCGGGGAAGGGAGGGAAGGAGGGAGAAACGAGGGCTGTTTTCTGCAGAACAGATTGGATAGATTCGAAGCGAAGAGGACGAGAACAATCACTTGTGTTGGGGGTAAGCCGATATTTGTCCTTTTGATGTGCGCCGAGTTGTTTGCCAGCACCCTCTAGCGGCCGCGGCGGGAAGTCGCCTCTCTTTCTATTGTTCTAACTCGGCCGGAGGGGTTCGGTCATTGGACACGGTTACGCGTGTCGCGGAAAAATAAAAAAAAAAGCACCGTCCGGACCCATTTCGGACAGGGAAAAAGGATCCGTTTGGAGAAAGAGGTTTACCGGGGACGCGGCGACCGGCCGTCTCCCTCGCTTGTAGTGTTGAAAAAGGTCTAAAAATAAAAGCTGTGAGACCTTAACACGAAAACTCGTGATTTCTCAAATAAGGAGCGCCTTGCAAAAGATGCATTGCCTTCGACCTCTGGTTGGCCTCTCGCCTGCTCTGGGAAACATTAAAAAAATAAAAAATAAAAACAACCCATGTAATAAACGGGGGAGGCAGGGCGCAAGAATGCTCACCGATATATAACTATCATTCTTCCAGCGCCTTGTCATTGCTACAGTATTTGCCCTCGCCTCTGTCAAACGCGGCGCTTTTGCCTTTTCCTCTAATCCGAGGCGATCTTTTGTTTATAAGCCTCCCGGTTTCCTGCCCAGCGAGGCCATCCAGGAATGTTTACAAATGTATTTAGGAAAATGGGGGAGGGGGGGAAATCCCGCCTATTTCTGACAATTGCTTCATTCACCTGTGTTTGATGGATTCTGGCCTGTAGCAATTAATCGTTGGCTGGTATTGATTAGTGAGGTGGGGGAGGGGAGAGAAAGCCAGCGAGTGACTTCCAGCGATGCCTTTCGCTGAAAGGAGCTGAGCTCCTAAATCTTGTTTTGGTTTTTTTTTTTTTTCCCTCGCCTTCCGTCCTCATCCTCCCCCCTCCCTCCCCCTAATTATCTCTTGTATATATTTAGAGGCGCTTGCATCCCCCCGGCTGCCTTGCTTGTCTTTCCAGGCGCTTGCAAAGCCTGCCCCGGAGGGAGGGAGGGAGGGAAGGGGGGGAGTTTTATCTGGCACGTCTGCCGGTGATTTATTATTAATTAGCATTCCTGCTCGTTTAATTACGAGCCCAGCCGCTCGCTTGTGGGAAACTCACGTTGGTGAGATGCAAACGCCCGAGTTTGGCTGTGCGTTAGGAGAAGAGATGTGGCTAGATAGGCGTCCTTTGTTCGTGTGTGTGTGTGTGTGTGTGTGTGTGTGTGTGTGTGGACGCTTGTCACCCATTTCCTAACAAGACAGTTTGGAAACACCGCGCGTCCACAGACGAGCTCTTCTCTCTTTCTCTCCTCCCCTCCTCTCCTCTTTCCTTCCTCCCTCCCTCCCACCCCTCTCCCCTTTCCGCTTTCTCATTCGTTCTTAGCGATGATAATTAACGTGAGAAACGTCTGAAATGCATATCGACCAGACTTTTATGCGGCGTTGTATCAGCAAGCCTAATAAACCAAGCGCCAGGACGCAGAAGCAAATCCCCCCCCCCCCCGTTTGTGGTCAGTTCCTCGCTCTCTGGGTCTTCCCCTTGTGGTGCGAACTGGAGGGACGGAGAAGGATGGCCAGATTTTTTTTTAAAATTTGATTACTTAAAATGCTACAAAAAGTAAAGTGAAATCTGGTGAAAAACAACACCGTCTTCTAATTCCTCTTTGGAATTCCTCCTGTTTGGAAGCCAGTGTCTTCGGGTGGGATTACCGGAATCCTACCTGAGAAGAAATCCTTTCGCTTTGCTTTTTTTTTTTTTTTTTTTGGAACCTTCAAGCGCCCTTATTCTAGAATAGGCCGAAGTAAAGGCGGGGTGGTGAGCGGAGGGGATCATACTTGAGGGGTGACTCCAAGGCAACTTTTGGGGGCTGCGAGGTGCAGTACCCTGGAAAAGACCAGTTAAGCGCCGCGGAAATGCTCCATTTTCGGCCGAGGGTTGCGTCTGCCGGCTTTTCACCTCGCCTCCAACTCTCGTAGGCGGAAAGTGGAAAGGTTGAAATAGGTCAGGAATTCCCACTAGCACTGATGGCGTTACCTAGTTTGGGTAATGGAAAATGCCTGCAAGAAAACCAAAGGACCCCCCCCCCCTGTCATTTCAACCCTGAGCAAAAAAATAAATATAACATTCTATTAATCCCCACTTTGTCTGCAGGGCCAAATTATCCGGGCTCCGAGACGGTTTAGTTCTTAACCCTGAAATTCAACTCACGCTTGTTCACATGGCAGCCCTTAGTCGATCGATGAGGAGAGGACCAAGACATCCACTCGGTCCGGTTTGAAGATGCGGCGCCTTAGCCTCGGCCCGTTTGTTGCAAAAGGCAGCTTTGGTTCGGTTCAGAGTTCAGGATTGAGGGCAGAATCTTCATTGGCGCCCCCTTCCGCCCCCTTCCCTATGTGACGTCAATTCGCGATTTAGATCCCTGACCTTTCATGGCCCGGAAAACACGAACGCCCGGAAAGACCCGGACTGGTGAAACCACCTTTTTAGAGGGTATTTGAACGGAGGAGATTTTCTACCTCAAACGCGAAGCCCTCCGCCATCTGATGGCTTCAAACCTTGGGACCAGATGGTGGGGTCTTTCTCCTACACATCTGCTCCCTTTTTTTTTTCCCTCCACCCGGGTTTTACACACACAAACGTTGCAGAACTGATTCAGGGACTAAATAAACAAGGCCGTCTGAATACAGTCTCCGCGAAAACCAGCAAAACAGGGGGGAGAAGCTGAGAAGGGGACAAAAGCCCCCCCCCCACACACACACACCTATCAATTATTAAAATAATTCACGGGGATTCTGGTGAGCTGGACCGAAGAGACAATAATTGCGGGCGGCGGGATGGGAGAGGAATAAACGGAGGTGCTCACCAAACTGGCAGTTCTAGCAGACGAAAGATGGTACGCGGTTGATCTCCAACCTTGGGGGGCACCCCCAGAACTTTTTGGGTTAGTCAATGTCCCACGTCGCTTCGCCGGGGGGCCGGGCTGACGCGGTGGAGCGCCTCGTTAAAGAAGAAGGAAGCCTTGCTTTCTCTTCCTCTTCTCCTCCCCTCTCTCTCTGCCTCGACCCCCCCCCCCTCACCCCCACCCCCAGCCTTTCCTGGAGCCATTAAAAATGCATATTCGAGCCCCACAGAGTGAGAAGAGTCGTTTAGACTGGCCTGGTTTCTCTTTATATTTATTGTCGGTTTAGGCTGTGCGCCCTTGATAGAAACCGTTCCTTTTAATATATATATATGTGTGTGTGTGAGAGAGAGAGAGAGCGTCCGGTAGGTGTCATTTCAACAAGAAAACACCACAAATAAAAATGCAGTGCAGATTTATACCCGCCTTGTAGGAAGGTGCGATGGTTTGGTCCTGGTGATGAAAGATCCCTTGAGTCTTTCCCAAGTCGCTTTGAGAAAAGGCCAGTTAATTGTTTTCACCTTTGCGATAAATTACACTTATGCAAAACTAGCTCGCCGGTCTCTTCCCCCCCACCCCCACCCTTTTCCTCCCGGCCGTCCCTTCCCCACCCCCTAAATTTAACGATTTTCAATTAGGAGAAACATCAGGAGAGAGAGAAGGCGAGGAGAGGGAAAGAGAAGCAGGTGCTAATCCCAGTAAGGTGCAGTATGTACACACTACAGGTATAGGTGGGCCCTATCAGGTCGTAACTACAGGTATAGGTGGGCCCTATCAGGTCGTAAGGTAAGGACAAATCCTCTCTCCCTTTGCCCCAACTTCGGGGGATAGTTAGGAATGAGAGAAGAGCCCTTCAGAAGGAGACCGTCGCTTCTGACCCATCGACACACGAGACTTCCTCCATGGCCGGAGCCACTCTGAGGATCAAGGAGTGACACCCTCTCCTTGGCAAGAACGACGGACAACATTGGGCCCCCCTGAGCAGCCCCGGCTTATCAATTATCACCCCCTTATTAACCTCCCGCCTTTCTCCCTCGAGGGAGGCTGCGGAGCGGGGAAGTTCTCTCCTTCCGCGGCGCAATTCCTTGGCGTCGGGTGGGCGCTTAAACACCCCCCCACTCACACACGCATACATTTGACGCCTGCAAAAGCAACCCAGCCGCTGACCTCCTTGTGGTTCCCCCAGCATGCAAATTCGCGCCCGCTCTTCGCACCTTCCGCGATGTTTACACGTTTATTATTTCCTTTCGCCCTGTACAGTCCACATATAGGCAAAAAGATGGACTCTTAAACTGTACAAGTCCCCGGTTATCGCGTCGAGTTGAGAGCCGAGGGTACGGTGCGAACGCTTAAAACATATGTATGTAGAGTAGACCGATGCGATCACTTAATAATGCATGGCCCAGTTTACGGCCTCGATTAAACACGTTTAAGTCCCATTGATTGTGACGGGAGGACTGAAAGGCAGACTTCAGTCTTCCCCATTGAAATCAATAGGATCTGAAAAAAATAATAATAACTGGACCGTGTGCCTGGCTTTGTTTATAGCATTTCTTCTGCTGGAGCTTGCTAGTAGCCCTCTAACTGGCTTCTTCTTTGTGGGAATTGTGTTATAATATCTGCATGGTATTGCAATCTAACACCATCAGCTCATCCAGGGTCCTTCAGACATAAATACAGCAGCAGCCTTAGGCACAAGAGAGTAAAAAACGCCTCTCTTTTTTTGCTGCCTGCCGCTGAACGCAAAGGGCAGCTGGCATAGCATGTGTGAATACTTCTCTAAGACACCTACAGATCTGTTTGTATACAGGGATCAATTAGCAAAATGATATCTTGAGGGAACCTTTGTTGACTGTCCATTTTTGCAAAGCAGTCTGGGACCCTTACATATTCATTTCCCTGGAGTTTTGGCAGAAGAAGCTATCAAAAATGCCATTTTAAGAATGACTGCTAAACAGGCTCCCTTGGCTAAAGGCTAATCTGAAAGCTACCAACAGAACCTAGGTTTAGTGTTTATTTTCCAGCCATTGCAGTTCGGTGACCTTTTTAAAAAATCACAGAAGGTGTTCCTTAAATTAAGGCTTAAAGCTAAAAAGCATGCTTCTTTGCGACCAATTTTTGAGCCACAATCCAATAAAATTGTAAGCTGACCTAGGTAAATTGACAGTGTCTTTAGAAACAAAGTTCTAATCCAAGTCCTCCAACTTGGTCTCTGTTGGGACTGCAAGACTAAGTTGATTTTGTCTCAATTGGTGCTTGATTCGAACAAGGATCTTAAATGGCCCAAGGTAAAGAATTCTGTATCTGCTTAGTGAAGGAACAGCTGAGTGTGATTATATATGTGCAAAATCTTCAGAGTGCACATGTCTATATATTCCCCAATTCATTTCCCTGTGGTCACTTCATAGAAATCACTGCACAATCTGCATAGGGGATAGATCTCAGATTGTACTTAATGAGTTCTCCAGACTCTTTAATTTTTAAATGTACATAATCCAAATACAATGAGAGAGAACTACCTACCTCTCATTGTATTTGGATTGTGTACATGTCTTTACAATAATGCTACCTTTAACGTTTTTAGAATACTGCACAGAAAAAAAGCCTCTCAACTCTCACATCAAAAAATCTAGGTAACCATACTGTTCAATAATATATTTTTGCTAAGATATGGAAGCTTACTTTCTTTTCATCATTGAAAGTGTTTCCCATTGTATTCGTGTATATTGTAGAATCAACACTAACACAAACAAAATGGTTGGTGATTTCTGCCAGAATTGGAAAAGGATTCTTAGCAAATAGATCAGCTTGTTCTCTTGACTGTTTGCCATATTTGTGAACATTATTTGCCACCACACTATCTAAGCTAAGGGATGACAGAAAATTCATTGCCATGCGTACCCTAATATTGATACTTGTTGTAACTACCTTTTGTTCATGGTCCAATGGGGGAAATATTTTAATAGATCATCATAGCCTTTGGACAGATTGACTGAATACATGAAATCAATGTGTGTGTTACCCAAAACTCATTACGATATTTTTGATTTCTTGGAGACTGTGAAGTAAGAAACAAAAGCTACCACTTAAATCTTAATGCTTAGGCTGAAGACAAAGATGGTGTTAACTTCCATTCTTCACCTAAATTTAAAATGACACAAGGATAAAAATAACCTAACACCTGAAAACATTTTACCTGCTTTATGTTCCATGGTCCAAGATCTGTTTCCCAAAAGTATTGGCTCATTTTGGTTCATGGTAGGGCCTAATCTTCCCTTATCATTGCCTGATCCAATAACTCACTGGTATCAGAAACAGCCTGGCATGGAGAAATATACAGATGTGCCTTTAACTTCCAGTCACACATGTATAAAATTATCCATTAACAATTAAATACCTGGGGCTTTAAGTGGGTGGATGGCTTTGTTTCTTTATTTTGTTAATAAATTTAATAATAATCTGATGCAATTTTTTTCATCGTAGATTTTGGGCTACTGATGCCAGTGTGAAGTTATGTCAAATGTGCCTTCTTTCTTAGTCACACAATGTATTTTCTCCTCAGGGTGTATTTTGAAATCCACATTATTCATGAATAATAATTAGGTAATAATAATGCTGCTTGATTAGTATTTTTCTGATTGTTACTGATTACTGATTAAAAGCAATGACACAATAAATAATAATAATAGCCTTTCACCTTCATAGCTTGCATTTGTAAAAATGGCTGCAAATGGGAGGACTTTGGTTATCCAATAGGTAGCCTCCATCATTGCCAATCAGAAATAAGATATAATAATAAGTACCTAAAGGCAGCAGAGCAAAAGAGAAGGAACTTGAGAAAATCACAAAATACAAAGACCTGCAAATAAGAATAGAATGACTGTGGCAAAAAAAAAAAAAAAGCAAAGGTAGTGCCAAACAGTAATAGGCAATCTCAAAACATCTCAGCATCACTTGAACACCACAGGCATTGACAAATCCCATCAGTCAAGTGCAAAAGGCAGATGTACTTAGAACAACTTACATCCTGTGGCAATATTTCTAAAATCATCAAACAACAACGCCTATTTATTTCAGGTCCTTGGGAAGAAATTGATAGGTGGAGTTTAAAAAAAAGAAGGTTTAATCTAGTCTAAACATTGGCTGATAGAGCAACCCACCAAAAAATAACAATTATTATTCAGTCTTGCTTTTGGTTTTCAGCAACTGACACCCAAAAGATGCTGTGCATCTGCAATAAGGTACGGCAACCAGTGACAACCTCTTCTTGCAAGAAGATGACTTTGCAACCTTATGTGATTCTGTTCCACGTGGTAAAATAATTGGAAGCCGGGGCTTAATTCCTCCCCCACCCCACAATTTCCTCCGTGGGGCTTGTTTCTGATTCTGAGCAATTCTTCTAATTACGGTGGGGAGGGGCATACGGAAGATGGGAACTGGAAAATGATTTAATACAGGCTTCCAAGAAAAGCTGCTGCTTGAATGAGGGCCAGAGGTCAACAGCTGAGCATCCATGTATATGCAGATGCTCCCCAGTGCACATTCCGGGTATAAAAGAGCCCTGTAGAAACAGCACAGTGTGACCATTGCTTCCTGCAAAATTAGGTGTTGGCTAAGGATGTCTCGGTGATCAAAAATCGGCTTCGCTGGGATTTATTTGAGCTGCGATGATGATTCTTAAGGACTCCAACACATTGTGTGTGCAAATCCATTACCTCCATAGGAAAAACATCATTCATAGAAATAATATTAGGCAATTTTCATTGGGGCTGCTGGGATATTGTTTGTACATTTGTGCACAAGGTGATTTGTCTCTATTGGGGTGGAGGTTGGGGGTGTAGATTAAATTCTTTTTTTTAAAAAAAATAGGGTCTGTTTCTCAGCCTCCTGTCTGTTGTGATGCTTTCTTTATCCAGTCCCAGTCCTTTTCTGAGAAGAGTTTGGACAGGGAAGTGGCATCTAAAAGGCCAAAGTGAGAAACGTTTGAAACTGTAACCTTGTACAGGTCTGGTTATTTTTTTTGTGTGTGTGTTTTGTTTTGTTTTGTTTTGTCAGGGGAGGGGAGAGATTGGCTAATGATTAAAGATGAACAAACATGCCCATGTCCGAGTTGCAGTGGGCGACTTTAATCTATGTCAGTGGCATCTGCGTAGCTCCCATGTCCGAGATAAGAGTCCCTGCTTCTGAACCTTCTGGTCCTGTGTATTATAATTTCCTCCTTCCCTGCCTGTGGTCTTCTCAGGCCCTGAGCTTGGGGAATTGGTTGGTTGGGGAATTCTGGGAGTTGGAGTCCACACATCTTAGGTAGCTGAGGTTAAGAAATAGTGTTCTAAATGTACTAATAGGTAAACTGACCAGAAAGCTCCTGAGGCAGAGTTTAGGTATTGCAAATAGAGCCCTTGACTCCTCTCTCTCTCTCTCCCCTCTCTCCCTTCCCTCTCTCTTTCCCCCTCTCCCTCTTTCCCACTCTCTCTCTCTCTCCCTCCCACCCTCCCTCCCTCTTTTCCCATCTCTCTCTCCCTCCCTCTCCCACTCTCTTTCTCTCTCTCTTTCTCTCTCCCTCCCTCCCCTCCCACTCTCTTTCTCTCTCTCTCCCTCCCACTCTCTCTCCCTCTTTCCCCATCTCTCTCTCCCTCTCTCCCTCTGTCCCTCTTTCCTCATCTCAGCCTCCCCCTCTCCCCCCCTCTCTCATACACGCACACATACAACCCAGTAGAGATGGCAGCTACAAGGGTGTTTCTACTAACCTGTATCCTGCAGTGGCCCCTGCTTCCGGGGAAGGTTAATAATAATAATAATAATACTAATAATAATACTAATAATAATAATAATAATAATAATAATAATAATAATAATAATAATAATAATAATAATATAACCACCACCAAACATGCCTGCAAGGCCCTATTAATTTTATGTTCCCAACCCTACCCTCTTCTGGTGACTTAAAACTCTGAGCTAAACTGGGGAGAAATCAAACCGAACTGTCAATCTCGTTCCTTTCTTTCTGATTCGCCCAAGCTGCTTCAAACCGAAGCCCAATTAGCACAAAAAGCAAACGAACCAGGGTTTAAGCGCCCTGCCACCCTTGAACTGTTGTGGCGGGGGGGGGAGGGTAAGGCTGGGCTACCCTCCAGTGCTACGGACGCCGGCGCCCGCTTGCTCCGCAGGAAGGTCCCGGTACGAACTGAACTATTTATTTATTTATTTTTCGGCCCCTGAAAGGAAAACAAGGCCCACCAAGGCAGAAGCGGGTGAAGCGAAAAAAACCTCTGCTTCGGACTTGCGGCGGAGAGAAACCGGCCATCGCCTGCCTTTTTACGCGTCGGAAAGTGTGGTGGGGGGAGAAAGCAAGCAAAGCTTTTGGCTGGACGGACGCAGAGCCCCATCGGCTGGAGAAAGTGACACGGGCACAGAGGAAGAAATAGAAACAAACGGGGCAGGGGAGGGGTGAAGCCCAGGAAAGAAAGGCCGGGAAAGGGTGGGTGTGTGTGTGGGGGGGGGAAGTCTTTTATTCCCTTCCCCTCCTCCCGGTTGCTTCTATTTATTCCCCTTCGCCTCTGCGCGCCCTCGCCCCCCGCGCCTGTGTCACTTTCTCCAGCCGATGTGTGCGTCTTTGGAGGCGGATCGATTCTGATAATGTTGCGAAGATTAAAAGCGCATTAATGCTGGCAACAACAGAGGAACGCGCGGGTCTCCGCTCCCATTGATCGGCAGGACGGAACCCGAGAGGCCGGGCGCCTTTCCAGGAAGAGCGAGCGGGAGCGCGCAGGGGAGGGGCGGCGGCGGCGGCGGCGCGTGTGCCTTTCCCAGCAAAACCCACCCGAGGACTGCAACCAAACCCCCGTCTGGAGGTGCGTGGGGGGGGGAGGTGTGTGGCTCGCCTGCTCCACCCCCACGGGCGACCGACGCTGCCAACCTTTTTCCCTGAAACTCACCCAGTTGCTGCGGAGTCTTCACTGCGGTGGGCTTCTTCAAAAGAGCCCAGGACCCTCCTGGCAGTCTTACCATTCAATGCAAACCTTTATGGTCATCAGAGTACAACGCGTGTACGATGAGATGGGCTGAGTCTCCGCTTCGTGGGAACCCCACCACCAGCCACAATACAACTCCCAGTGAAGGCAAAGAAAGGCCCTAACCCAATTGCCACCGTGTGAACTTCTTGCACGGGCCCTGCAAGTCACTTTGTATTATATTGTTGTAAGGTTATTTTTCATTCAGCCCACGGATTAAAAAAAAAAAGTATTCTTCAGCCTGTTTATGCGGCTGCCTATGCTTCTCTATCTCCTTCCCCATGGTAGGAGAATAAAGAAGTGCTGGCCGGGGTGTGAGTCCTCGAGGAGGTTTTGAGAAGGTCTTTAGATCAATCCCGGTCCCCAGACATAACAAAGGGGTCGTCTGGGAATCAGGGACCCCTCTTCCCTCCCCTTTCCTGACCTTGGACCTCAGTGGAAGGAAAAGTGACTCGCACCCCACAAGAAGACACGGCAAGAGGAGTCTCAAAATCTACCCCCCCGCCCAACGCCTTAAAAAGGCCCTGGTGCCACCATTCTCCCCACCCAATGGTTCCAAAATATTTCTTAACGCGGGAGAGAAGCGATTCTTCTCCCTAAGTCACGGAGTTCACCTGTCGTCTTTTAAAGCCCCGGGTTATTTAAATATAGTTTATATTTAATATTGGTTGGGCCAACGCCCTATCCCCTAGCACAGAGGTCTCCGACCTTGGCAACTTTAAGCCTGGTGGACTTCAACTCCCAGAATTCCCCAGCCAGAGTCCACCAGGCTTAAAGTTGCCAAGGTTGGGGGCCTCTGCCCTAGTTTAGCTTCCGTACCTGGACTTCCCCCCGCGCCGCCTAGGTTCATTTCAGCACGGTGGGTGAATCCCGGCTTTGTGGGAGAGTGAGCTATATCCTAAAGTCATCTCTCTTTTCTCTTACCTGATAGCCAAATCGCATAATCCTAAACCTACCTTCTTAACTATGAAGCCGCTACTAGTCCTTTTAAAGTCGTTTTACCTGCGTTAGCTTTCCTGATTCCAACATATATTGTAATGCGCGAATCTGATTTATTTGTTTTGTTTAGTTTGTCAAGCATGCATGAGAAAAACAAGTATAAGTAGGAATATAACATATCAACAGATAAGTATAAACAGGTATACGCATATACATAATAAAGGAGTATGAATTAAAGGGAAACCGTAGGACAGGGACGATAGGCACGCTGGGGCGCTTATACACGCCCCCTTACAGACCTCTTAGGAATGGAGTGAGGTCCACGGTAGACAGTTTAAGAGGTTAAAGTTTTGGGCGTTTGAGGATGTGACAACAGAGTCAGGTAGTGAGTTTCAGGCGTTGACCGCTCTGTTGCTGAAGTCGCATTTTCTGCAATCGAGACCGAATTATGACCAAAAGTTGATTCTTACTACTGATATTTTTAAAAAATAGGCAAAAAAACAACAACCCGGAATTAGATGACACTTATTTTCAGATTCACATGGTAGAGACGGAGAAGTTAATTGCCTTCTGAAAGCACACCGTAACGTGAACGGTTCAAATCTCAGGAGCTTCCCGCAATTGGGATTCTACCCAAGGTCTACAGACTACGGGTTTTGGAAGTTCTAGTCAGAGATCGGGTTAAGCTCAAGGTGGCTGGGGATTCTGGAATTTGAAGTCCTTGCACAGACCTGAAAGGCAGAAGAAAAGAGGGCGCGAGGGCGCCTCCTTTCTTCGAAATCGCGTGGCTACTCTCAATCGCGTGTTTAGAATTCGGGTAGTAATTCTTGCTGTGCACGTGGGAATCGGCTTCTGGCTGCTAGGTTGAGTTGCAAAACAGCCGACGGACACCAGACGGCATCAGAGAAAAGACTGTGCTGCCACTTAACGGTCCACTGGAGCTCTGCAGCTCCGACCTGCTAGCCTTATTAATAGTAGAGCAGGGGTCCCCAAACTTGGCAACTTTAAGACTTGTGAACATCTGGCTGGAGAATTCTGGGAGTTGAAGTCCACAAGTCTTAAAGTTGCCAAGTTTGGAGGCTTCTGTATAAGAGTTTTACCAAATCAGGTAAAGGTGAATTTCTGTTCCAGTCAATGGCAGCCAGGTCTACTTCAGATCTGGATGGTCTGCCCCACCAGGTCAAACTCTTCTAAGTCCAATTCCACCAGATGACCTGGATGAATAAATTCCTGGAACCTGCGGCTCAGCAGCAGAGCTTGCCTTCAAACCAAGCCGATCAATGTTTGGTCTCTTCTAAAGCAAATTTCAGGCTCTGAAGAAACCATTGTAGTCCAGCAGGTGAGCCCAAGGAAAGCGAGCATTTTAAGAGTCCCTTAATGCAGGGGTCACCAACCTTGGCCACTTGAAGATTTGTGGACTTCCTACTTCCAGAGTTCCTCAACCCTCTGTCTTTAAGGCATTTATGGCATGTGAAGCCAGCTCTGTATGAGAACATGGAGGAAGTTCATTGCTAAATTAAGGCTGTTCCTAAGGTGGGAAGGAAGGGGACCATAAATAGATTAAATAGTGTGTTCTGGAGGTAGTAAATAAATAGGGAGGGAAATTGTATCTCCTTGAGGCTTTTGAGGCAAGGGTGAGGCAAGCCACCCTATGTAGCAGTGCTGGGCGTGGCAAGGAGTAGCGTGGAGGGGCAGGGCCAGGCAAGGCACCCCCCCCATGTGAGTGAAGTCACATTGGCCAAACCCACCCAGTCACATGACCACCCAGCCACACCTACCCAGCCAGTCATTAGGGCAGAGAACCGGTTGTTAAATTATTTGAATCCCACCATTGGTTGTAATCAATTGTGAAATTCACTAGGGCAGAGGTGGGCAACTATGGCCCTTTTATGAATTATGGACTTCAACTCCCAGAATTCCTGAGCAAGCCATGCTAGCTCAGGAATTTTGGGAGTTGAAGTCCACAAGTCATAAAGGGGCCATAGTTGCCCACCTCTGCACTAGGGTAAAGACACAGTGTGTCGGTGTGTCTCTGTATGTGTTTTACAAAACCTTCCCAAGGGAAAGAGACAAGCAGTCAGAAAAAAAAGTTTCAGACTAGCCCTTGCTAGACTAGTCGTGAAAGCTATTGGAAAAGAAATTCAAATGCCAAAGATGGATCTAACCCTACCAAGATCAGAATTGTGCAACATTCTCCATGACACACTATGGAAGCCAAAGGTGGGGCTTCCAAGAAGCAAGATAGGAAGCATATCGACGCTTTCCAAGTTTGATGTAGAAGAAAACATCATTTCTCATTCCTGAGAAATACTAAGGACAGCCAAAAAAACCCAAACCAATGGATCACCCACCCAATCAACCTAGAGAGGTCACCCAAGGCACAAAGGGCCAGGCTTGGATGATCCTTCTTCAGTCACATGATGTGAAGATGCAAATCTCTGGGAAAAGTAAAAAAAGAAAGAAGAGGAAGAGGAAGAGGAAGAGGAAGAGGAAGAGGAAGAAGAAGAAGAAGAAGAAGAAGAAGAAGAAGAAGAAGAAGAAGAAGAAGAAGAAGAAGAAGAAGAAGACTAGCAGCAAGAGGAAAGGATAGGGATACAGTAATGATGAGTATTCTGTTGGAGGATCTAAAAAACCAGGATAAGGATAGATTGTCATAAAGAAAATCCTTCTATGCGGTTGCTAGGAGTAAAAAAAATGACTTGATAACATGTGTTCAATCAAATATAATATACAGGTAGTCCTCAACCTACAACAGTTTGTTTAGTGACCAAAGTTACAGCAGCACTGAAAAAAGTGACATGGCCATTTTTCACTCTTATAACTGTTACAGCATCCCTGTGGTCACACCAGAGGTGGTATTCAGCAGGTTCTGACCAGTTCTGGAGAACCGGTAGTGGAAATTTTGAGTAGTTCGGAGAGCTGGCAAATACCACCTCTGACTGGCCCCACCCCCATCTATTCTCTGCCTCCCGAGTCCCAGCTGATTGGCTGGGTCTTCTTTGGTTGCCCTGCCCAGGAGAACAGAGCTGGAAAGCAGGTTAGTGGGTGGGGAGGGAATGGAGATTTTGCAGTACCCTTCCCCTGCCACACCCACCAAGCCAAGCCACACCCACCAAGCCACACCCACAGAACCGGTAGTAAAAAAAAATTGAATCCCACCACTGGGTCACATGATCAAAATTCAGATGTTTGGCAACTGGCTCATAGTTTGGACAGTTGCAGTGTCCCGGGGTCATATGATCAACTTTTGCGACCTTCTGACAAGCAAAGTCAGTGGGGAAGCTAGGTTTACTTCACAACCGTTGTTACTAACTTAACAAGTGCAGGGATTCACTTAACAACTCTGGCCAGAAAGGTCATAAAGTAGGGGCAAAACTCACTTAAAAACTGTGGAAAAGTTGGGCTCGGTTGTGGTTGTAAATTAAAGGCTACCTGTATATGGTTGCTAGGAATTAAACAAAAATGGCTTGACGGCACACATTCAATCAAGTATAACATATACTTCTCAGAGTTCATGTAGTTCAGCCTTCCTCGTGACGATGCATCAGAAGCCCAGGGTTCCAGAATTCCTGCTTTGGAAGAATTGCAGTTAGTGCTGCCAGTTTTGGGCAGCAGAAATCCAAAGGACTGATAGATAGCAAGCAAGGAGCCATATTTACTGTATTGCCTTGCTGCCATCTGGAGAGTATGTGGTCCCGAGAGCTCCAGAAGGTAGCACCCAGCACCTGAAGATTGCAAGGAGAAAACTGAGTTACCTGAAGTGCCCCCATAAAGAGCAGGACAAGGAGTTAACAGAAAAACAGAGTTGGACGGGACTTTGGAGGTCTTCTAGTCCAGGGGTCGCCAACTTTTTGGACCTCAGGGACCACCAAACTCATAATTTTAAATCCCAGGGACCACTAGTATGAATTTTGACTGATGGTGGCTTGCCAACGTTTGTGGGAGAGAGAGAAAGAGAGAGATCTGATCTAACCTCTCCCCCCTCCCTCCCTCCCTCTCTCTCTCTCTCATACACACACACAAACACACAGAGGCGAAATTCAAATTTCTTAACAACCGGTTCTTGGGCGTGGCCTAATTTGTGAGCGTGGCTTGGTGGTCATGTGACTGGCTGGGCATGGCTTGTATGTAAATATTATAAATATTTATGTAAATATTGAATTTTTTTATTTAAAAAGGAGCAACTTTCACCCCAAATCAGGCAAAGTAGGCAGGCAGATTGAGTTGCTCACAGAATCACAGATTCAGAGATCTATATTTGTGCCATTGGCTACCTGTGTCTGTCACATAAAATTTGCTTGCTAATAAATTCATAAAATTTACTAGGAGGCAAACTCACAAAATTAACTCACAACACACCATGTATGTAAATATAGAAATTTTTTTTATTAAAAAAAGAGCAACTTTTACCCAAAATCTGGCAAAGCAGGCAGGCAGATTGAAGTCCGCACAGAATCACAGATTCATTTAGAGATCTGTGTTTCTGCCATCGGCTATCTGGGTCTGCAACTGAATAATAGAACCTTCAGTCCTGAGGGAGGTTCGGCTCTGCTTAACAGAGCGGAAGATCTAAAGATTAGTTAGGAAGCAAGAAATCCAACAATTTCCTTCTTTCTAGCTAATCTAAATCTCCTGGCACAGCAGAACAGTTGATGGCCGGGGGAGAGGTGGGTGGGAAAGGAAAAATAGCAACTTAGCAGGCAAGTTTGCCGGGTAAGGAGTGAGTGGACGGGAAGGGTTCCCGCGGGCCATGTGGGCGGTGCAGCCTTGTATTCCCACGCAGCCTGGATTAATTGCTTTGCGGGGTGCTCTGGGGGTGAGATTTCTCTGCGGACCACCAAAATTTTCTCGTGGACCACCAGTGGGCTGCGGCCCACCGGTTGGCGACCACTGTTCTAGTTCAACCCCATGCTCAGGCAGGAAACCCTATACTATTTCAGACAAATGGTTGTCCAATCTCTTCTTTAAAAGTTTCAAGTGTTGGAGCATTCATAACCTCTGGAGGCAAGTTGTTCCACTGGTTAATTGTTCTAACTGTCAGGAAATTCCTTCTTAGTTCTAAGTTGCTTCTCTCCTTGATTAGTTTCCATCCATTACTTCTTGTCCGGCTTTCAGGTGCTTTGGAGAATAAGTTGACCCCCTCTTCTATGTGGCAATCCCTGAGATATTGGAAAACTGCTATCATGTCTCCCCTGGTCCTTCTCTTCACTAGACTAGCCATTCCCAGTTCCTCAACCATTCTTCATATGTTTTAGCCTCCAGTCCCCTCATCATTTTTGGTGCTCTTTTCTGCACTCTTTCTGGAACTTCAACATCTTACATCTCATGAAGATGTAAAGATGTTCTTTATGATAGAGTGAACCAAGCAGTTGGATTTAAGAAAAAGGTCAAGCCTTTTGAACATCTTGGTTCCTCCCTTTTAGCAGCTGTTGTTTCTCACCTGTTCAAAAGGAGGGCATGAAAGATTCCACAGACAATGCTCAGCTCCGTAATTTCTGTCCCTCAATGGTAGCTGGTATCTCCCATGATTCTCTGGATGCTCACTTGGGACCTGACCTTACACCTGTCTGCAGAAGTGGGTTGAAAAGGAAATGATTTGGGGGCATTTTTATTCAAATATTTAATGCCTTATTGCACTCCCACCTTAAATATTGAGATGGTGTAGCTTCTAGATTTCTTCAAGGGTTGGATCAGCATTGTAGTCAGTGGTGCGATTCAATCAATGTAACAACCGGTTCGGTGGATGCATGTGCGCGCCAAACACATGCTTTGCGCGCACGCACAGCATTTAGAAAAGACAATTTTTAGCTTCTGCAGCAGCCCCGGTGATTAAAACAGCTGATGCGCAGCAAACCGCTCTGCTGCATGAATCAGCTGTGCTCAAAAACAAGGAAATAAAGCACAGGAAAAGAGCAGCGGTGGGTGAGCGGGGCCAATGATCACTGGAACTACTGGTTTGCCCAAACCAGTCTGAACCAGTAGAATCCCACCCCGATTGTAGTTCTCTGTGGGCCAGCAAGAGGGTGGGGAGATGGGGTGGACACTGTCTGCAGCACCTGCCAGCCAAAAACGGGCCCTGCGGAGCCCCCGCGAGGTCCCCGCATGGCCAGTTTTTAGACTCCCTGGCCTCCAGCAGGCCAAAAACAGGCCTTGTAGAGGCCCCTGTGTGGCTTGTTTTTGGCCAGCAGAGTGCTGCTGGAGGCCAGGGAAGCCCAAAATGCCCCCCACATGGTCCATTTTGGCCAGCAGAGGCACCGTTGGCCAGTCCTTTGATATTCCCAAGCTGGCCCCGCAGATCAGATTTAAGCACCTCGCAGGCCGGATCCATCCCACAGGCCTTGAGTTTGACACCCTTGATGGAGCTTCCCAAGTTAAGGTTAAGCATTTCATCAACAAAAGCTTCTGCTTTGGACAACGTGAGCAATGAAATCAATATTAGTTAAACAAATACAATACATGATGAGAGGAGTGAGGAAATGGCGGCAAGGAAAGCACACGATACAAGTTTTCCAGTCAAAAAAATACCACACGTCCCTTTGTGTAACTGGAGCATCGTCATTATCACTACTATTGTCCCTATTGACCGCATTTCAACTTTCTCTCCCAGCTGTTGAGAATGTAAGTGCGCTGCTCTATTCAGGAGGACGGTAACAATGCGCTGGAAGGTCAAATAGGTTAGAAAAGAGCGGCAGGAAAAGCTAGAGCGCTTTGGTAAATTTCTGCCTGCCCTTCGGAATTGATTATTCTGCGTCACGTGGAGCATCCTCGTCCAGTTGTGCCCATTGCATGCAGCTGTAGCTTCCTCTCTCCAACCAAGTTAAATTGAGGGGGTTTACAACTGAAATAATACTTGGGAGTAAATCCTATGTAACAACCCCCCCACACACAAACACATACACATTTTGAATAACACATACTAAAGAGGTGGCAGGGTTCCTCTGATTTCCAATTGGTACCTAAAAGGGCCAGCAGAAGCCAGATCTAGGAAACAAATGTAGGCTGGATAACCTCAGGCTACAGAGAAGAAATTAAAATTTTAATCTGTTGCATTATGTAAGGCTTCCTGAAAATAGGAAGTATAATAGCATATAAAGGAGAAATTATTTTTCTGGACTAGCTGTCTGTTTGCGAGCAAGAACCTTGAGAGAAAGTCTTATTGAAGTCCTTTTGGGAGCTTCTTCTAAGTAGACATGTGTGCAGTAGATTTTATAGAAGTGTGATATAGTTGGATGAGAGGTCAGAAGTTGGTGATCGTTGGTTTTAGAACTCGAAAGCTGGTATGTAGACGTATTTGGCTTCATTTAAATTTAAGTAGCAACTGTAAATATGCTCAACTGAAAAGACAATTTTCCCCTCAAAGCCATCCTAAAGCAGGGAAGGTTTTCTCCAAAAAATGTCCTAAAGCAGATTACAGGTCCCCTCTCAAGGGAAGTCTTTCTAGTGGGACCAAGAAGTGGAGCCTTCTCTGTGGTGGCTTCCTGCCTGTGGAACATTATCCCTGCAGAGTTAATATTGGTCCCCACCCTGATATGCTTCCAAAAAGTCCTGAAGTCATGTTTGTTTTTGTTTTGCAAGTGGGCCTGGAAGACTCCAGGTGACATGGAGCTTATCAAGTGATTGGTTTGATTGTTGTCACCAGGTGGTGATTGGTCATTAGGTTGTGTATTTGGGGTTTATTTCTGTAAACTCTCAATGAATAAATTGGGTAGATATATATATATATATATATATATATATATATATATATATATATATATATATATATATATATATATATATATATATATTTCTAAATAAATAAATAAATGTTTAGCAGAGGGCGTCTGTAGGACAAGGGCCTTCAAACTTGGCAAGTTTAAGACTTGTGGGCTTCAACTCCCAGAATTCCTGAGCTAACACGACTGGAGGAGGAATTCTGGGAGTTGAAGTCCACAAGTCTTAAAGCTGTCAAGTTTGAAGACCCCCTGCTGTAAGATATGGTCAAAAAGGTCGAAATGGTAGTCATAATGGTACAGTTCAAGTCCGACTCTTTTCGGTGTGCATTGTATGTTTAGAATCAGGTTATCTGAAAAGCTGCAAAAGACAAAGTCAATTAAGAGCAATTATTATTTAATAGATAATTCCCACTATATGTCACCAATTTTTTCTTCTTCTTTTTATGACACTGCAGTCTCTTTTAATTTGGGGTGGGTGGGGTTGGGGCAACTGGGTGGAGCTGAGCATTTGCTGGCCAGATGCCCTTCCTGATGCCTATGTGGAGTTCACAGCAGCACCCTAGAGAGAGAAACATCTGCCTCTACCTAGGATCAAACTCTCAACCTTCCAAATGGGAGTTGAGTATCCTCACTGCTAGACCACAGTACTGCTCACATCAGCAATCTTCATAATGGGGATTCATTCTACATGATAGTCATGTTTGGCAAAACAGCTCCTCCACTCACGTGCCTTGTATCTGAAGGGCTTGCAGTCAACCAACTGCTAAATAAATTCTTAGTGGGGGAAAACTGTAATGTGTTGATAATTATCTATATGCTAATTATCACACTTGATGGCTTGGCTGCCTATATCTTTCATTCGATTAGCAAGGATATCCATCACTCAGGATACAGGCAGCTACAGATACTATCACCTACCAAAACAAGTATATGTCATTATTACCATCATTAGCTTTAACTTTATCTAGGTTTAATAAGTTTTGTGAATCCTTTGTGTGTACCTTTGGTTAGAGTATGACTCAGAAAATGTTAATTCAAGAAGCTGGTGATCTCAACATCATTCACACTTGTTGAATCTTCTCTTTGGCCAAAAGATTATCCATGTCTCCCAGACCCTAGGGGAAAAAAATTAAATGTGAAATTGAATTAAAACAGGGAATAATTAATTGCATTAATTTCAATAGGGGTTTTTTTGGGGGGGGGGGAGTGCTCAACTTGCTTTTTGTTTGCAAATGACATGGGTAGCGCCAATGAGACTTGGGAGTAAATTTTATTGAATGTTTCTTTGGAATTCTCTAGACTTCAGCATTGTAGACTTGATTGTAGACTATATTGTACATAGAAAAGCATTCCGAAATGTCATATTCCTTTATAGGAGACAAATTATATATTTAGCACATTGCTTGATCTCGACCTAGCTTGTTTTTATGAGTGCATCTCTTGGTATGTCCCTTAATTTTCAAATATGACCTTTGAGCTTTGTAGGGGTTTTTAAAATTAGCTTTCCTAGGATGTGACAGCAAGCATCTGGATCAGAATAAGTGTAAGTTTTTGCAAGGACCTTGGATTCTGGCAGCCATGACTGGACTTCATGTACAGCAGTCCTTGACTTATGATTACAAAATTGGGACCAGAATTTCTGTTCCTAAGCAGGGCAGTTGTTAAGTGAATCACACCCAATTTTATGATTAGGTGGGTTTTTTTTTTTTTTGCTATGTTTTTAAAGCACATCATTAAGTAAATCCAGCTTTCTCTACTGGCTTTGCTTATCATTACGTGTCCCTGGGACATTGCAACTGTTGTTTCGTGGTTGTACTTGCTTAGCATGTTGCTAATACATTGTCATTGCCACTGTAGTTGTAAATGCATGGCTGTGGGGATGTGACCGTTGTAAGTGAAAGGACGGCTCATAAGTCATAACTCTGAACAGTTGCTAAACAAATGGCTGTAAATCAAGGACTACCTGTAATTATTCAATCTGAAAAAAGCTCTTAGACAATATATTTGAACTTTCTTCTATGGCTTTCAGTTCCTTTTTTTTGGGGGGGTGTTGAGACATTTAGAAGAGACTCCACTGTGGAGACTTGTAGATATAGTGAGACTATCACTCCCTTAATCCCCAGCCAACATGGTGCAGGCCTGGAAGACGAACACACCTGAAAGGAGGAGAAATTTGGGGGGGTTCAGACATTCCTACATTAAAACTTCAGGAAAAATATCCCCAGATAAACAAAAATCTGGGGGATAAAACCCTGTGATCAAGTTTACAGTCACGTTAAATTTCAGTTTGCTAAAGCAATGCTTATTGAAGAAACCATAATTAATTCTGTTCCTACACTGTACTAAGTTATTGTTCATAACAGATACAGATTAACAGAGTTAGAAGGGACCTTGTAAGTCATCTAGTCCTACCGCCTGCACAAGTAGGAGACCCTACACCATTTCTGATAGATGGCAGTCCAATCTCTTCTTGAAAACTTCCAGTGATGAAGCTCCCACAACTTCTGAAGGCAATTTCTGTTCCATTGGTTGGTTGTTCTTACTATCAGAATCTCTCCTTGTTCAGTTTCCATCCATTATTCCTTGACTGGCCTACAGGTGCTTTGGACAATAGCTTTACCCCTTCCTCTCTGTGGCAGCCCCTCAAATATTGGAACACTGCTATCATGTCTCCCCTGATTCTCCTCTTCACTAAACTAGCCATGCCCAATTCTTCTAGAGTCTCAACATCTTTTTTATAGTGTGGTGACTAAAACTGGATGCAATACTCTAGACTCTGTGGCCTTACTAAGGCTTTATAGAGTGGTATTAGTACCTAACTACTCTGGCTGAGTTCTCACAATACAACATAAGCCAATCCCAAATAAAGCATACTATGCAGTAGTAACTCTTTGTAAACCTCTTTAAAAATTGCAATCAGAAATAGCTATTGGGACTGATTGTGCATTTGAACCCTTTGTTTAAAAGCAACAACCAATAAGCACATTTACTAAAGAGTAAATCCCAAACCAAAAATATTTCTTTAGAAATAAACTCATTTAATACTGGTCTATGCCAATTCTTTCTGAGTCTATGATTGGATGGAGATGATAAATCTTACCTTCAAAAAAAATGCATTAGCTCTTCTTTTCACATATAGTGAAGTTCATTTATCATTTCTATCTAGGAAGCATTGTGTGGGTGTACACCCACGCATCAGGCATTTTAAATTGAACTCAACATTTTTCACTTTTAATGGGCATGTTAGAAGCTTCCACTTTTGTGCTAGATTTATTCCACTAAATGCATGTAAAAGATAAACTCCTGAATCTCCTCTTACTTAGAAAGTTAGACTCAAGACTCTTTTTTTTAAACTGCTTATTTGAATAGCCTAATCCATTTAAATAGATTGCTTACCAATTAATTCTGGAGAAGCCACTGGGAGCATAGCCTGCATGGCTAGTTCAGTGTGTTATGCACATCCAGAAAATTGGCTAAGCTAGTAAGCCATGGTTAGGTTAACCACAGATAAGCATGTCCTAAACATATAGATTATGCCATCAAACAAAATTTCCATAAGTGCACATTAAAAGCAAAGCAAAGCTACTTAATAACCTGGCATGTAATTTTCATCAACGTGTCAGTGCTACTCCTTACTTCTAGTTTTACAAATATGGCAAATATCTTTAGTATTAACATTGGTTAAGTTAAGCTTCAATCGTACAACCAAGTGAATTTAACTAAAGGCCATGAGGCAGGGGGTGGTAGTTCAGAAAGCTAGGGATAGTTAACTTGTTTGGTTGCTTTTAATTAATTCTAATTGTTTCTTTAAAATAAGATGCAAAATTAAAATATGAGATCATTTGTTTCTGCTATGATCTCCTTGATGTTTATCCCTAAATGAATTCCTCCTACAATATTACAAGATAACTTTCCCCATCTTGTTTCCAGATGCTTTGATACTGCAAGTCTTGGAAATCCCAGCTAAAATAACTATTGCAAAAAAAAAAAAAAAATGCTATAAACCTCCTGACTAGTTAACCTTCCACTGATACTGTGAACTTTATTCTTTAAGTAAATCACAAAAATAAAATGTTCAATGAAGCTGAATAATAAAATTCCTATTGATTTCCTACCTCATCCCATGGTTTAGTTCTTTGGATTTTCATCCTTCCTGAAACTAAAGTCCCATTGCATTTTTTAAAAATTTTAATTGGGATTTTTTTTTTTTTTTTTGGAGAGGCTGTTCTTCATGGAAACTCTCTTCTCATTTACCACCTGATTTACCTCTTTTGAAGGCAAGGGTTTGTAATGCCTTGATACCATTCCATTCCACTCCACTCCACTTCATCCCATCCCATTCCATTTTACTCTATTCCATTCCATATTTTATTTTATTTTATTTTATTTTATTTTATTTTATTTTATTTTTTTATTTTTTTTTTTTTTTTTTTTTTATTTTATTTTATTTTATTTTATTTTATTTTATTTTATTTTATTTTATTTTCTACTCTACTCTACTCTACTCTACTCTACTCTACTCTACTCTACTCTACTCTACTCTACTCCACTCCACTCCACTCCACTCCACTCCACTCCACTCCACATTTTTGATTCAATTCCACTCCATTCCGTTCTATTCCATATTGTCTATTCTATTCCACTCCACCTCACGCCACCCCATCTCACCCCATTCTATTCTATTCTATTTGTAAAGAGGCTGAAAATATGTCATTGCTACTCCCCTGCACAGTTCTCAAGTTTATTCGTCCTTTTTGAGAAAGGAAAGGAAAGGAGGAAACAGGATAAAGTCGGAACATCTTGCTTGCATTTCCCAACTGCGGAGCTATGATATCCTTTCAATCGCTATCCAGCCTCAGACAAGGGCAGTAATGAAAGATTGTGAAAGATTGCTTTTCAAGCAATGTAGGGAATAGCAGAGGTTGATTTCCTGTTCAAAGTCCCCTTGGAGAAAAGGTAGTTGGGGTTAAATGCCGAACACTGGAGGTTTTTAAGAAGAGACGGGACAGCCATTTGTGTGAATATGCTTGAGCAGGGGGTTGGATTAGATGACCTCCGAGGTCCCTTCCAACTCTTATTCTGTTGTTGTTTTTTGCTTGGTAGATGCAGGAATTCAGCCCATTTGGTTATTTCAATGGTGTAACATATTGGGCATAACCAGAAAAATGGATTCTGAAATCAAGAAAAGCGTCTTGTGGGAATGTAGTCCAGAGGTCTCCAAACTTGGCAACATTAAGACTTGTGGACTTCAACTCCCAGAATTCCCCAGCCAGCATGTCTGGCTGGGGAATTCTGGGAGTTGGAGTCCACAAGTCTCAAAGTTGCCAAGTTTGGAGATCCTTGATGTAGTCAATAGGTTTGCAAGGCCAGCAAAAAAAACAAAAAAAAAAACCATGGAAGAATGTCTCCTTCCACCTCGTCGATATAATACAGAATAAGCTCTTACATAGCTCTGTCTTAAAATGTACTAGATTATCCACAGAATTCAGGAAGAATGGCCAAAGAGCTATTCTTTTTGTCTTCTAGCATTTATTATCTAAGGCAGTAGGTTCTCAACTTGGAGGGGCCACAGTGTTATGGAGGGTCCCGCAAAGGCTTGAAGAAATGTTATGATTTAAATCTTGGTGGTCCGTGGCCATGGTCCATGACCAGTGGTGATATTCTACCGGTTCAGCCCGGTTTGACTGAACTGGTAGTAAAAAATGGTACCGGTTCAGCCCAACTGGTAGTAAAAAGAAACCCTCCGACAATCAGCTGAGAGGAGGGAAAAAAGCTTCCCACAATAAGCTGAGAGAATAAAGAAGAGAAAAGTGCAGGATTGGCCCTCCCCCCTGCCACTGCACTTTTCTCCTCTTTATCCCCTCAGCTGATCGGCGCTGCAGGCCTCAGCTGGTGTGGGATAAGCTGCTCACTCATATAAGGTGCATGGGCACATAATCACTAAATCGGTAGTGGAACAGGAAGGATCCCACTGCTGTCCGTGACCACAAAGTTTACTTAAAGGGAATCCATGGTGAAGAAAAAGGTTGAGAACCACTGATCTAAGGCACTTGTCTATTTTACCATTTGCGAAGTTGGTTGCTAACAAACCTGGCTTGTTGATTTATTTTGATGTATGTTTTTTTCCAGTTTCAAGCAAAAAGTCCATAAGCACTTTCCAAGTAGATAAACAACACTAGATGAATTCCTTTCTTCAATTAAAACAGTCAATGTTGTCATTACTGCCAACTCCATCATCTTTACCATCCATTCCCACCATTGTTTGTATAAGATTCTTGCAGTTCTCAACGTACATAATAATATGGTTCTGTTTTTTTTTTCTTTTGAGTTCTTTATCCATCAAATCTAAAAGGAAAGCGTCTGGTTTCAGTTTTATATTTATTTTAAGAATAAATGTATTCGTGACTAGTTCTTAAACACAGTTCAATAGCTATTCAGTACAGTTGTGTCAGAGAAGAGATCTCAGAATAATTATTATCTTTTGGCATCTTCTCTACATTACCATTTAAAACATCCCTTTTGCTTTTTGTTACCAATGAATGCATTTTGTTTGGCTGTTGAAATATTCCTACTATTGTCCTTTAAGTTAATCCGGTTGCATGAGTTACTAAATAGATTCGATGAGAGACAGGTGAATGAGATCATGTATACACTGAGTGAAGGTCACAGACCTTGGGTCTACCATCCCTTCCCTGGAGTGGAAAAACAATCCTTCCTACATCAGTATCTGTGGTGATAGAAAGACAGTGGCATTTTTTTAAAAAAAAAACTGGGCTAGATTTAAAAGACCTGTTACTAGCAAATTCTCTTTTTGACAAATTAAGTAAGATTTTAGAGTGGCCTAGAGGTGGAGATGTTTGCCTCACATTCAAGAAGCTGAGAGTTTGATCTTATGCGACAACAGATATTTCTCTGTCAGGGCTCAAAGAGAAAATATCTGCTGTGAACTCTGTATAGGTATCAGGAAGGGCATCTGGCCAGTAAATGCGGAGCTCCATTCAGTCACCCTGACTGCACCCCAATGAAACGGATTACAGGATTGTAATAATAATAATAATAATAATAATAATAATAATAATAATGCCTTTTGAAGGCAACCAAGTTGAAAGCTGAATACAAAAAAGAAGTAATTGAGAAAAGAACTGAAAATTGGAAAAGCAAAACTATGGATGGCCAATACCTGAAAAGTATTGAAGGCAAAGCGGACCAAAAGCTTACTTGGAACTGGCTAAAATCAGGAATACTGAAAAAAGAAACTGAAAGCTTTATTTTGGCAGCTCAAGAACAAGCCTTAGCCACAAATTGCATGAAGGCAAAGATTCAGCACGTCACCACCAACAGCAAATGCCGCCTCTGTAATGAGAAAGATGAAACAGTTGACCATTTAATCAGTGGGTGCAGCAAAATTTTACAAACTGACTACCTAGAACGCCATAACCGAGTTGCTAAAATCATTTACTGGCAATTGTGCCAAATTTTGGATTTGAGTATAGTAACAACTACTGGGAACATCAGGTTAAGAAGGTTCTGGAGAATGAAAAAGTCAAGATCTTGTGGGACTTCAGAATTCAGATGGACAGGCACTTGGCCTACAACACAACTGACAGAACAA
This sequence comes from Pseudonaja textilis, assembly GCF_049901715.1. Taxonomy (NCBI): domain Eukaryota; kingdom Metazoa; phylum Chordata; class Lepidosauria; order Squamata; family Elapidae; genus Pseudonaja; species Pseudonaja textilis. The sequence goes on along the minus strand of NC_141991.1, from coordinate 241,729,811 downwards.
AAGTTGAAAAGAAAAAGGGGTGGTTCATTGACATTGAAATACCTGGTGGTGCACGAATTGAAGACAAGCAGCAAGAAAAAATCACAAAGTACCGAGACTTACAAATTGAAGTTGAGTGACTTTGGAAAAAGAAATCGTGTGTTATCCCAATTGTAATTGGAGTCCTTGGAGCAATAAATAAAGGGGTACCTTGCTATTTGGAAATTCTGAATTTATCAGACTTGAATACCCTGATTCTACAAAAAACTACCCTACTTGGAACAGCTTATAACCTCCAATGCTACCTTAACAGTTCTGGGTCCTTGGTTAGGACTCAAGCTGTTGAGCTATCAACCAGCCCCAAAGGCTGTGAATCTCACTAAAGATTAAACAACAACAACAACAACAACAACAATAATAATTTAGATAAGAATTTTTAAGCTTTTAGGTAAAAGAAGATGACTGAAACTTGTTTGATTATCACACTCATGGTTTTAGAGTCTACAGTAATTTGTTTTCCTCCACTGGTGAAAAGTTTTCTCAGGAGAACAGGGAAGGAATTTTCTGATGGGGATCTGTTCATTAATAGAATCAGGTAAGACTTAGATACAAAAGACAGTTCTTGGTAGCCCTGCCTAAAACCTCTACAGGGGTCTCTATATGGGGAGCTTCGGGTAGGAAGGTTCCAGTACTTGACAGGCTGTTACAGAAAAGGGGTCGATTTATTCTCCAAAGCACCTGAGGGCAGGAAAGAAAGACAGGTGTTGGCCAGTCACTCTCCTTTCATCCCACCAACTGAACCTTAACTCAGAATGTTTTCACAAAGTAGAAAAAGCACCATAGGATGCTACCCAATCATGAGCTGATTGCTAAATAAGTATCTGTTTTCTTGGGACATATCGCTAAGAAGTTAAGAACAGACAGGAAATAGCTGTTGCATTCCTAACCCATTCGTAGGTTTCTTGAAACTTGTTTCTTGTCATCTGTTCTAGGATGAATGTTTTAGGCTTTCACCAAACTGTATAGAAATCATATTAAATAATAGGGCAAATGGAAATCCAACCATTTTTAAAGATTTTTTATAAAATATAGAGTGCAATAGTAATATTTCTCCTGAGTACTTGAGGAATAGGCCAAATTATTTAAAGAGGAGGAGGAGGAGGAGGAGGAGGAAGGGAGGAGGGAGGGAGGGAGGGAGGGAGAGAGAGAGAGAGAGAGAGATTAAAGAAAGATATTACTATTCATGCCATGATACACGGTATCATGTTTAAGATGAATTATTCTCATGGAAACAAGCACACTTTGTTGAGGTTATAAGCATACCTCCACCATAATTTAATCATATTTGGACTTTTGTTCCAATAATTGAATATATATACACATTGAGCTTCAGGAAGAGAATAATTTAAATATATACAGCCAATATTGACTCTGGAGCATGTTGTAAGTATTAATCATACAAAATCAGGAAGGAGCAAAATTCTGTTAAGAGGAGGGGAATAACGGAAGATGCTTTTCAGGGGACAAATGAGCTACTTTTCCCCACTGTTAATAAGACAGAAGAGATTGAAATGTGTTCTCCAAATAAGCTTTGGCATTCCCCACCTTCAAGGCTTCTAAAGTTTTGGTTTTTTTAATCACACCTGAAGCTAAGCTGCCTTTTTAAAAAAGTTGTACAGGTAGTCCTTGACTTATGATCACACTTAAGCCCAAAATTCATGTTGGTCATTGAGAAATTTGTTACGTGAGTTTTGCCCTGTTTTACACTTTTGACTTTGTTAAGTGAATCACTGCAGTTGTTGCATTGATAACCCAGTTGTTAAGGGAATCTGGCTTCCCCACATGACTCTGGGATGCTGCAACCATCATAAATAAGAACCAGTTGTCATGCATCCAAATGTAAATCACTCAACCATGGGGATGCCACAACAGTCATAGGTGTGAAAAATGGTCATAAGTCACTTTTTTCGATGCCGTTGTAACTTCAAAAGGTCACTAAATGAACTGTTGTAAATGGCGGACTACTTGTATCTCTTTGTTCAATCCATTTCCAACTTCCAACTCTGAGCATAAAACTCCTTGAGTAAAGACCCAAAGATGCTTTTTTTGAAGAAGCAACTGGACTATCTGTTTTTTTTTCTTTTGAAGACATTTCACTTCTCATCCAAGAAGCTTCTTCAGCTCTGACTGGATGGTGGGAGAATGGAAAGACCATCCAGTCCCATCATCCAATCAGAGATGAAGAAGCTCCTTGGATGAGAAGTGAAACATCTCCAAAGAAAAATCAGAAAGGCTAGTTACCTATTCAAAAAAAGCATATTTAGGACAACCATGACCTGGATGCAGGGGTGGGATACAGCAGGTTCAGCCCGGTTCAAGCAAACCAGATGTTAATTTTACATCTGGTTCACCGAATGACTGAGAATCTCCATAGGCATTCGTTGAGTAATCTTAAAATATATGCTAGAGCATGGAAGAAACTGGGCTCAATATTTGACCATAAGTTTTCTTCAAGTACAGCTAGCACCAGATGCATGGCTTCTAACACAGGGATAGACAACCAGAGAACTAGCTATGTGTGGTCCTCATCTCTTTATTTGCAGCGCCAGGTCCAATAAAATTTCAATTGCCTCCAAACGGCTGCACTGTATACATCCTCAAATAAACCTACAGAAGACCAAGCAGAAATCCAAATTCAGGTTTGACCCTGTCCAGAGGTGGTATTCAACAGGTTCTGACCAGTTCTGGAGAACCGGTAGCAGACATTTTGAGTAGCTTGGAGAACTGGCAAATACCACCTCTGACTGGCTCTGCCCCCATCTATTCTCTGCCTCCCAAGTCCCAGCTGATCAGCTGGGTCTTCTTTTGTTGCCCTGCACACAAGAATAAAGCTGGAACGCAGGTTAGTTGGGTGGGGAGGGAATGGAGATTCTGCAGTATCCTTCCCCTGCCATACTCACCAAGCCACTCCCACCAAGCCACACCACACCCACCAAGCCCACAGAACCGGTAGTAAAAAAAATTGAATCCCACCACTGATCCTGTCGTTGTTATCCCAAACTGGGATTTACTATTCCTTGCGAGATCTACAATTGGGCAATTCTTCACATTCAGATTTGGGCTGAACTCGATGACATTTTGAGCAACATCATGCTTAAAATGTCCATTGAGTAACATCTGTTTGAGTCAGCTCTGTTCTTTACTTTCTGATGGACTAGATAAGGGTCTTGGATCTATGCGTACCACTAGTGTATTAAAGCTTGACTTTAAAAGATCACTTAAGGACAGAGGTGGGCAACTATGGCCCCTTTATGACTTGTGGACTTCAACTCCCAAAATTCCTGAGCTATCATGGCTTGCTCAGGAATTCTGGGAGTTGAAGTCCATAATTCATAAAAGGGCCATAGTTGCCCACCCCTGCTTAAGGATGTCTGCCCAATGATTGCTCAAATAATTACTTCTCCTTTCTTCAGTGTGGAATCTTTAAAGGAGATGATTAGTGGCATCCTTGCTTAAGAAATCATGTTAAAATCACTATAACAACATTCAGCTTATGACCAATATTCCATATTTGACAAAATGGTTGGAGAAAGTGGTGCTGTTGCTACTCCAGGAATTTTTAGATGAAATCAATTGTATTGATCTCTTCAGTGTAGGTTAAGATTTAACCTTCATCTCGGTTGCCCTGATGGATGATTTATACCAGAGGTATCCAACCTTGGCAACTCTAAGACCTGTGGATTTCAACTCCCAGAATTCCCTGGTCAGCCATAATGCCTGGGGAACTCTGGGAGTTGAAGTCTATGGGTCTTAAAGTACTGCAGACTATGCTGAAGGTGTTTGGGCAAAATAGGCTTTGGAAGATGTTCGTCCCAATAATTCTTGGGAATTAAGTAGAACATGCCTAATGTTGCTCAGCTTTATCCCCTGGAATGGCTTAATGTGGCACTCCTAGAAAGTTATGTTGTTTTCCATGTTATAAAGCACCTAAATGAAGCCACTAGGAAAAATCTTTCCCAGGTTTGGAGCTTGTGTGTGTGTGTTGATGCCTTTGGGTCTCTGCTGACTCCTGTTGCCTGCTTGGATTAGTCCTTGGCCAGATTTCTGAAGTGGCTTGTCATTGTCATCTCCCTAGGGCCAAAAGAGGGACTGGCTAAAGTTACCGAGCTGGCTTCCTGTCTAAAACAGAATTCATGGTCTCCCAGTTTCTATCCGGTGCTTTGACTACTACACCAAACTGGCTTTCTTTAAATATCACTACCATGCTGATTTCTTAGTTATAGTTCTTTTCTGTTCTATTAGATGTCTGAAGGAATCGGTCATGGGATATAATATGACACTAAACTCAAACATCTGGAATATTGCTCTTATCCTTGTCATCTTCTCATCTGTCTCACCTCTCATCTTTCCTACTATCTTCTCCTATTGGTTGATTTATCAACTGTTGTTTGTATCTTATGAGTTATGATCTATGACTTATCACTTCGTTGTTTGTATGTACACTGAGAGCTTATGCACTGGAGACAAATTCCTTGCATGTCCAACCATACTTGGCCAATAAAGAATTCTCTTCTCTTCTTCTCCCTTCCCTTATCTTATCTTATCTTATCTTATCTTATTCTTTTCTTCAAGATTGTAAATGACCCTAAGTTTGAAATAGCTTCACTGCTGATTGCCCTTTGAGCCAATTCACTATATTCATGATTGAATGTACAGTCATATATTGCATATGTCCAAACAAGTTACATGATCATCTTTTCCACCCTGTGAAATGGCCAGGGTGCTTTTTTCAATGCCTTAGACCTATCAGATTTCTCATATATAAACTGAGACTGGAAATGGTTAATCTAAACTTTTCAAAGCTCTGATCAATCATATTTATTACAAAGAAGATTAAGGAACAGCATAAGAATTCTAACAAGTTCTCTACTTTCAAACAAAGACCTACATATAAGCAAACAAGGATGGCCAAGTCTTCTCAGGCTTTTTCTACATAAAGGGGGAAAATATTTTCTTAACCTGTTTTGAAAACCTTCCTAAACATTTGTACTCAACACTCAATTTGGCTGTTTCCACATGACAACTATTAGAACTGAACATTGTTTCGAAGAGAGCTGAAATCGTATTTATTTACCCAAATGTTTAATATTACTCTTGCCATTTTAATGGCTTTATTCTCATTTTTAATCGCTAATAGATGTTTATTGTTTATTGATCAATAGTTTAATCGATTGTTGCAAGGTTGCCAAGATGTAAAAGATAGGGGCAGTGTATAAATCTTTCCAATAAATAAAACGGTGACTCCTATCATTAGCCACATAGGTGCAACATGGCTTGCACCGTTGCCCACTATATCTTCAATCATCTCCTCACATGTAAAATGGAGTCCCCGGCCATTCAAAAGACTGCCCACCCCTGACTTATGAAACGATAGCGGACTATTGATAGCCTGTATTAGTCTCCTGATGCCTCTCAGTAGGATCTATGTGGGCCCAAGACAGTAAAGATAATTGGTGGATATGATTCATCCCTATTTTTCCCACTAGGCCAGGTAGAAGTGGAAAGTGAGGAAAACAATAAATTGAAGGACATGCCAGCAATCTGGGAGTGAGGCTAGAAGAGACAAAGGTGAACTGGATTGCCCTCTATAAAAAGGCTCTGAATCTGCTTTCCTTCACTGAAACACTGTTGGAGAAACAGAATATTTTACACAGTGACTGAGGTTGTGGAACACATCTTACGTTCAGCCCAGGGGTGGGATTCTACCAGTTCACAACTATTCACTAGAACTGGTTGTTAACATTCTAAGCAGTTTGGAGAATCGGTGGTTAGAAGAAATTACTGGCCTAATCCTGTAAGGAAGGTAGGAAGGAAACATTCTGGTGTTGCTTACAGAAACTGCCTCTCTGTTAACCCTTATTACATTCTTGGCAGGACTAGACTTCCTGTCCCAGGAATTTCTCTGGAGTTATTTTCCCCTCCTTTGCTGGTACGGAGTGACTATTCAAAGTTACAGTGGCACTGAAAAAAGTGACTTATGATCATTTTTTACACTTATTACTGTTGCAGCATCCCCACAGTCATGAGAGGCCAGGCGAGGAAATGCGTGCCTTGATGTGAGTGATGTTGAGTTGCCCCACCCAGCCAATAACATGACCACCAAGCCATGTTCACCCAGTCACATGACCACCAAGCCATGGCCACCCACCTAAGCCATGCCCACAGAACTGGTTGTTAAAAATTTGAATCCCACCCCTGGTTCAGCCTATGCACCCGTAAATAGACGCATATTATCAAATGCCAGTAAGTACATCCTGGACATAAATTGTTTCAACTTCTACCCTCAAAACAACATTTTTGGGCACTGCACATCAGAATAAGTAGACACATGGACAGTTTTTCCCCAAATGCCATCACTCTGCTAAACAACTAATTCCCACAATACTGTCAAACTATTTACTAAGACTGTATTACTATTATTCTTCTCATCCTTCCTATTACCTATCTCTTTCCACTTATGACTATAACCATGTTGCTTGTATCTTTACAATTTATATTGTTTTATTTGTTTCCTAGTATGATTTGATTGCATATTAGTAACCTATGACTAGCACTAAATGTTGTGTCTCCTGATTCTTGATGAATGTATTTTAGTTTTTCTTTATGTACACTGAGAGCATATGCACCAAAGACAAATTCCTTGTGGGTCCAATCACACTTGGCCAATAAAGAATTCTGTTCTGTTCTGTTCTGTTCTGTTCTGTTCTATTCTATTCTATCTACAGTTAGCAATATTATTTAGCAGTGGTGGGATTCAAATACCGGTTCTGTAGGAATGGCATGGCTTGGGGGCATGGCTTGTGGGTGTGGCAGAGGAAGGATACTGTAAAATCCCCATTCCCTCCCCACCCCACTAACCTGCTTTCCAGCTCCGTTCTCCTATGCAGGGCAACAAAAGAAGACCCAGCCGATCAGCTGGGACTTGGGAGGCAGAGAATAGATGGGGGCGGGGCCAGTCAGAGGTGGTATTTGCCGGTTCTCTGAACTACTCAAAATGTCCGCTACCGGTTTTCCAGAACTGGTCAGAACCTGCTGAATACCGCCTCTGGTACTTATATACCGCTTCACAATGCTTTATATCCCTCTCTAAGTGGTTTACAAATCAGCATACCGCCCCTCAACAATCTGCGTCCCCTTTTTACCGACCTCGGAAGGATGGAAGGGTGAGACAACCCAGAGCTGGAGAGACTTGAAGTCATCTGGAGGAACCCAAATCTGTGAGAATATAGATTCACATCTACTGTTTTAACTGCTTAGATATTATGGGAATAGGATTGCTTTGTTTGCTGAGAAGCTCGTATCCTGCTCTTCTGAGAAGAAAATCAATATACAGCCTACACTCTTAGAATTGTCTTGCTGAAGCACATATTTCTGAATTACTTAGTAAGCTTCCAGAATGGCCTATCTTTATTTTCAGCCAACCTTGAACCAGCACACATATTTTTAAACCAAGTACAATTGTTCATTTATTTTTCTGGTTGAATCACTGGGAATGTTGTCGGATCAAACAGAGTTGGATAGATCGGTTTAATAATTAAGAACTGATTGGCATGTTGTCATGGTCCAATCATAGTGCTGACCTCAGTTTTCCATCGCCCTTTGACATTAGCTTCTATTAATGTAGGTTCTCTAAACCAAATCCTGTATTTAAAAGTAGAATAATCAGATTAAAACTGAAAAAACTAGCTTTTACTCGTAGGGAACATGACATCTTTGCTCTAAGGATTCAACTGAAAATAGTGCTTTTAGTACATGTGACCTCAATCTTTAATGTACCATAGAGTTTGAAAGTTTTTACCATGTTCAGGGGTGTCAAACTCTATTTCATTGAGGGCTGCATCAGGGTTATGTTTGACCTCCAGAGAACTGGGGGGGCATGGCCAGCTCAACATCACTCATGTTGGGGACACTGTGGTGGTGACCAAGTGCTAAGGTCCCCCTCCCTCTTATTACAATCTTCCTTTCCTTTCCTTTCTTCCTTCTTTTTCTTCTTTTTCCTTCCCTCTTTATTCTCCTTTCTTCTTCCTTCCCTTTCCTTACTTGCTCTCTTCCCATCTTCCCTTCTTTTTCTTTGTCTCTCCTCTTTCTCTTTCTCCTTTCCTGTCCCTTCTTGGATGCTCAAATGCAAAAGGGGAAACATTTATCCTTTTGTTTCATTTTTAGTTTGTTTTGCTAGCCCTCTGCCACTGAAAACAGAGCCCGGGGGCGTGCGTGGTTCCCCCTAGGCCTAGTTTTTGGCCACGCAGCCTCCTGCAGCCATCTGCCAGTGAAAATGGAGCAGACCTCCTGAGCTCCATTTTCACTGGCAGAGGCATCGCGGGCCAGTCCTTCGCTGTTTCTAGGGTGGCCCCAAGAGCCAGATCTAAGCACCCCCTGGGCCAGATCCAGCCTGTGGGTCTTCACCCCTGGTTTAGTTAGTTAGCCAATTTTGTAGGAAGATTACTGAGATCCCGAATGAGGCTACATTCAAGGGATAGAACTAAGACAGTATGTTTAAAGGATAATCTGGCTTGTGAACCAGGTGGAAAATTAGGAACAAAATCAAGATGATTCTTTCATTTGAATCAAGGTTCAGATTGGACTTCAAGTTTAGATGTTGGGAGCTGCTTTCCAAAAACCACGAGCCAAACTAAACAGTTATAACTTCACTACTAGATCATTCTAATCAATATGGGTATTCCCCCATTCATAAAATACTTTCCTTTTTAGTACAAATTTAAACATTTGACATCTATTTTGAAGGCATCCATTCTTAACATGATTTAATATTATTTTAATACTGTTGAAGGAAGTAGCAGCTTAGTTCTTGTTCTGCCCAGTTCTTTCTCATATATAATCATTTTATTTGTATCCCTTCTTTCTTTAAGAAGCTCAAGAATTACTACTTAGGGTCAATTATCATTTTATCCTTATAACAACATTCCCTGAGGTAGGTTGAGATAGGTTCAAGGTTAACTTCAGTTCAACATTCCTTGAGATAGTTGAGGTATGTTCAAGGTTGACTCAGCCTCCCATCCTTCCAAGGTGGGTAAAATGAGGACCCAAATTATTGGGCACAATATGCTGACTGAGTAAACCCACTTAGGGAGGGTTGTAAAGCACTGTGAAGTGATATGTGAGTCTAAGTGCTATTGCTATTGGGCTGACTTCAAGTGACTTACCCAAAGTCAATGGATGGCTGAATGTTGTTTTGAACTTGGGGCTCTCTTATCCAACCACTCTAACTACTAAATCATACTTGCTGTCTTGACCCATTTCATGTTTGGTTCATCAGGTTGGTTAACCATTGAAATAAAATTTCCTAGAAAAGAATTTCTTAGTGTTCTTAATGACTCCAACAAAGTTGAAGAATTCTGAAACTTTGACCATCCAGTAAAATCCACAACATTTTCCAGTCTGCAGATAAAGTAGATAACTGGGGGATGCTATTTTCAACCCAAGTCAGTTCAGAAAAATAAAATACTTGATTGGTTTGCCACTCTAGAGATGCTCCATTTTAGAAGCTTTATGGCTTTTGGCTAGCTGGCTGGGAATTGAAGTCGGGTTTGAACTGAAGCTTGAGATACCAAGTTGAGATAGGTTGATAAAATAATTATTTCACCAGGTAGAGTTTATCCATTACATTTGTTAAAGTTGATTTCATCACAGAAACATAAATTTATGTCCAGGTTTCCTGGGTATTTCTTATAAGCGCTGTGTGCTTAGAGTTCAAAGCATTGTTGGAGACCCCACACACCCAATCTATGGTCTGTTTCCATTGCTCATCTCTGGGTGGAGGTTTCGAAGTATTTCTAGCAGGACTACCAGATTCTGTAACAGCTTTGATATTATGCCATCTGTATGCCAACTCGTGAGATTCGTTTCTTTCACCACGTTCATTTATACATCTGAACTAGACTGTGTTGTTTCTCTGTGTCATGTAATATATGTGAGTATATACATAATTTTGTATGTATTTTATTTATTATTTATTTATCTTGTCCTGTTTATGTAGTGTAATATTGGAGGTGGTGACCCTTTAAGAGCTGTGTGCAATTAAATTTCATTTTTAATATATGCCAATTAGTGTACATTCAAAGTGACAGTAAAGTTTATTCTATTTTATTCTGTTCTGTTTCGTTCTGTCCAGTTCTGTACTGTACTGTTGTGTTCTGTTCTGTTCTATTCTATTCTAACCCAGTTTTAAAATCAGGAGCCCTTTTGATTTTCTTCCTCCCTTCTAAATATTTCTCTACAACCTTCAAGACGTTAAACCATATTATCTAAATATGCTTTAAAGCCTTGACAGTTTGAAATAATTCTGCAGCAGCTCAGGGTTTTACAATATAATCCAACCTGCATGCTATTCTGTGACCACACAATAGCTCATGCGCACAAAGCTGTGCTGATTTGCTTCTCTAAGAACATGCTGTAAATAGTTTCCTGTGACGAAGAGCTAACAATGAATAATATCCATACCAATTTTTGAATCCCAGTCCATGTGGTTGGTCTGCTCTCCACTCAGGTGCGTTTTGCCTGTAAAGATCTGTTGGTTTTTTTGTTTTTCTTAATGGCATGAGTGCCAATTGTTTTATGACTGCGTCTGTTTCAGAAAATACGGATTGACCCATCGCCCACTGAATGCTTTGGAGTTGGGTCAGAGAGGCTTTTCCTTGTCTCTCCCTGGGTTCCACACTTTCCATTGTATGCAAATTGGCTGTGTCCCAAGGGCTTCTGGCAATTGTCCAGCCCAGTTGTCTTTTTTCCTGGAGTCCCTCCTTCTCCACTTCTCCGTTCGTTTCTTCTCCCAGCCTTTGGCTTAAGTGATGGCATTCTCCTGTTTGGGTCTCTTAGAAGGATCTGTTATAAACACACATTCATTGATTTGCATTTGTTGGAGAGAGAAGTTAAAATGAGCGAGAAGGTCTCCTTTTCTCCCCCCTCTCCATGCAGACCCAGGGAAACCTTTCCTATTGATCCTATCGATCCAATCTTTCCCTTTAAGGAAACAGCCTAGTTAAAAGGCAGCCCCTCCCTTACGTTCAATAACTTTAGCCTTTATGCCTGCAATAGTCTTTTAAGTGGATTCATCCTAGTAACAACGAATGGTATTTAAACAAGCAACCCCATGCTGAAAGGGAAATATTTCGGCATAGCTAGCTGCCCTGAGAAAGAAGGAGGATATTTTAAGAAGAGATTGGGCAGCCATTTGTCTGGAATGGTATAGGGCAGGGGTGTCAAATTCAACTTCATTGAGGGCCACATCAAGGTTGTGTTTGACCTCAAGGGGCCTGGGGGGGTGGGGACGTGGCCAGGGGGCATGGCCAGATCGACGTCACTCATTGAGGCTCTGTTTTCGGCCGTGATGGCCTCCTGCAGCCCTCTGCCAATAAAAAAGGAGCTCAAGGAGCCCTGCCAAGCTCTGTTTTTGCTGGCAGAGGCAATGTGGACTGGTCCTTCACTGTTTCCAGGGTGGGCCCGTGGGCCAGATCTAAGCACCCCTTGGACCAGATCCAGCCTTAAGTTTGACACCCTGGTATATGGTCTCCTGCTTCAAGGTCCTTTCCAACTATTGTATTATTCTGTCACATATCAAAGTCAACTAACCTATGGAAGCTAGTTTGGCTATGGTGGTTGCCAGAAGTGCCATGCAGAGGTCTCTCCGTGGGCACATGCGCCATTGCCCCAGCTCAGCTCCGCTGCACATGCGTGCATGCCTCCTGCTGACCAGCTGGTCTTTGGGTCTCTGCCGCGCATACATGGGCATCCATTTGCACTTTGGGTATGCACGCATGAGAATGTATGCACACACTTTGGGCAATCGGTGCCTAAAAGGTTCTCCATCGCTTGCCTATGGACATTACCCAGAACATTTTTTTCAATTCTCTCTCGTATCTGGTTTTTTTTAAAAAAATGCAGGTAATCCTTGACTTGCAACCATTCACTTAATGAACATTTGAAGATACTGAGGCACTGAACAAAGTGATTTACAACCAGTCCCTGCATTTACAACCACTGCAGTATTCCACCAGTTTTGACTGGCTTCTGACAAGCAGGTAGAGTGGGAAAATTTGATGTAAGATGCATGCAGGTAGATGTTCAGTATCCGTCACATCTTTGATGGTTCCACAGAACCCATGAAATTAAATCACTTTTTAACTATCAAAATTTTGCAATTCACCTACTCTTTTGAATATTTTCACCTGAAATTCTTTGAGATTTTGAAAGAAATCACCACATATCCATGCAACTGAATGTGAGAAAGTAAATGTATTGAGAGTTTTTAAGCCAGAGTTTTTAAGCCAATTCTCCATAATTGTGGAGAATTTGGGCCAGAACCCCAAACGTTCATGAGGTTTCAACTATTGGTTAAAGCGTGTGCATTTTTATAAGATTGAAGATTAATTATTTTCTTTTATTTTTCCATCCTCTTTGAAACAATAATGGGATGCTTTAGGTTTTTGTTTTGAATTTTTGTTTTGTTTGGTGAAGGGGAAGAGATTTCTGAAAAAAGAACTTGCAAAGGATGGTAGACCAAAATGACAAGTCAAATCCATGCTACTTTCCATGCAGTGAAACATTCTTAGACGTCTTCCATTTCTCTGGGGTAACTATTGTTTGTTTCCACCTTTCTTTGATGTGGGTTTGTTTGCTCCATTTTTGGTTTCCTTTTCTTCGTTCTTCTGAAAATGAACAAAATACGGTGGCTCTCTTCATTGGTCAAAGTGCGTGGATGGTGTTTGCCCAAAGAGTTCAGAGGCCAGGGTTCATTTGTGATTCAGGTTAATTACACAGAAAGCCATTTCCTAAGGTCAGTCTGTTGTTGCCACCAAAGCATAAAGAAATATTCAAGCCAAAAGGAGTTGTATCAAATCAGGGTTGAACAAATATTTCCTTATTGGGCAATATCACATGGAATTCTGTTTACAATGAATTGCATTGTGAAACTAGCAAGCCATCTTGCTTACTTTTTCGTGTTATACTTGACTTTGAGTAGCTGGTACTTAGGGATGACTTTTTTTGAAAGGCTGAAGCCGATATTGGAATGGAGAGAAGAAACAGAGATAAATAAAAGTTGTTTCTGAAATAGGCCAAGTGCTTTGTTTGTTCAGTTAGTGGTTCCAGCTAGTGTAGGTCACTCAGTTAACAATGAAACACCGAGTAACCATCTATACAAACAACTGATAGTTGATTAGGACAGCCAAAGACAGCAAGTTCCTGTTCTGCAATCTACAAACATCATCTTCTGAATTTATTCTGCTCGGGTTAATGAGCAAAATGCTTGCATAACTTATGTACATCATTTGATGGCAGAATCATGTTTTTGATCTGAAGAAAATCTGCAGAGGTTCTTATCAGCCTTGAAGTATTCATGCATCGTGCTGATTAAATGTGTGAACTATTGACACCATTCTACATCTTAAGAATAAATTATGAGATTTATTTATTTATTTCCTCCCTCCCTTCTTTCCTCTTTCTTTTTCCTTTCTATTTTTCTCTCTCTTCCTCTCTCCCTCCTCCCTCCCTCCCTCTGTTCTTCCTCTCCTCCCTTTCTTCATTGTTTACTTCCTTTCTTCCTCCCTTTGTCCCTCCTCTTCCTTCAGTCATTTCTTCCTTCCTTCCTTCCTTCCTTCCTTCCTTCCTTCCTTCCTTCCTTCCTTCCTTCCTTCCTTCCTTCCTTTCTTTCTTTCTTTCTAATTTAGTTGGAATTTAAATAGAGCCAGATCCTGGAAGTATTCAAGGTTAAACTGGAGGAAAATGAGTCATTTTGAGAATATACTTGGGTTTCTGTATGCATTTGTGCATGTCTCAATAACCGCTACAGTGTTACTGGCTCAAAAGGTAAAAGATATAAATTGCATGTGAATGTGAACTTCTCTAGTTTTGTATTTTTGAACCAACACACAAGCCAACATATAATTTTCATTTAAAATTAGCACCTTTCCAAATATTTCAATTCACCATTTTAAAAAAATGTTTATTAAAATAAAATTTACATAAAATTGCATTGATTCATGAAAATATCAGACACAAATTCAAACAATTGCTTTAAGGATAACTGTTTGCAAAAACTGTTCATATGAAGCAAAATATTGGTTGGTTGAAGATAAGGACTGGGGACTGGAGGCTAAAACATACAATGAACGGTTGCAGGAACTGGGCTTGGCTAGTCTAGTAAAGAGAAGGACCAGGGGAGACATGATAGCGGTCTTCCAATATTTGAGGGGCTGCCACAGGGAGGAGGGGGTCAAGCTATTTTCTAAAGCTCCTATAGGCCAGGCAAGGAATAATGAATGGAATCTGAAAAAGGAGAGATTCAACCTGGAAACAAGGAGAAACTTTCTGACAGTGAGAACAATCAACCAATGGAATAGAAGTTGCCTTCGGAAGTTGTGGGAGCACCATCAGTTGAGACTTTCAAGAAGAGGTTGGACTGCCATTTGTCAGAAATGGTGTAGGGTCTCCCGCTTGGGCTAGATGTCCTACAAGGTCCCTTCCAACTCTGATTATCTGTAATCTGTAAGGAGATACATATGTTTATCTATTTTTGCTTTTCATATGAATAGCAATAACATTTAGACTTATAACATTAGCACTATGTCAGCATATTGCCCCTAATGATCTGGGTCCTCATTTTACTGACCTCAGAAGGATGGAAGGCTGAGTTAATCTTGAGCTAGTCAGAATCAAACTGCTGGCAGTGAGCAATGAGTTAGTCTGCAATACTGAATTCTCGTCATGTCATATGATACCTTTGCATGTTAGTTTGTTGTATTTTAATGTTTGTTTTGGCTAGTTGTCTTGCTTTGGTGTGTTTTTATGAACACAGACAGGTATTTTCAGTGAGATATGTTGTTGAGTGTTATTGCAGGATATTTAACATTTGGCATTTGAGGCTCAAAAACTTAAGAGTTTTCAATGCCTTCTGTGAATTGGCTACTGGAGTAGAAAGTGATGGATTCATAGGAAATGTCTTGGAGGTCCAATTCCCTCCCCCAGCCTTGGACCTCAAATATATTATTTCTCTTTTAGCCTTTTCTTCTTTAACACCAATGTTTCCTTGATACAAACTCAATTCCAACTAATATAAACTCTTATTAAAAAAACTATGTGCAACTTTTAATAAGGGTTTCTGGAAGCTGAGAACTTTAGACTGAGGAAAGCTTGACTTCCGCTCATGCCGGTGCAAAGTCTGGTAAAACCGGATTGTATTCGCTCTCAGTGGACTCTGTGGCTGAATTCTATTATTCTTGTGTTTCAGCTCATAACTATTCCATTTCAAGCTCACTGTGTCAATTCAATGAATTACTGACATGTTGGGCTTTGCATACAAACTATTAAATCCTAACTTAGTTTGGATTGTCATAAGCAGGTTGTGATGGTACGGGGTCAGGGGTGGGATTCCACAGGTTTGCACCTATTCGCTAAAACCGGTTGTTAACATTCTAATCAGTTCAGAGAACCGGTTGTTAGAAGAAATTACTGGCCTAATCCTGTAAGGAAGGCAGGAAGGAAACATTCTGGTGTTGCTTACAGAAACTGCCTCTCCATTAACCCTTATTACATTCTTGGCAGGAGTGGACTTCCTATCTCAGGAACTTCTCTGGAGTTTTTTTTTTCCTCCTTTGCTGGTACTTTGCTTGTGTGGAGTGACCATTCAAAGTTACAATGGCACTGAAAAAAGTGACTTATGACCATTTTTCACATTTACAGCTGTTGCAGCATCCCCATAGTCATGAGAGGCCAGGCGAGGAGATGCGTGCCTCGATGTGAGTGATGTTGAGTTGGCCACACCCAGCCAGTCACATGACCACCAAGCCATGCCTACCAACTAAGCCACACCCACCAACTTAGCCATGCTCACAGAACCGGTTGTTAAAAAATTTGAATCCCCACCCCTATATAGGGTGCTGTTTTAAAAAAAAAAACTAGTTTGCAGTTCTTATTAGGAATAGTTGTAATAGCTTTATGCAACCTTGTTCTAAATTCCTAGGCAGTTCATAAATCTCAGCCCAACTGGTCAAAGGTCACATTTCCCAAGCTTCTAAGGTATGACTTCAACTTAGGAGAACTCATAGAAGAGACTGGGAAATACTTAAGAGTGGGAGACAACCTTATTGGATAATCTTCACATTCCAAAGTTAGCTCCAGTGAGTGGAAATCTGAGAAAACATAATCCAACTCAATTTGGTGGGAACATTAGCAGCAATATTTGTTGTTTACATTTTGAACCAGTTGAATTCTCAGGTTTCTTTGGAGAAGAGAACTGCTTCATAGAAATGGTATATGACCTCCTGCTTAATCAGGGGATTGGACTAGAAGATCTCAAGATCCCTCCTGTTAATATGTTATAGTATTAATCCAGTGTAAAATCAGTGTCTGTACCTATATCAGCCTTCCCCAACCTGTTGTTTTCCAGACAGGTTCAACTAACTCCCAGAATTCCCAAACACCACCCTGCTTCCTAGACATCTCGGCATTATAACTCACCTATCTGTAGAGCACCAGATTGTGGAAGGCTGATATGTAGACCAGCCTGTTAAGGAAATCCTGCTGAGCTCAGTATTATAAATGCCCTAGGAGTATGCAGGTTCAGGCCATATTTCACCTTTGCTAGGAAGCAATGCAGTGGTGGTATTCAAATATTTTTACTACCGGTTCTGTGGGCGTGGCTTGGTGGGAATGGCAGGGGAAGGAAACTGCAAAATCTCCATTTCCACCCCACTCCAGGGGAAGGATACTGTAAAATCCCCATTCCCTCCCCACCCCACTAACCTGTTTTCCAGCTCCATTCTCCTATGCAGGGCAACAAAAGAAGACCCAGCCGATCAGCTGGGCCTCAGGAGGCAGAGAATAGATGGGGGCGGGGCCAGTCAGAGGTGGTATTTGCCGGTTCTCTGAACTGCTCAAAATTTCCGCTACCGGTTCTCCAGGACTGGCCAGAACTGGCTGAATACCACCCCTGAAGCAATGGAGTGATGTAACAGAGAGAACTCAGCAAGTCATCAGGGTAGAACAGGTCTGTACACTATAGAAAAGTTGTTTTTTTTCTGCTTCTTTTCTTTCTCTTTTTTTTCCTCTTATTGATTTCTGGCTGAGATTTGCATGTGAAGTAGGTCTGGGACAGCAGTCTTATCTCAAATAGCTCTAGTAATAAGGAAAAATATTGAAAAGTCAACCAGCTGTCCATTGATTTCAACTGTAAAGAATGATTGCTGATTATTTGGGAAGGAATAGGAGATACAGACTGAAGCTGCTAAGCTGTGAAAATAGGGGATTGCGATGTGCACATTTTGTAGAGAGGGAGCAAAGAGTAGGAATCTTACTGGGTTAAACGTTGGTGTAGGTCCTAAGTGAATCCATTTTCTAGTTGAACCATTAAAAAGCTAAATAAAAATCACACTGAGAGTCAATTTGGTGTCATGGTTAAGGCACCAGGCTAGAATCCAGGAGATGGTGATGCTAGTCTCACCTTGGGCACAATAGCTGGTTGCGTGACCTTGAGCCATTTCTCAGCTCCAAGAAAGAAACAATGGCAAACCACTTCTGCAATCTTGCCAACAAAACTGCAGGGACTTTTCCAGGCAGTCATCAGAAGTCAAGACCTACCTGAGGACCCCAAAATAAGAAGTTCACGCTAGTTAAATTTAACATGAGTAAATTTATGTGCTCTGTTGTTAACCTTTGATTTACAGCTAAAATGGAGCCCAGAATTTCAGTCATAAATCATTGTGGTTGTACATTGAAGCACCACATGAGCAGACTTGATTTTGCCATCATGTTATATTGGCCATAGAGCAACTCGCCCTGATTGTAAAGTGAACTATTTGGTCAATACATGAGTCACGTTGTTGTTAAGTGAATCCATTCTTCCTTTTTTGTATTATCAGTTTTTTTATTAGTTTATGTTATAGAAAAAATACAAAAGCAAATAGTAGGAAAATAGGGAAGGGAAAAGGGAAGAGGAAAATGTGGAAAAGAAGGGTGGAAAAGAAAGAAAAGACATTGACAACATATATAGGTAGTTGTCGACTTACAACAGTTCGTTTCGTGACCGTTCAAAGTTACAACAGTGACTTATCTGATGACCCAGGGTGGGATACAAAATGAACACAGTCACAGAAAACAAGAGAAGCTCCTTTTATTCCTTTACTTTGTTTCCAAGTTCCGAATATTCTTGATGGAAGACAAAAAACTCCCACACAGTTACAAGAAGAAGGAAAAAAGCAACACAAACCAGGCAAGATAAGGGCTGGAGAAAGTCCACAGATAACACACACTGGGAAGGACGCCAAACTCAGAGAGGAACCATAAACTGGAGATATTTCCATGCTTTGTTTCCAGCGTTCGCCCGTACGCATGTCTGTCCTCTTATTCAGCTGTCACAGCTGCAGCCCATGAAGAGGATCCCCGAGTAGACCATGTCTCTCCCTTATCCTCTCCTCCTTGCATGCCGAGGATGGAGAGGGGATAAGCCTAGGTCCTCCACTGACTGCCCAGCCAGCCTCTGCCCTTCCCCAGCCTCCTCCATAACCTCCAGAGCCACATTTCCACTCCCTGTCGGCTGTTCCTCCTCTCCCTCAGAGTCAGTCTCCATCAGGGGCATGACAACTTATGACTGTTTTTCAGAGTTACGACTTTTGCATCATCCCCAAGATCATGTGATCAAAATTCCGATGCTTGGCAATTGGTTCATATTTATGACGGTCTCAGTGTCCCGGAGTCATTTGTTCCCCTTTTGCAACCTTCTGACAAGCAAAGTCGATGCGGAAGCCAGATTCACTTAACAACTGTGTTAGTAACTTAACAATTACAGTGATTCACTTAGCAACTGAGGCAAGAAAGGTCTTAAAATGGAGCAAAACTCACAATCAATGTCTCATTCAACAATAGAAATTTTGGGCTCCATTATGGTCCTAAGCCAAGGACTACCTGTAGAGTTAAGTGAATCCATTCTTCTGAATGGACTTTTTTTTTTGCCAAAAACCCAGCAAAACACTTGCAAATTGAAGTCAAATACAAACTGATTGCCAAGTACACAATGTGTGATCATGTGACTGTGGCACAGAACTAGCAATCATAACTTTGAGGATGGGTCGTAAGTAGCTTTTCAAAAATCTGTCATAACTTTAAACAGTCATTAAACAATCATCAGTTAAGAACTACTTCTAATGAATTGTGTTTTGTGGATGAACACAGCTATTCAATAGGTGTTCACAGAGGCACACGAACCAAAGAATGAGAAATGCCCTTGGGGCTGAATTGAACTTTGTATAATTACCTAAAAGATATAACTTTGTGGAGTGAATTATGGTCATCCAATCTGAATAACATTAAGGTATTTTTCACTGTAGCCAGCTCATATCTTCCAAATTTAGCATTATCCCCAAACTGCAAACCTTACTTTATTTTTTTTTCCTAAAAGAAATAATGTTTTCAACCACACCTGGTTTCAGAAATGACTCTTACCTGGATTTCATCTGTCATCGTTTTGGGGGGATTTCGTTAAATTGGTGACATAGAAAAATGTGGATGCAACCTGTGTGTAGTATATATGTCTTTTAAAAGCTGTGCAGTGGGTAGAATTTGCACAGTGAAGTGGCTGTTAGATTGCGCTGTGAATCAGGAATTGCCTGGAGCTGATTTCAACATGAAGAATAATGAATATTGACTGGTCTTGATGAATTTTTGCCAGAATCGTGCATTTTTATCACTTCGCTGATGTTAACACTAATGGTAATGTGTATTATTATATAAAGCACAGCCTCCTGATTCACATATTTATTTTGTTGAAAGCATTTTGATGTACATACTCTTATTTTTCTGCCAAAAAAGGTTATTCAAGTGTTTTCAACTTTATTAACATGCAGAACCAGAATTGCACATCAGACATAATGTTAGTTAGGCTTCTAATGAGTGCCTTTGTCTTGGAACAGAAGATCCTGGAACAGAAAACATGCTAGATTGGTCTATCCAGGACCAAGCTTCCGCCATCCTCTGCAACCAGGAGTCTTTGTGTAGTGTTGGACTACAATCTTCCTTTTCAGGAGCTTGTGGAGGCCAAAACCATGGTGGGCTGGCTCTCTGGAATGACCTCTCACTGGAGAGTCATCTACCTCCACCACTTTCCACCTTTCTGAAAAAATGGAAGACATCACATGCTCTATGTGTTTATTGGGGCATTATGTTTTATTCTTTATTGTACATTTTTATTTTATGTGCCTCTAAGAATCCAGTGATTGTGCCAGGATACAAGGCTTATCTGTGTCTGTCCATCCATCCAACCATCTATCCATCCATCCATCCACCCATCCGTAGAAATGGGGCCCTATCCATCCATCCAATATAAATCCATCTGTATGATATATGGCTTCTTATCTGTCTGTCTGTCTGTCCATCCATCTCTTCCTCCATCTATCCATTCCTCCATCTATCCTTCTTCCTTCTATCCATCTATCTACTCCCTCCCTCCCTCCATCTCAGCCAAGGGGGCTTGTAGAAAGGACATTTTACAGCTATATGTAAAGTGCCTTTGGAGAGTATTTATTAAGTTAAAAATAACACATGTGCTTAATGTGCACCTAGCTGATGGCAATAAGCAGATATGTTTACCATCCTAGCCTCCCCCTCATGCTATGTTTATTTGTGTCTCCCTTCCCATTGTTTCTTGTTACATAATGGTTTTGTACACAGCGGAGTACTTAACCTAATTTATATCGATCTCAATTGCTCTCATTTGTGCATACTTAATTCAGAGAGGTAATCAAATTGATTTCTGGGGCCCACATTTTAAGAGATTGTACTAACACAGATATACAAGAGCTTGCTGTAACTAAATTACAGGGAAAGGGAAAACATTTTAAACCTTTAGAAGCCTTTTTTTTGACAGTCGTTTCATTGCACTCAGCATTACTGACGTAATTGAATTTCCCTTCACATGGAGGTCTGTTTGAAATCAAATTGAGAAATGGGGGTTGGGGTTGTTGTTTTTTTTGAGTTCCATCAGACAGATAACTCATTTGAGCTATATTCATTCAGCACACATATAAAACAACACAACGATAAATCAATATGCAAGCTTTTCTTGTGCAAAAATGTAGAGTACGGGAGTTAGGGATGAATGGCCTATTGAAATGATCGATTTGCTACAGTTCAATGAGATGTTTAAGCCCTGAATAAGCCGTACTTCTTAAGCACACTTCCAAGGGAGTAACTAAGCAGTCCCATACATTTCTACTGAATTTAGTATCTCTAATGTCCTCTTGGATTCAGTGAATTGCTATGTGTAGGACTGTGCCACGTTGGTAGTGATATGGCCTTTCTTAATCCTTGATGCTAATCTGAATGACTTAAAATGAAGTGAATGGTTCTCCTAAGTGGAGATGAGATGATTTCTGATCTCCTTCCATTTCTGTTCATAATTGTTGTGCAAGATTCATCTTGTATAGAATAATCTGTTTAATCTGTTTTCCATTTTCCATATATTGTATATAACTCATCGTGTTCTATGTGCTACTATCACATTTCATATGCCAATATGCAAACACATGATGTTTCCCCCAAAAATGACCTACCCTGAAAGTAAGCCCTAGCTTAATTTTCACATATGTGCCCAATATAAGCCCTACCCCCCAAAATAAGCCCTAATTAAGATCCTTCCCACTCCAGAATGCACAGGTAAAAATTAAGCTAGGGTGGGGATGTGGTGAGTGTGGATCTGCCCTACTACTTACCTTTGGACAGTTGTAGCCAGGCTTCGCATACCAGATTCCTGCCTGCTGGCCCATTTCTTCTGCAGCCAGAGCCCCAGATCTATCTGGAGCTCTGTTGTCAGCTGCAGAGGCCTTCAGGAAATCCTTGCCTGCTGCAGAAGAAAAAGTCCCCAAGGCCTCTGACAGCAAAAAAGACGCCAGGGGCGACACGCGCAAGTGGATGACATCCCTCCAAAATAAGACCTGGTGCCTTTTTTGTGGCAAAAAAATAGAAGTCAGGGTCTTATTTTGTGGGAAACACAATAGAAGTTCTACAAAGTAGGACACCTACTCAATTATATGTCACAGCTGATATCGGCGGGTTTTATTCTTCATGATCTGAGCCTTACCTGAGAGCTTAGATATAATTAATCGATGTGTGAGGTGTCCAACAGTTCTGTTGTTTGTAATTGGGTTATCTTAAGTAATGGTTGGGTTGTTGTTAGCTGTATCATCATCGTCGCCGTCGTCATCATCACACAATCTATCAGGTAATTCTGATGGGATACAGGACTTTTGACTATTGTATCTAGAATAGTTCTAGGATCTAGGATGGCTAGATGGATATTATTTTAATTTATGCGCTTTTTCCAAGTAATGCAACTTTGTTGACCAATGAGTCAAAATTCTGTCCATCCTTGTTTTATCCAAGCGTTTTCGTATAACATCAGCCACAATGACCATTATTAGTACCAGTATGACTTCTCCCCCTCACAATCTCTTGATTTTTCTTCGAAGGTCTGTATATTTTTTTCCCTATTTTTTCTTAGTTAATTCTCATTAAATCTTGTTTCTTCAGCTTCTCCGCCTCCTAATCAATATCCTATCTTTCCTCAGGGAGAATGGTCTACCCAATACTCCCTTCTCCAATTCTTTCTCCACAGCAACCAAAAAACCCCATGTGTTTGGGTGGGCTAAGAGACAGAGGCTAGCCCAAAATCATCCAGAGAGCTTGATACCTGGACTTGAAGTCAGTTTCCCTAGTTCCAGTCCAGATATAAACTGTTGTACTAAAACATCTCATGAGATAATTTCAGCAGCACAGGACAGCAGATCCATTGGTTATTGGAGCAAGGAAATTATTATGGATTAACAGTTCTGGCCAAATACAATGGCTGTGGAACCAGATCTCAAAGATAGTTATTTCTTTGCTTCACAGAGGTGCATCTGTCACTATTACAGGTATTCGTGAGGCATCATAATAAATAGTAACCATTTTCTAACTGAAGATGGAAAAGTCCAGATCCACTAACTTCAAATAAAACTCCCTTTTTACCATCCTGTAACTCTTAATTCAGGGTAGAATCTAGGCAGCTGGATGGAGCTGAGCATTTACTGTCCAGATGCCCTCCACAGAATTTGCAGCCAATATTTTTCTTTGTGCTATAGGACAGAAACATATGCCACTACCTAGGATCAAACTCTCAACTAGTTTCAAATAAAAACAAAAATAACCAAGATACATAACTATGACCATGGAAACAGAAAGATCAGTGATTCAAAATTTTTTCTAGAAATAACTGAAACCTGAACAGCCACCCAAGATTAACATAATGGCTGAAGCGAGCAACTAATCCTCTCCTCTTACAGAAAAGGATTCTGGGTACTAGGTGCCACTAGAGAAAAGCCCCTGATAGGTAAACATGGAAAAGAGTCTTTCAGAAGGGTCAGAAGGAAGGAATGAGATATTCTTGATGTCAGCGTTCCAACCAAACTCTCCATCTCAATTCAGCACTCAGAGACGAAGTCCTTCCAAGTAAGAATTTATTAGAGAAGTCATATTGGCACATCTGGAAAAACCCAAATCTGAATTCCCACATTTTCCCCTGCTGTATTAAACTCACAGCCAGCCCTCTTTTCGGATGACACTCAAGTCACACTCTCCAATTCATCTCCCTTCTGAACTCCAGCCGAGTCCGGTCACTCCCCTCCATACTCCAGCACCCTGGCCTTGAATTCTGGTGAAAGAATGTTGTTGTAGCTATCCTCCATTCTCACTTTACTTTCATTCCCATGGTTACCCATCCTCCCTTGTGGCAGCCCCAAATCTGATTCAAGATGGATGGGGGCTGACAGTTGATTTCATTTAGTTACAAGTTGGCTAAGAATTATGTGTGAGTTTTCTGGTATAGTCAACTTTCCATTATAGCGTGTGTGTTTTTCTCACTCTCCAATTAAATCCCCATTCAATTTCAAAACCTATCATGAGCAACATCATCCATTGGACTTTTTATTCCCCCAAAAGGAAGACAGGAATGGCTTCGAATTTGTGGAAAGACACGTAACAGAAAACAATAACATGGATAATATTGCCTTGTCTCTAGAAATAAACTAACGCCCAAAGTACAATCAAGGAAAATTGAAAACAAAATAGTTCTCAAGCCTTCTGAGAATAAGGTAGGAAAGGAGGAGAGAATAAAATGGATAGCCTTTGAAGCTAAAAAAAACCCAAAAAGAACATTTGAGAAATTTCAGGAAACATTTCAGTATAGCACTTTAGCTTAAAAAAATAATGATAATGGATGCAGTAGGTCTTATTAAAGGTGAAAAAAACTGATCAGAGTCTGGATGATTATAATCCTTTTTATTAAATGAAAAAAAATAAAAAATATTAAATATTTAAACAAGAAAGAAATTTAACAAAAATGTAGAATTAAAATGATAAAAAGAGAAAGAGTGAAGAGCGAATTGGAGAATAAAGCTGAAAGTACAGAAAGAAAAGGAAGAAAAAGATATAAAGAAATGAGTTCCGTTTTTTTCAACATATAAGTTAAATTGACCTCTTACTCTAAGGTTACAATATAAATTTCATTTTTTCTATCACCTACTACTCTTTCTAATCATCAAAACCATATATCACAATTTCATTTTGTTCTGTTTCATGCAAAAAGTGCAACAAGGTTTCCAATCAGTATTAAAATTAAACAGTGTCTTTTTTCTAATCAAACCTGTCAGTTTTGCCATCTCAGCAAACTCCAGTAAATTCATCCTCTCTTCCCTTGTAGGTAATGTCAAGTATTTCGAGGAAAGGTGGCTACATCTGAGCATATAAAAAAGACACGGAAATGAGATGGGGCAGTGATAGGTTTAAGCCTGTGTATAGGATGCAAAAGCTTAATGGACATCAAGCAAGGTGAAATAACAGAAAAAGCAGGACAGATAAAAAGTAGTAGTTCTACGGGTGTCCGTGGGATATGTGGAAAAAAATCAGTTGGCAGTTGTATCAGTGTGATCCAGACACCACACTATAGAATAGGCAGAGCTTGTGGTTAGAATGCAGTATTGCAAGCTAATTCTGCCAACTGCCAGCAGTTCGATTCCAATCAGCTTAAGGCTGACTCAGCCTTCCATCCTTCCAAGGTCAGTAAAATGAGGACAGAGATTGTTTTTTTGGGGGGCGATATGCTGACTCTGTAAACCACTTAGAGAGGGCTGTAAAGCGCTATGAAGTGGTATATAAGTCTATGTGCTATTGCTGGCAGCCCTATTCTTCACATATTACACAATTCAACTAGAGAATTTGTAAGAAAGGAAGGGAGGGAGGGAGGGAGGGAATGAGTATCATTAGACCCATGGGCTCATTTAATTATTTACAGCCATGATAAGAATTGTAGTATCTGAAGACTAATATCAAGGAATTAGAAACAAAGGGAAGGAAAGACAGAAACTCTATGCCCTGGATGTTTGCAAGTGGGTCAAGGGGGCTAAATGATGTCATTGACATTGTCATGCAAGAGATGCAGATTATAACATGCTATATAGCAGAGGTGGTCATTCAGCAGGTTCTGACCAGTTCTGGAAAACCAGTAGCGGAAATTTTAAGCAGTTCAAAGAACCGGTGGCAAATCCCACCTCTGACTGGCCCCACCCCCATCTATTCTCTGCCTCCCAAGTCCCAGCTGATTGGCTTGGTCTTCTTTTGTTGCCTTGCACAGGAGAATGGAGCTGGAAAACAGGTTAGTGGGGTGGGGAGGGAATGGGATTTTACGGTAACCTTCCTCCAGAAGTGGGGAGAGAATGGTGATTTTACAGTAAGCTTCGCCCAGGAGGTAAAGGAGATTTTACAGTGTCCTTCCCCTGCCACACCCGCCAAGCCACGCCCATCAAACCACACCCACCAAGCCACACCCATAGAACTGGTAGTAAAAAAATTTGAATCCCACCCCTGCTATATAAGTAATCCTGTCAGCTTTGGAAGCCATATTAGCACCAGAAGCTTCCATGCTGCCACATTCTTGAGCCTGGGAAGATGGGAAGGGGGAATCTCACGGAGCCATATGTGGTTAGATATAATAGCATTCTTCTTTAGAGTCAAGGTCATGTTATTTCTGCACCTGGCTGAGTAGTGGTTGAGGGGATGTCTCAAGCTGGGACAGACGGTGATTGGGGCATGTGATGCAATAACGGGAGCAGGAGGTGGATTTGTAATTTTTACTTATTGAAGGGAAACTCGGAATTTTCAGATTCGGGATTTCCCAACTGTGTAAGTTTACAACTCTAATAAAAGGAGACTTTGAGAACATGTATGTTTCGGAATTATTAATTGGAGTTGAGGTTTTCTGGAATGCTGATCCCTCATTTAGTGACCTAATAACAAGAACCCTGTGAGTGAGGTTGGACTAAGAGAGTATAATTGGTCCTAAGTCACCCTGTCAGCTTTTGTGCCTAAGGCAGGACTAGAACTCATCATCTCCTGGTTTCTCACCTGAGGTCTTAATTGCTAGACTACTAGTTTTTGTTTGTTTTATGGCTCTGCAATTACTTTTTTCATCCTCCTTTTAACTGTGAACAGTCACTAAATGAGGCACTTGCTAAACAAGGACTACCTGTATAGAAGTATTATGTGAAGATGTCGTGACATGAATGATATTGCTATGGTTTCGACTTTCCTTCCATGTCTTCGTTGTCCTTCAATATTGCTCCCATTTCATGTAGAGACTTTTTTGTTTTTTACTGGGGTGGAATAAAATAATGTGCAACCACAGAGGCTTCAAATATCTCAGAAAGATGAGCTTCCCTGCTGTCCATTAATCTCATAAAATCAACTAATCTGCTAACAGTTTTAGCACATTAAATGTTAATTTTTCTAGCATTCTGTTACAGTGAGCCTCTTTTGTTAAAAACTTCATGGTAATAGAATTCAGCTTCCAGTTCATACTTTAAAGTTATTCATTAATCGCTCATGTCAACTCAGGAATGGGTTATGCAATTAGTTAATCACAGTCGAAGGAGAATTTGCAAAGACACATCCTTTCTATTCCTACTTCCTATTATCCAGAAAAATAGCTATTTTGGCCCTCAGTCAGGACACCTATTTTATCATTGTCCCTGCACACATATACACATGTATGTAACTCAGCAGAGTAGTAATTAGCATGCTTGAATAGGCCACCACCAGGGTTAAAGGAGGATGCTCACTCCAGCTTAAAAAGAAACACCTTTCACACCTGTCATTCCAGGTCAAAATTATCCAATAATCTGAAGACAAGCATCTTTGGGCTTGCTGGCTAGCAAGAAGTAGCATCGGGGTACAAAAACATTAAAATGGTTTGCAGCAGTGGTGAGATTCAATTTTTTTTACTACCGGTTCTGTGGGCGTGGCTTGGTGGGCGTGGCAGGATAAGAATACTGTAAAATCTCCAGTCAGAGGTGGTATTTGTCGGTTCTCCAAACTACTCAAAATTTCCGCTACCAGTTCTCCAGAACTGGTCAGAACCTGTTGAATAGCACCTCTAGTTTGCAGTAAGTGCAAACCAGAATCCTGGAAGATCAGAATGGAAATATTGTATGTGATAGGTTATAGGGAAGTATATTAGGATTTATTGCTGTATCCAGGAGATGGTGGTACAGAAATTGAATAATGTGGTTAAATGCTATTGCTAAGCGTTAAAAAAAGAAACCAGGTTAGAAACCAGGAAACAGGCAGTTCAAGTCCAGCCTCAGCCATGAAAGCTGGCTGGGTGACTTTGGGCCAGTCACTCATCTTTAATCCTACCCACCTCACAGGGTTATTGTTATGGGGAAAATAGGAAGAAGAATGAATATTAGCTATGTTCTCCACCTTGAATTATTTATAAAAATAATAAAGGTGAGATATAAACAAACAAACAAACAAAATACATTTGGATTTGTGAAATCCAGATCTGGAGAGCAAAAATTTTAAATTCATTTTTCAACTGAAATAAGTTGAGGAATGTAGGTCTACTATGTTGGTGACTTTACTCAGAACTTGCACGTCAGTTGAGAATTCAACTATTTTATGTACTTGTTTTTAATTACTGGTGTCATTAATTACTATCTGTGACTATCTTGAAACATTGGCAGTCAAGATCGAGCATTTTCAGGGTAGTATGGTGTAGTGGCTGTACTCTACACCCAGAAATGGAAGGTCACCTCAACCCCCACAATGGATGAATGGCTGCAGAAACTGATGGAGTTAACAGAGATGGCTAAATTGATTTGCTCTGATTAAAGAGAAAAACACAAATACCTTTACTTCAACTTGGAAACCACCTCTGGACTTTGTGCTTGAGGTGGGAAAAAAATGAAACTTTGATTTTGGGTTTTAGATTTGTTCTAGAAATGGCTCGTTTCTATTATTATGAAAAAGTAAAAAGTTGAGGGTAGATCTTAATGTCTTATTTTACTGCACCAAAGGAGTCGGAAGTTAATGCCTTTCCCCCACACTTCCTTTCCTTGACTAGTCACTTCCCTTTTTCCTTTCCTAATTTCCCTAATATTTGCTTTTGTATTCTCTTTGTATGTTTATATTATAGACTAATAAAAACTGTAATATTTAGGAACATCGACAATAAGGCAGAGTATATGGTTTGAGAAATGAGAGATTTGTGTGATGATTAGCCAGTTGGAAAGTGTCCAGAGGAAAAGTGGGGCTGGTTACTTCTGGGTAAGGCGATGTCTATCCAACTTTCTTATAGCTTCCTCATTGTTCAAGAGAGTCTTCCCAGCCCTATAGATGGCAGTTTTGATGGATGCAGGCATGATTGTTCCCAAGATAGTGTGACAAACCTGGAGCTGGTACAACTTACCTTTCAAAGTGCCTTGGCTCTTCAATG
The DNA here is from genome assembly GCF_049901715.1 of Pseudonaja textilis. Taxonomy (NCBI): domain Eukaryota; kingdom Metazoa; phylum Chordata; class Lepidosauria; order Squamata; family Elapidae; genus Pseudonaja; species Pseudonaja textilis. The sequence continues at coordinate 241,700,965 of NC_141991.1, read as the reverse complement.
TTAAAGTTTGAAAATCTGCACATTTAGCACATGTCCCAAGCTCAGAAATATGAGGATATTTGGCTCAGGGGATGAGTTCCCTTATTCGCTAAATATTCCATATTAGGGTATTTAGCTCTTATGGCATCTTTGATGTACAAGGTTTCTTTATTGTTGATTTCTATCATTATGAATATTTAATGAAATTTTAGGACTTTTTTGTATCATGTCCAACATCCATTAAGATTGGGTAGGCTATGAATATTGTAGTAAATAAATAAATATGAACCGAAGAGATTCAGCCTAGTGCTGAATTTTCCAGCCCACATCCACTGCAGTGTTATTCAGAGCCTCTTGTTCTTCCTGTTGTTCTTCCTTTAGATCTGAAGAAAATGATAGGCACAGATTATATTCTACCATTTAACAGTTTTGTAAGGATGTTTACCAGGCAGTGGGGTAAACTGGAATTTTATGACAAAGATGTCAAGGAGCATAGCTATGAAAATCTTCATTATCTTCTTTGGAAAGTGTCATCCAACCAACAAGGAATAGGTAACTTTTAAACCTGAACTGTTTTTGTTAGGCATAATACCAGAAACACTTGATAAGCAAAGTCTATATTTAATATTACATGTCCTAACAGCAGCGAGGATTATATTTGCACAATATTGGAAAAATAAAGAACACCTGCGAGATGAAGAGATAATTAGGAAGATACTAGATTGTGCAAAAATGGATAGACTTACATTGAAAATTAAACAGAAAGAAGACACAGAATATTCTCAGACATGGAACTTATTTTACCAGTGGTTGGAAAAAGTGGGGGAGGGTAAGAATGGACTCTGTGTTGTTAGGTAAATAAATGTCCAGACAACATGGTGTTTAATAGGCACTAACAAATGTAAACAATAGAACATTAATTTACATTTTTTTTTAAAGGAATAGGCAATCGATGTCCTCCAACTGTTTGGGATCTGAACTCCTTTTAGTCCCACTGACTGAGGCTCTGTGTGAAACTTATAGTCGTGTGTTCATGATTCCTTTTGTTGCCTATAGCCATGAGATCTCATCCCAAGTTTAATATTTCTAAAATCAAAGGAATTTGGGGGGTATTCCCAAAAGAGGTGGTATTCAGCAGGTTCTGATCAGTTTTGGAGAACCGGTAGCGGAAATTTTGAGTAGTTCGGAGAACCGGCAAATACCACCTCTGACTGGCCCCGCCTGCATCTATTTGCTGCATCCCGAGTCCCAGCTGATTGGTTGGGTCTTCTTTTGTTGCCCTGCACAGGAGAATGGAGCTGGAAAGCAGGTTAGTGGGGTGGGGTGGGATTGGGATTGTTCAGTAACCTTCCCCCAGGAGTGGGGAGGGAATGGAGATTTTACAGTATCCTTCCCCTGCCATGCCCACCACGCCCACCAAGCCATGCCCACATAACCAGTAGTATAAAAATTTGAATCCCACCACTGCCTCAAGTCCTTCCAAATCCTTCCTTCACAATTGCACTACCAGGATTTAGGCAAATTGCAGCTTTATAGCACTGTAAAGGCAGTCCTTGACTTCCAATGTTTGTTTGGTGTTCGTTACAACAGCACTAGAAAAAAAATATATTTATATCAGTTTTCATGCTTATGACTCTTGCAGCATCTCCATGGTCACACAGTCAAAATGTAGGTGCTTGGCAACTGGCTTACATTTATGATGGGTGCAATGTCCTGGGGTCGTATGATTGTGACCTTCATGGGGGATCACTTAACAAGCATTCCCTTATTAACTCCATCATCATCATCATCATCATTGGATTCACTTAACCACTGTGGCCAAAAAGGCTGTAAAATGGAGAACTACTTATTTAACAACTGCCTTGCTTAGCAACAGAAGTTTTGGGCCCAATTGTGGTTGCCTGTCAGGATTCCAGCAATCGCTCTAATGAAATCATGATTCTCGAGCCAAATTTCAAAAAACTTCAAAGGATTCATTAGAGGCGACATACTGGCGCTGTCCTGAATGAAGCCAACTCTGGCATACGTAATTTACAGTCAGCTGCGACCCTGTTTCCCCCCTCCCCCCTGGGTGTCTCATAAACCAGATTCTCCAACTGAGCACGTTCACAGGCTGGATGTCATCAAGGGGCCTCTGTGGTGTAGTGGTTAGAGTACAGTACTGCAAGCTACTTCTGCAGCCATCTGGCCTGCAGTTTGGCAGTTCAAATCTCACCAGGCTCAAGGTTGACTCAGCCTTCTATCCTTCCGAGGTGGGTAAAATGAGGATTGTTGGGGGCAATAGGCTGACTCTGTAAACCACTTAGAGAGGGCTGTAAAAGCACTGTGAAGCGGTATATAAGTCTTAAGAGCTATTGCTATTCGTGTTCTCCAATTAAATATATTCAAGGGGAAGAACTCTGGTATTTTAGTGACAATCTTTTAAAGATAAGAGTTGGAATGTGCTTTCGCTTTCAGCTGCTCTTCCAGATTTCCTCCCCCACCCCCCCCCCTTTTTTTAATGGCAACTCCTAAAACTGGCATAGGAATGTTTTATGAGTTGACACTGCCTATCTTACAGGTAGTCCTCAACTTACAACAGCTCTTCAGTGACTGTTCAAAGTGACAACGGCAGTGAAAAAAGTGACTTATGACCAATTTTCACAGTTACAAACTTTGCAGCATTCTTATGGTCAGGTGACCAAAATTCAGGTGTTTGGCAACTGGTTCATATTTATGACCTTTGCTGTGTCTCAGGATTATTTGTTCCCCTTTTGCGATCCTCTGACAAGCAAGGTCAATGGAGAAGCCAGTTTCACTTAACAACCAGGATACCAATTTAACAAGTGCAGTGATCCACTTAACAACTGTGGCTTGAAAGGTTGTAAAATGGGGCAAAATTCACTTAACAAATATTTCACTTAGCAACAGAAGTTTGGGCCCAATTGTGGCCATAAGTGGAGAACTGCCTATAAGTGTTTTACCGCTTTATAAAACCCCAGTAAGGCCACACCTGGAATATGGCAACCCATTTTGGTCACCATACTACGAAAAAAAAGATGTTGAGACTTTGGAAAAAGTGCAGAGAAGAGCAACTAAGATGATCAAAGGCCTGGAGATCAAAATATATGAAGAACGGCTGCAGGATCTGGGTTTGCCTAGTCTAAAGAAAAGCAGAATTCAGGGTGACATGATAGAAGCCTTTCAGTATTTGAGGGGCTGCCACAAAGAAGAGGGGCTCAAATTATTCTCCAAAGCACCCGAGGGCAGGATAAGAAACAATGGTTGGAAACTAATCAAGGAGAGAAGCAACCTAGAATTAAGGAGAAACTTCCTAACAGTGAGGACAATTAACCAGTGGAACAGCTTTGCCTCCAGAAATCGTGGGTGCTCCATCACTGGAAGATTTTAAGAAGACTCTCTAGACAGTCACTTATCTGAAATGGGTATAGGTTCTCCTCAGCGGTGAGCTTCAAAAATTTTTTTTTACTACCGGTTCTGTGGGTGTGGCTGGGTGGCACAGCTTGGCTTGGTGGGCGGGGCAGGGGAAGGATATTGTAAAATCGCCATTCCCTCCCCACCCCACTAACCTGCTTTCCAGCTCCGTTCTCCTGTGCAGGGCAACAAAAGAAGACCCAGTCGATCAGCTGAGACTCGGGAGGCAGAGAATAGATGGGGGCGGGGCCAGTCAGAGGAGGTATTTGCCGGTTCTCCAAACTACTCAAAATTTCCTTTACCGGTTCTCCAGAACTGGTCAGAATTTGCTGAATACCAGTTCTCATTCTCCTGCTTGAAGAGGTGACTGAACTAGATACCTCCAAGATCCTTTTCAGCTCATTCTATTCTATTCTATTCTATTCTGTTCTGTTCTGTTCTATTCTGCTCTATTCTGTTCTATTCTATTCTATTCTGCTCTATTCTGTTCTGTTCTATTCTGCTCTATTCTATTCTATTCTATTCTATTCTATTCTCTCTCTTTTTTTTAAAAAAAAGTGCACTTCCCTGCACCCCAGTTCTTCAGAGATAATGATGATAATAATGATGACAATATTCCTTTTGGGCATCAAGATTTCTTTTTACACCCCCCTCCCCCCGCCAAAAAATAACGGAATGTCAGTTGAGTCTTAATTCACGGCTAAGAGCCGGCTAGTGACAGAAAGTGACTCAGAATATTATATGCCGTGCCCTCAGCACAAATTCTTCTGCACTTCCTCCATCATAAAACATCTCACCATAGACAAATGCTTTCTCTTTTTCCCTTTTAGAGTCTCACATATCTGTGGCACCCAGGGGGAGGGAAGGAGGGAGGGAAGGCAGTGGAATCAGAGCTCAGTGATCTCTTTTCCAGGGTAAACTTAACAGCTAAAGGAAAGTATTTACCGAATTGCACTGAAAAGCATGTGGCTGTTGCATTATTTATTATTAGCAACTGATAAGTATAAAATGCAGGATGCCTCAGGCCATGAATTAGTTATGTGATAAAATAAGCTCCCCAAAACCCTTTTAGGAACTACTGTGAATAGGTAAAGAGCTCCTGATCATATTCCATAACTTCTCTTGGCTTCTGAAGGAACCGTATTGGAGATGAGTATCATAAATAAATAACCTAACTGAAAGCAAGATGAATGAGGCCAGTGGGGAGGGGGAAATGGGGAATTTCATATAACCTGATTAAACCTGTAATAATCCCTCAGACCTCCTGGATAAGAGGCTGAGGCATTTCCTGGAACAAACAACAGGGAGTTTTTCCCAGCACCTGGCCTATCGAAATGCTAACTCTCAACCTCAAGCTGAAAAGTGAGAATAAATAAAAGCAAATGGTCATTTCCCAGAATTTCAACCACCTTGATAAAGAAAATAAAATTCCACACTGCCCCCACCGTCTGATGTAACATAACCAGGCAGATGCTTTAATTGGGTATGTGTCGGGGGGTAGAGGTGTTAGAAACTCAAAACGTTACTCAAGGTCACACAAATATCTCTCTGCAGCCTTTTTTTAACGTACATCATATGCAGAGAAGTTATGGGATTTGATTTTTTTTTACTACCAGTTCTGTGGGCATAGCTTGGCTTGGCGGGCATGGCAGGGGAAGGTTACTGCAAAATCCCATTCCCTCCCCACCCCACTAACCTACTTTCCAGCTCCGTTCTCCTGTGCAGGGCAACAAAAGAAAACCCAGCCGGTCAACTGGGACTCGGGAGGCAGCGAATAGATGGGGGCGGGACCAGTCAGAGGTGGTATTTGCCGGTTTTCCGAACTACTCAAAATTTCCATTACCGGTTCTCCAGAACCGGTCAGAACCTGCTGAATACCATCTCTGATCATATGAGCAACATACAGAAACAAAAAACAGGCTGTCAGCTGGATGGGTATGGCTTCCATCTTGACTTTTTTGACATTCTAATCCTCACTTTAGACCAGGCAGGCCCAACCTGCAGCAATGAGTAGTAATGAGGCCTGACAAGATAATACATATTTATTATGTGGTTTTATATTATAAAAGGATATTATATATTTTATATTTGGCCCAAGACAATTTCCTCTTTACTCAGTGTGGTCCAGGCAAGCCAAAAGGTTGGGCACCCATGCTTTCAATGACAAATTGACAAGTTGTGGACTTCAACTCCCAGAATTCCTCAGTAACCATCCTGACTGGGGAATTCTGGGAAATGAAGTCCATAAGTCTTAAAGTTGCCATGTTTGGAGATCCCCCCTAACAAGCCCTGCAGATGTGTTGGTTTTCCAACTTCCTAGAATTAATATTCATCACATTTAGAAAGCACCAGGAACCAATGGCTCAATAATTGAAAGAAAATGTCTCATTACTTTTGTGTCCTGTGAAAAATTTGTTTCTGCATAAAAAAATTCAATTCTAATTTAAAGCATTGGTCTCAACATATTTAGATGCTTTTAGATACTTTGCAGACCAGACGACACAACCACAACAAGTAATGTTGAGGGCAGTTGGATGTTTAAGTAGAAAGTGCTTTCCTTCAAGATGACCTTGGTATTGCAAGCCTTACAGCAACTTTCCTGGGTTAAGAACGCCCCAATTTAAAGACTCATAATTAAGAATGTACCCATTGTACAAAATTCAGGTTAAATGCAGAAAGTCCTCAACTTACAGCCATTTGCTTAGCGACTGTTCTAAGTTGCAACATGGTCACGAGTTAAAAATTTAGGGGCTTGACAACTTGCATGTATTTTTGGCAGTTGCAACCTGCCAAGATTACATGATCACTATCTGCAACCTTCCCAGCCAGCTTCCAACTCAACAACCACCTTACTTATCAACAGAAATTCTGGTGCCAATTGTAGTCATAAATTGAAGACTCCCTGTATGCAATGATTCAAGCTAAAATACCCTATGGTTCAAGTTCATTCCACACTACAACTTATACAATATTATACAATAATTTTCTTCAAATTCGATTTAAGGGCAGATCTTTAATCTTGGGGTTATAATGGTACCTTGGTATTCATCGTTAATTGGTTCTGGGAGGTGCAATGAGTACCAAAAACTATAAGTACCAAACAAATCTTTCCCATAAGGAATAACATAGTGAGTCACAACACTGACAAGTTCTAGTTTGTGAATTGAGTACTAAACAAACAAGTACCAGGACAAAAGGCTGAACTGCCTCTTAAACTGTCCTCAGTGCAAAATGCAGCTGCAGGCATTTTGACCACAACCAGCTACAGAATCAACTACAGGTATTCCTTGTATAATGACCACAATTTTTTATTATTTTTTTTTATTAAACATAACATTTAAAAACATTGAATGTAGTAGAGTCTTTTTGACATAGCTTTGGGGCATCATTCAAGTGAGATACATATAAATCTTATATACATTTGTACATATATATATATATATATATATATATATATATATATATATATATATATATAAAATCATAGATAGATAGATAGATAGATAGATAGATAGATAGATAGATAGATAGATAGATAGATATGATCTTTGGTTATTCGTTTTCTCAGAAGATTGGCAGGTATCTAGGCAGCGTTCTGATGAAGTCTCATTCATCATCTTCAGGCTTCTTTCTTCGGTTCTGTGCTTCTCAGAGAAGTACTTCTTCTGAGAAGCACAGAGCCAAGAAAGAAGCCTGAAGATGATGAATGAGACTTCATCAAACGCTGCCTAGATACTGCCAATCTTACGCGGGAGAAAACCAATAACCAAAGATCCACATACAAATACCCGGAGAACCTCAGAAAACATATATCATATATATATATATATATAATATTTATATGTAAGATATTCAGCTTTGTTCGGTATTTTCCCATGTCTTTATAGTTGTGCTTTTAAAGTTGTAGCGACGTTTTGGCAGAATCTCATCTGCCATCATCAGGTTCGTGTATTGGGTTCAACACACGATGAAGATGAACCCAATACATGAGCCTGATGATGGCAGATGAGATTCTGCCGAAATGTCGCTACAACTTTAAAAGCACAACTATAAGGATGTGGGAAAATACCCGAACAAAGCTGAATACCATACATATATATACATACATACATACATACATACATACATGCATACATACATGCATATATGTTTATTCATCCTAACTTACATCTTTCAGCATTCTTAGTAACATTTAAGTCTCATAGTCACAAATGTCCTTTTAATAACTCATTTCAATCTTGAACCCTTCCTTTCTCTCCCCACCAATAGTAAAATCTGTTCCAAATTATATAATATTCTGGATCATCCTTATTTTTCATCTCTAATGTTCATCTATCCATTTCAGCGCAAGTCAAGACTTTATTTATTACTTCCTGTTCACTAGGAATTTCTTTCTCTTTCCACTTCTGGGCATATTTCATTCTTGCCTCAGTGATGACATGTATTATCAATTATAACTCTTCCTTATTATATTTTTTGGTATAATTCCCAATAAAAAACATTGTGGTCTATGGGACTAATGACCACAATTGAGCCCAAAATGTATGTTGCTAAGTGAGACAGTTAAGTGAGTCTTGCCCCATTTTATGACCTTTCTTGCCACAGTCATTCATTGAATCACTGCAGTTCTTAAGTTAGTAATGTAGTTATTAAGTGAATCTAGCTTTCCCATTGATTTTGCTTGGCAGAAAGTCGCAAAAGGGGACCATATGAACTTGGGACACAGCAACAATCATAAGTATGCACCAGTTGCCAAGCATCTGAATTTTGATCACATGAACATTGGGATGCTGCAATAGTTTTAAGTACAAAAAACCCCCGATCATAAGCAGTGGTGGCCACTGCTGGTTCGGACCGGTTCTAGCGAACCAGTAGTTCCAATGATCAGCTGGCCCTGTCCACCTGCCCCTGCCCTTTCCTGTCCTATATTTCTGTCTTTTTCAGCTCAGCTGAATTACGCGGCACGGTGGATTTCGTGCAGCTCAGCTGTTCTACTTACTGGGGCTGCCCTGTAGAGGTTCAAATTGGTGTTGTTGTTTTTTAATGCTGCATGCAGAACCGGTTGTTAAACTGGTTGCAGCCCACCACTGGTCATAAGTTACTTTCAGGACCGTTGTAACTTCAAACGGTCACTAAATGAATGGTTGTAAGACAAGGACCACCTCTAACATCTTCATTGAGTTGGGGCTTGAAAAAACCGTTCCTTCAGAGAACTTCCACTTCCACTAAACTCAAAGTGACATTTCGTTTTGCAGGACAAATGCTTTCAGAGAGGTTATCTTTGGATGCTGTTCTACCTGTGGAGCTCTCATCTGAAGGTCACCTTAATTTGTACTCCATCAACAATTGAGGATTTCTGTCTTTAGGGCTTTTGCTTAATTTTACTGTTTGGGCCTTAAGCTGTTGGGTAAGATTTTTGTGCTTTTTATATTTTGTAAGCAGTTTTGAGCAACTCTGTTTTCAGAAGGGGGAAAACAGGGGATTTGTTAAATAATAAATAAATGTTAAATAATAAATGAATAAGGCCAGAAGATTCCTTCCCCTTCTGACACCACTCATTGATGACAGATAAACACCATATTCAGCAGTCCGTACATTGCTGGCTGGAATTGAATGAAGATATATACATTTCAAAATAGATGTTCCTTAGATCTTAAAATTACATGTCTGAATCTTAGTATAATAAATATTTCTTTTAAAACGATTGCATTGAATTAGAATTCCTAATTTTAATAGAATTTAAGCCTACAAAACTATAAGTACCATGTCCTGAAGATTGTTCCTACTCATAATAGCAGACTTGTCTACTGACTCAGAACAAGAGATGGAAGTCTTGGAGCTTCTCAGTCATCCAGGTCATGGTTGTCCCAAAGATGCTTTTTCAGGAGGCAACTGGATTTTTTCTTTTGAAGATGTTTCACTTCTCATCCAAGAAGCTTCTCCAGCTCTGACTGGATGGTGGGGAATGAAAGGATTTATACAGCTTGCCGACAGCTGGTCATTTGCATTCTTTTTAGAGAGTCGTTGAGGCCACTTGGAGGTTTAGAGGTTTATTTGTGACATCAGGGTCATCTGAGAGGTACAAATGGGTGTGAAGCCTTCTTAGAATTGTTGAAAGGATTGTGTTGTAAACTAGAGGTAGATGATGTTGTATTCCTCCTCCCTCCTCCATTGAGAGAGAGGGAGACTGTTCAATTTTGACATAGATGGCCTCTTTGACCTTATTTGAGTTTCTTAGTGTGCAATAATTATACTACAAAATGTTTCAACTTATTCTCCAAAACACCAGAAGGCAGAAAAAGAAGCAATGAATAGAAGTTAATCAAAGAGAGAAGCAACCTAAAAATAAGGAGAAATTTCCTGAGAGCTAAAACAATTAACAGCTGGCCCTCAGAAATTGTGAGTGCTCCATCACTGGAGGGTTTTAAGAAGAGAGATCAGACAACCATTTTTCTGAAATGGTATAAGGGTCTCCTTGAGTAGGAGGTTGGACTAGAAGAATAGAATAGAAGTAGAAGTAGAAGTAGAAGTAGAAGTAGAAGTAGAAGTAGGATAGGATAGAATAGAGAATAGGGAATGGAATGGAATGGAATGGAATGGAATAGAATAGAATAGAATAGAATAGAATAGAATAGAATAGAATAGAATAGAATAGAATTCTTTATTGGGCAAGTTTGTCTTGAACACAGAGGGAATTTCTCTCCCCTACATAAGCTCTCAGTGTACATAAAAGCTATAAGTGATAAATCATGATTATTTTGTGATTTATACACATTAACTATTTTATATGTGGTCGAAGACCATTTTTCCTTACGCAAGCCAAAAGGTTGGACACCCATGGTCTAAAGAGGGGAAAACCTGGCATCTCTGCTTACCTTTCCCTGCATCATTAAGAGCATTTCAATTATGGTTTATATCCACATTCCTCATGCTTCATGTAGAAAGTACTGTAATTGAGGAAACTGCTTTATGTAGTTGGTAACCACAGATACTTCTTGTCTTACAATCGTAGTTGGGCCCAAAATTTCTATCGTTCAGCAAGACATTTGTTAAGTGAGTTTTGTCCCATTTTACGACCTCTCTTACCACATTTGATAAGTGAATTCCTGCAGTTGTTAAGTAGAAACATGGTTGTTCAGCAAATCTGGCTTCCTCATTGACTTTGCTTGTCGGAAGGCCGTAAAAGTTGACCACGTGAGCCTGGGACACTGCAACCATCATAACTATGGGCTAGTTAATAATTTTTATCATGTGACCACAGGGTTGCTGTAACAGTCATAAGAGTGAAAAATAGTCATAGGTTGCTTTTTTCAGTGCCATTGTAACTTTGAACAGTCACTAAATAAACTAACTAACTAGTCAAGAACTAACTGCAGTATACTAGAACAGGGGTCACCAACCTTTTGGATCACAGGAACCACCAAACTCATAATTTTAAATCCCGTGGACACTAATATGAATTTTGACTGACGGTGGCTTGCTGACGTTTTCCCAGGGTCTCTGCAGAAAGCAGCAGAGACCCAGGGAAAATCCTTGACAAAGTCTGCAGGAAAATTCCCCACCCCGTTTTCCTACCGGTTGATCATTCTTTATTTGGGATTGCAAGATACCATCTCCAGCTCCATTCTCGGGGGAGAGAGAGAGAGAGACTTTTGGCTTCGTGCAAGGAAAGCAGCAGAAGCAGCAGAAGTCTTTCTTTCTCTTCTCCAAACTCTGCCAGAAATGAGTCTTTGTGAGACTTGTCACACCGTCGTAGCCTCTTGGAGCAGGATGCCTTGCAAGGTCCCAAAGACTCATTTCTGGCGGAGTTTGGGGGGGAGAAAGAAAAACTTTTGCCGCTTTCCTTGTATGCAGCCAAAAACAGAAGAAGAAAGAAGCGGAAAGAAGCAGCCTGGTGGCCAGGCAAGGCACATGGGGCAAGCTCTCTCCCTTCACCCTTTCCCCCCTCCCCACACTACCACATGTTGTTCACAATGCAAGCGATGCAAGCCTTGCGTTCCCGCCGGCGATTTGGGCAGCACAGCTTTGTGTTCCCGCGCAGCTTGGATTAATTGCTTTGGGGGTGACACTTCTCTGTGGACCACCAAAATTTTCTCCCTGGCCCACTGGTTGACGACCATTGTACTAGAATACTTGAGTTTGCTCTTGAATTCTTTCGCTTCCTTGGCAGATGGACTCCAGGATTTCAAGCAGCAGCCTCTTCCATCCCTACCTGTAGATATTGTTAATTGAATCTGGGACTTTCTATTTGCAAAGCTTGAGCGTCATCATTAACCCACAGCCAATTTAATTATTCTGTTACGTACAGGTAGAACTTGACTTATGACCACCATTGAGCCTAAAATTTCTGTTGCCGAGCGAAAACAGTTGTTAAGTGTATTTCCTCCCTTTTTACAACCTTTCTTGCCAAAGTTGTTAAGTGGATCACTGCAGTTGTTAAGTTAATAGCATGGTCGTTAAGTGAATTTGGCTTCCCTATTGACTTGGCTGGTCGGAAGGTCGCAAAGGGTGATCATGTGACCCCGGGACACTGCAGTCATCATAAATATGAGTCAGTTGCCAAGCATCTGAATTCTGATCACGTGACCATGGGGATGCTACAACAGAAGTGGGATTCAGCCAGTACAGACAGGTTCAGGAGAACCAGTAGTTCCGGCAATGGTTTGGCCCCGCCCACCCACTCCTGCGCTATTCTGTCCTATATTTTCTTTGTTTGAAGCCCAGCTGACTGGTGCACCTGCCTCAGCTGTTTTTACCCACCAAGGCTGCAGTAAAAGGTAAGTTTTCTTGCTATTTTAAAACCAAGCGCATGCTCAGCGAACCGATTGTTACACGGTTAATTCCCACCACTGTGCTACAATTATTGTAAGTGTGAAAAGTCAGTCATAAATCAGGTTTTTTAGTGCCATTGTAACTTTGAACAGTCACTAAATGAACAAGGATTACTTGCATCTTGTTCATTTCTACTGGAAATTCTTTGGAATTATACACTGATGCAATGCTCTTTTTAAAAAAAAGTCTTTATGAAAATTTGTTTCCATTCTTTAAATGCATTGTTTCATCTCCTTTCATGCAGTAGAAAACATTTTTCAAGCAGTCGAAAACATTTTGCAAGAATAGAATATTCATGTAAACTATTGTCTTTATTTGAATCCACCACAAAATTTTGGAGTAATGTGAATTTCAAAAAAATGACACTTTTGTTTTTGTCATGTGATTCCCTGCTGGCTTTATTAGAATGGTAGCATTGCCCTTCGTTCTCCGGTCTTCTGGTTAATTTTCACATTACTAAATTTATTCATGCAATGTTCTAGCAATTGGATACAAATAGGTCATGATGGGAGATGTTATATCTAAGGATGCTCATATAGTTGTTAGTATAAGGCAGTGTTTTTCAATTTTAAAATTCAACTGGGGCTAGCAGCTGGAAAATGTCTGGAAGTCCGCACATCTTAAAGCTGGCAAGGCTACTAAGAAACACCGCTATAAGGAGAATTGCAAAAGCAATGAATTGGAATGACTTCATTATTAAGGTTCATTGCATAATCAGCCATATGTTTAGACTGGATTTGGCATGTTTGTCCACCTATCCTTCCCAAGGACCTGGGATAGGCAGATGTGGATGTTTGATGGTGTTAAAAGTATTGTTGCAGGATGTAAGCTGTTCTGAGTAAAGCTGCCTTTTGCAATTGACTGATGGTGATTATGTCAGTGTCGATGTTATTGCTGCTCCAGTCATTTTGGGATTGTATCCAAGGTGCCTATTATTATTATCAATTTATTTGCCACCCATCTCACAGTTTGAAAAGACCCCAAGCAACTCACAATAAGATAAAATATATGAATATCCAACCAATATAATATATTCTCCTTATAATTCTGTAGCCAACCATGGAAGTTCATAAGTCTTGTAGCTTTTTAGACTGTGGACAATTATATAATTCTTATGCTTCACAGATTTTTGGAACTTTTCTGGAATTGTTCAAATGCTGCTTAAGGATTGTATCCAACCTATGAGTTTAATTTTGGTTTCAAGGAAGAACTGAGGTCATCAAGCAAAGATTTTCAAGATCCATCATACAGCTAAGTTCAAGGAATTCTGCACCTGTTGTTAGAATCACATTCTGATGAGTAACTTGGTTCAATCCAAACCACATCTCAAATCATTCAGAACCATTTCCTGAATTTTCAGGGCTAAAATTTGTATTTATTTTTTTTAATTGGGTGCAGACTACCAGGTTGTAAAAGACCAATGTTCCACACTAGCCTTCTTGATTACAATCTAGGGAATCTCAGGTTTGTAAATATGCATTTGGTCCAGGCTTTGGATGATAAGAACAAAGGGGAAAGTAATGAGAATTTTATTACTATAGTTCAGTTTTGTTTCCAACTTTATACATTAATTGAGTATGTGAATGAGGCTTTTATTCAGCATCCTACAGTTGAAATAACAGGAGACAAAGCATGGTTGAGTTCACAGAAGTAGATATAAAATATTAGTGGAAAGTTTGAGCTGCTATGTTGAAATAACTGTTTTCAATGCATTTCAGAGCCCTTTGAATTTTTGAGAAGGCATTCTATATAATTTGTTTAACTTCCACTTTGGCAAAAGGGTTTCTCTAGATTTGTGGTGATGTCAGCGACAAATATAGGTTGGATGGGGAACATGGTCCATCTGTTCATATGGTCTATCCTTACAAATTTTGTATTATTGACTGATACATTTTGCTTGTTGCTGCTTGATCTGTGCATCTTACTAGTTGAGTGAAGCATCATAACTAGCTTAAGATACAGATACATGTTTAGTTGATGTTATGAGATACCAAATGGTTGTTCTTTTTGGAAGAAGGTCTCATTTTTGCCATCTGTAGCATTTCCCAGATAGAGAGAGAAGTTAAAAGTAAGTCTAACTCACATCTTTGTGTGTCTAATTGCACTTAACAAAGTACCCAACTCAGTGCAATTCATCAACTCACATTCAGAAATCTCAGCTCATTGTTGGACAATTCGAATCAACCTATATCAATGTCACTGCAGGGTTGCTGGATTCAATGGGAAAGATAATGTTGGCAGATAAAGGATAAATTGACAAAAATAATTTCTTCACCCTCACATTCACTAAAGCAGAACATTCATGCTGATGGAATAATAAAAAAAATCTGTATGACTAAAGAATAGTTGAAGTGATGGTACTTCTGATAGTTATTTCTATCTAAATTTGTAGAGATCTATTTTAAGTTTCTTTCTCCTTGTGTCCTTATTTCTTCTTGTAATGTACATAGGCATGTGGCTGATAATTTATCTTCACAAGGACCATTTTAGTACTTATACAGTGAATGTATTGCTTCAGTTCCAAAAAGTTATTGAATCCAATATATTAGAACAATCCTGCTGCCCTTTCTCAATTATATGGATATGCACAGAAGATGTGTGAACACCTTTCCTCAACTTTTGATTAACAGAGTTGGAAGGGACCTTGTAGGTCATCTAGTCCAACCCCCTGCCCAAGCAGGAGACCCTACACCATTTCTGACAAATGGCAGTCCAATCTCTTCCTGAAAGCCTCCAGTGATGAAGCTCCCACAATTTCCAAAGGCAAGCCATTCCATTGGTTGACTCGTCTCACTGTCAGAAAATTTCTCCTTATTTTACATAATTTACAATATTTACAATATTTACAATATTCCTGACACACTAGGAGAAGGAAGGAAGATTTCCCCATTATAGCAATAGACTTATATACCACTTCACAGTGCTTTACAGACCTATGTAAGCGGTTTACAGAATCAGCAATTGCTCCCAACAATCTGGGTCCTCGTTTTCACGACCTCAGAAGGATGGAAGGCTGAGTCAACCTTGAGCCACTCAGAATCGAATGTCTGTGTCCGCTTTGGACACAGCTTTTTGACACCCTGGAGCCTGCAATACTTCATTCTAAATACTGTGACACCAAGGCTTGTTATTGTAGTAAGTACATCATTTAACAGGAAGCGCGGTGGCTCAGTGGCTGAAAGGATGATGGAGAAGATCTATACTCCAGCAGTTTGAGTCCTAGCACTGCATGACAGGGTGAATTCACATCACTTGCCTCAGCTCCTGCCAACCTAGCAGTTCAAAAGCATGTAAATGCAAGCAGATAAATAGGTTCCACTTCGTTGGGAAGGTAATAGCTTTCCATATTTCACCGTAGGCTTTGCACTGTGGCATGATGTCATGTTGGCCACATGATCATGGAAAGGTCTTCACACAGCACTAGCTCAATGGTTTAAAGGAGAGGTGTCAAACTTGCAGCATCACGTTGTCATCACGTAATGTATCTTAACCTTTTTCCCCTTCACTAAACTGAGGGTGGGCATGGCTAATGCATGATGCACCTGGCCCGCAAGCCGTGAGTTTGACACCCCTGGTTTAAAGAAACAGAGATGAGCACAACCCTCTAAAATCAGCTACGATTAGCCAAGTAAAATCCACAAGGATTCCTTTAGCTTTAGCTTTTACATCATTTAAAATATGAATCAGAACGAACTTAACTTTTGACTGCTTACTTAGAAGCAAATCCCTAATAAACTCAACTCAATGCAAATTGTTTTGTTTCAATGTGCACAGGATTGCAGTATAAATTAATTCAGGGCAACAGGCCAAAGTGTGCATGACTGGCAAAAAAAGGAAAATGAATCCTCTCCAATTCTGTCTCAGTTATTCTTTCCCCCAACCCTCCCTGTTTCTTCTTGTACTATCGAACAAGAATTATATGTATATGAACTCCAGGGGCGGGACTCAAATTTTTAACAACCGGATCTGTGAGCGTGGCTTAGTAGTCATGTGACTGGGTGGACATGACTCGGTGGTCATGTTATTGGTTGGGTGTGGCCAACTCAATATCACTCTCATCGAGGCACGCATCTCCTTGCCTGGCCTTTCATGACTGTGGGGATGCTGCAACAGTTGTAAGTGTGAAAAATGGTCATAAGTCACTTTTTTCAGTGCCACTGTAACTTTGAATGGTCACTCCACACAAGCAAAGTTCTAGCAAAGGAGGGGAAAAAAACTCCAGAGAAATTCCTGAGACAGGAAGTCTAGTCCTGCCAAGAATGTAAGAAGGGTTAACAGAGAGGCAGTTTCTGTAAGCAACACCAGAATGTTTCCTTCCTGCCTTCCTTACAGGATTAGGCCAGTAATTTCTTCTAACCACCGATTCTCTGAACTGCTTAGAACAACCGGTTCTAGCGAATAGGTGCAAATCTGTAGAATCCCACCCCTGATGAACTCCCTGTTATTTATGTACTGTACAGCACTACCAACTCTATAAAAGGTGAGCAGCTGGCTGGTATTCCATATATCACCCAGGGCAGCGGTCCCTAAACTTCCCAGTTTGGTGAACTGGTGGCGGAGGACAGGAGATGGTTCCATGTGGGCGGCAGGAAGTGGAGCTTTGTATAAGAGTGCAAGGACCCACTGCTCATGGAAATGGAGTGCACACTCATACACCGCTTGTGCAGTCCAGTTCCAAACAGGCCATGGCCCAGTAGTGGGCTGCAACTTGGGGGTTGGGGATTCCTGACCTAGAAAATGCCTATAGGAATTCAAAGTATCTGTCACCTCCTTCAGGACAACAAAAACTGGAGAAGACTTTCCCAGGGAGAAGGAAATATGGCATTCCTAAATGTAATGAGCGTGGGGTGGCTATGGGAAAGAGACACAGCTGTTCATCTTGAGCCTACATGTACAGATTGTACAATCCCATATTATTGTTTAGTTTACATTATATTGACTGCTTCCTAATATAATTTGGTTGCTTATTGTACCCTATGACTATCATTAAGTATTGCATCTTATGATTCTTGACTCTTGACAAATGTATCTTTTCTTTTATGTACACTGAGAGCATTTGCACCAAGACAAATTCCTTGTGTGTCCAATCCCACTTGGCCAATAAAAGAATTCTGTTATGGTACCTCTCGCATGTTACGGCAGTTCTCAATTTACCACGCAACCACAATTGGGATCAGAATTTTCATTGCTATGCAAGGCAAATCAGTCACATCCAACATTTTGCTATGGTTGTTAAGTTGATAGCTGCAGTTGTTGAGTGAATCATGTGGTTGTTCATTAAATCTGGCATCCCCCCATTGCCTATGCTTGTCAGAAGTTGGCTGGGAAGGTTGCAAACAATAATCTCATGAACCTAGGAATCTGCAACCATCATAAATACATGCCAGTTGCCAAGCCCAAATTTTGATCATGTGGGGATACTCCAGTGCTACATTGCTACAATATTCGTAAGTGCAAGGACCGGCTGAAGCCACATTTTTCAAAGTCATTGTAATTTCAAATAATTGCTAAATAATTTATTGCAAGTTGAGGACTTGTCAGGCACAAGTAATCAGAAGTAGGAGTCAGATTCAAAGCATTAAAATTTATTCCTTACTACGTCTACATAAGAATCTGATCTGCTAGCAGTCAAGCCAAATTGATGTTAGATAAGGTCAATAGAATTCACAGGCATGGGGAGCAGACTTGGGTCTCCTGTGGGAATGCAATGACTCTAAACTTATTATGCATTTAACCCTACCCTCTGCCTCAGCTTGCTCATCTCCTATAGCAGTGGTTTTCAGTCTGTGGTCATGGACTACTGGGTGGCCCACAATATCACAGGGGGTCTACAAAGTCTTGAAGAAATGTTATGAATTAAATCTTGAGTTATGTCTTTGGGAGTCCATGGTCACAAAAGGTATTTAAAGGGAGTCCGTGGTGAAGAAGAGGTTGAGAACCACTGTCCTATACGACTGTCTGATTGGTTTAAGAGCCGTGGTGGCACAGTGGTTAGAATGCAGTACTGCAGGCTGTTTCTGCTGACTGCCGGCTGCCTGCAATTTGGCAATTCGAATCTCACCAAGCTCAAGGTTGACTCAGCCTTCCATTCTTCCGAGGTAGGTAAAATGAAGAGCCAGATTGTTGGAGACAATAGGCTGACTCTGTAAACCGCTTAGAGAAGGCTTTGAAGCACTATGAAGTGGTATAAGCGCTATTGCTAACTTTAATCACATATTTGGTATTAATTTGGTATTAACAGAAATATATTTATATATTGCAAACAATGTTCACAGTCTGTATTATTAATCATTTCAATCAGAAGAGACTCTAACAATTCTGCGATTTGCAAAAGCCTAGTGACCATAACAAGTTTTTTTTTTTAACCTAGTCTCTAGTTTCCTTGGTATTTTCCCGTGTATCATCTGCTCTGTGGCTTGGTTCCTCCTATACACGCACTGATTCTTGTCTTCTTCTTTTGTCTCCCTCTTTCTTTCCCCAAGCATGCAAACGCAAAGAGCAAGAACCAAACAAAGATAGGAACAACTCCCAGAAGAAATCTCGGCTGGTTTTCACTGATCTCCAACGCAGAACACTTTTTGCCATTTTCAAAGAGAACAAACGTCCATCGAAAGAAATGCAGATCACCATCTCACAACAGCTGGGCTTGGAACTTACTACGGTCAGTAACTTCTTCATGAATGCTAGGAGGCGGAGTCTTGAGAAATGGCAGGATGATCTGAGCACCGGGGGATCCTCGGCAACCTCCAGCACTTGTACCAAAGCATGATCAAAGAACCGAATCTGAATTGGGCACAACTCAACTAATATCTATTTAAAAGGAACGGATTCTTAACGGGGCCCTTCACTGGTGATTTGAAAGCACAATTCTCCTAAAACGTAATACTACTTTGCAACATAGGGCATTCAGTTTAATTTAATTCAGATGAGAATTAGGCTTGGGGGGTTCTCTCCGCCTGTCTGTCTGTCTTTCTTTCTCGTGCAGGTCAAAAGTCTATTCAAGGCAAACTAAGCATGTCAAAAACAGGAGGTGTTCTCTCATGCCTTAGATCAGGGGTGTCCAACCTTGGCAACTTTAAGAGTTGCGGACTTCAAATCCCAGAATTCCCCAGCCAACATGGCTGGCTGGAGAATTCTTGGAGTTGAAGTCCACGAGTCCACAAGTTGCCAAGGTTGGACACCCCTGCCTTAGATTAACTCACAGACGGTGTGATAGAGCCAAGCAAAGTTCATTATCTTTGGGGCCACAGGGAGCAGCCAACAAAATGGCACCTAATTGAACAGATTGCTCACTACCAAAGGTTCAAACCCAGCTGACCCCATCCATCTTCTAAATGCTTAGATTCTCCACACTCGTATACCAAAGCAAACAAACACGGAAATAAGCAAATACTGAGCACAAATATTAACTAGATCTAAGAACACTGGGTTGTGCTTTAGAGACTCAGGCAATGTTACGCTGAATATTTTTCAGTATCATCCAACTTAGCCTATTTGGGCTTTTTTCTTAAAAAAAAAAAAAGATTTGTGTCTAAGGACAAAGATCAAAGATTTGGTTCCCAGAAGCCAAATTATCAAGCACAAAAGCAATAGATGTAAACAGCTGTGGGTTTTTTTGCCTGTTCTTCTAGGACGTGCTCGGAGTCGGGAGGGGGTTGTTAGTGAACATGTTGGTTTCAAGCACACTTTTGCAGGTTTTTCACAATTTCTATGTGTACATAGTGCAGACTCACACTCAGGAAGCCCGTTTAGATGCTACCACACAAAGAGCAAATGCAACAAAGATCTATGTTGTTGTTGTTGTTTTTTTAAAAAAACACCCACCAAACCATTAATTTCACCACGTCATTATTATCCAAGTAGATTAAAGATACCTTTTTGTTGCCACATAATTTTTCTATTTCAATTAGTTGGTGTTTCAGCAGGAAAAAGAAGCAAACGCCTTCAACTGTCTCTCTCACCATTGGCGCACTTCCTTTAAAAAGTGTGGTCCAAGCCTGTTCCATGGACGAAAAACCATCTCCATTTATCACTTCATGTCAGAGAAATGCAACACTACCAAAGATGCAGGATACTGCAAACCAAAGACCATCATAATGTCTATATCCTTATCTCATTGTCATTTTGTTGTCATTGTCGACTTTGTCAGATCTTGCATACATTAAGCCAACAATGTTGGTCAAACTACGGCTCTTTCAGCTCACCTGCCCCGGGAGATGAAAGAGAGAGTAGTATCTCAAGTGAAGTAGCAATGCTAACTTTTAATCGCACTAAGGTACCATGCTCACCTAAACCGATGCATAAACACTATTGTCTTCATCAGAATTCCTCTGGTCAACGTAATGTGCACATTTACCAGTGAATAGCCCCTTTCCTTCGAACACCACTTGAGTGTTCACCAGCAAGCCAAATGCTGTAATGATCCTTTAAAGACACTTGAGACTCTTTTATGTACTACTTAATTGAAACCAAAGAAACTTTTTCTGCACCTATTTCTTCTGCAACAAACTGTTCCGCTTAAGGGGGGGTGGGGAATAAAAGAAAGAAATGAATAATAATTAAAAAAAAAAAAACCAAACAAGGAAACACGTCAGGAAAAAAATAAATAAAACAAACCAATGATAACACACTGTGTTTGACAGACATCTTGGGACATTTTTAGGAAGCAGAGTTCAAAGAAAGGGTTGACAAGAAAGGAAACGAATAGAAAAGCCAACAGGATTGCTGCTTCATTTGACAACTCAGTAATCTTAAAGTTGAAGATTGTCTTTAATTTGTGCCTATGCAGTTTTTTCAAAAGAACAAGGAACAGAGCAACCGAAACCTCAACAGCTACAATACCAAAGAATGAGGATTTCTCACAACTTTTAGTTCAGTTCATTCTCTCCCCCTTTGCACAGCTAATAATGCTTTTAGCACCATTGATCTGTGTGAAGGTAAAGGGTTTCTGTTTCTTTTGAGCAACAACAAACCAACACACAAAAGGGATGACTTTTAAAGTTCTTTTCTTATTTTTTTTTTCTAGTTTCTGCTCCCACGTGGAATCTTCTCAGGATTCCATGAACTCCAAGTATAAGATGTTGGGATACTAAACTAAACCTGGTGTAGGAAAGAAAATTTCATCATGTCAAATGCTAATTTTGAATCAAGAGGGCTATGTGATTTGTATGCTTTTTAAATTGTTCATTTGAGGGTTGGGGGTTGGAGGAAAAAGTATTATTGATGTAGAAGAAATTATATTTGTATTTGTTGATACAGGAATATGTTGGAAAGGAGCCTCACATCATGCAATCTGGCCAGTGAACAATTATAGGTAGCCCTCGACTTAACAACCACAATTGAGTTCAAAATTTCCATTGCTAACCAAGACAACCAAGTTGTGCCTCATTTTTTTGCCACCGTGGTTAAATGAAACACTGCACTTGTTAAGTTAATCATGCGCTTGCTAAGCGACTCCCCATTGATTTTGCTTGTCGGAAACCACCTGGGGAACATTACAAATGATGGTCATATGACCCTGGGATGGTGCAACTGTCATAAGTACATGCCAGTGGTCAAGTGCCCAGATTTTGATCACGTGACCATGGGGATGCTGCAAAGGTTGTAAGGTGAAAATCCATCATAAGTCACTTTTTTTCGGTGCTGCTGTAATTTTAAGCCAACACTAAATGAATAGTTGTTGATTGAAGGCTACCTGTAGTTGTTCAGACAGTTTGACTTAGTAATTCAATGTGGTTCATGTATTATTGAGACATGAGGACAATCTAAGGTCTTTCTGCTAAATCAATGCTTCCCATTTAGAAAACCACGCTTCCCTTCTTAAGCTACTTCAGTTTATACCCTATTTCCCCATTCTATTCCTGTCTTGCCTAGCACACCCGTATCATAAATGCTCAGCACTGTTCCATTTAGTTCCCATCTCACTGACCTCCAGAACTCTAACCTATAAGAGCCAAGGATGTTAGCCTTTGCTGATACTAATAAACCTATAAACCTTGTTCTGAAAATCCAGAATCCCGGCTGCTATTTCTAACTCATAATGTGTACTGTTATTGACGCTATGCTTGAACCAGAATCTCCAGATAAAAGGACACCAGAATGAATCTGTTTGGACCTGTGAGGGGAAGAGAGAGGCGTTTCAGATCTAAGCTTTTCATGGGAAAAGGTAGAAAAGCTATCCACTTCCTTCAGTTCTCTACTGATTTTTATGTAGCTACAATAAACAGAATTCTTGCTGCAAAAATAATTATTTGAGAAGCCAACATATTACAGAGACAAAGGATGGGTAGATTTGGTTTCATCTAAATTCTCATATGTGTTAGGTGCATTAAAAAGACCTAATTTAAAAAATCTGACCAATAAGCAGAAACTGAAGCTTATGCTCAGCTAACCACTGATTTTGTTCTCATTCATTTACTCTTCATCCAATCTTTAGAGAAGCAGTAGCGACAAACCCCTTCCCAAAATTGATCAGAACAATTAATAGTCTTAGTTCAGCCATGTTTTTAAGCACCTTTTTCAAAGGACAATATAGAATAGAGTCTTTGTGGTGTATAGTAAGTTATTTTTAAAATGTTACTTTAATGTTATTCAAAATAGTAGAGAGTAAGCCAGTCTGACTGAGATTTCTTAAAGTGTTTGAGGCAGGAACAGGACATTCATAATTTATCCAAAGGCAAGACCTTTTAAGGATTTTAAAATTACTACACATTTTGGTTCCTTCATTACTTCAGCATTATGTTAAAGCTAGGATTAGTGGTAAGGAAGATCGTATGTATGGATGTACATTTTTATGTAGAATGCATTTATATTTATTGTGCATGAAGACAGACAGATAGCTAGATTAGATAGATAGATAGATAGATAGATAGATAGATAGATAGACAGACAGACAGACAGACAGACAGACAGACAGACAGACAGACAGACATACATACATACATACATACATACTGTAGATCTACCAGTAATCCTTATTACAGAGCAGTGTTTATCAACCTCAGCAATTTAAAATATATGGACTTCAGTTCCCATAATTCCCCAGCCAGCTTGCTGGTAGAGCCCTGGTACCACAGTGGGTAGAAAGCAGTATTGCAGGCTAACTTTGCCCACAGTCTGGAATTCAATCCTGACAGGAATCGAGATTAACTCAACCCATCCTTCCAAGGTCAGTAAAATGAGGACCCAGAGTGTTGGGGGCAATATGCTGACTTTGTAAACTACTCGGAGAGTGCTGTAAAGCATTATCAAGCGGTATGTAAGTCTAAGTGCTATTGCTATTGATTAAAATTGCCAAAGTTGAGAGACACTGCTGTAGAAAAATGGTGATGTTATATCTGAGCCATCAAAACTAATGTTGAAGGAAATTTATAATGAACCATTGCAGGTCTCAGTTAGAATCTGAGAGCTGGGCTCTGTTTATTCAGTCCACAGGCATATTCTGGTTTTAATAATACATGAAAAGTACTAAAATTTGAAATCTTGTTGTAATCCCAATTTAGACAGCTCTTTTTAACCCACGTAGAGTCTTCCCAGTTATTCATCCTCTCTATCCACTACATCGCAATCTAAACAGCTTCATCTGGTCCCTACTCTGGAATTATTTTGTGTTGCCTTAGGCCCTGGTCAGATATTGTCTGGTGTGGCTGCTCTCTTTGTCAGTTTTATCTAACCACTGTATGGTTTTCCCAGGCAGGAACTCAAACAATAGTCAAGTACAAATGGGATTTTAGGAGATGGCAACGGTATTTTAAGCATGCTATGTGTCTGTATTGATTTAAGCGTCTGTCTGCTTGCCTTGAGTACTGCCTATTTTATATGCTCTCTTTCTCAAAGGAATGATGGTGTAATAGTATCCCAGCATCTCTTTTTACCTTTATACTTGGAGTTATTTTTCATGGGCACATCCAAGATGAATTCAACTTTCAAGAAACCTTGGATATTGTTTAATCATCTGTGGAAGAACAAAGAATGTGCTTGATTACTTCGGTTGAATAGCTTTATTCTCGATCTCTCTTAACTAAAGCTAAATCCAAAGACCTATGAAGGACAAAACCAGCAAAATGTAAAGCTCAGACCGACCTATGGGAATACAACCTCCTTTTCTTTTCTTTTTTCTTTTTTTAAACCCAAAACCAAACCAAGAAACAAGCAAAAAGGCAAGATATAGAAATGACATAGCAACGGAGGAACAAAAATTCTGCAGCTTCTTTCTTGCTTGTCAGCATACTTAAATATTTTGTTATCTTTCTAGATGACACTTGGCCTAGTTTGTATTTATTATGGTGATTATTATAATTTTTCTTTGTTATCCTTTAAATGTTTTGCCGGTTAACAACAAAGCCTTTACTTCTGCCCTAATATGTTTGGGCTATATAGCCCATTGTATTGTTGATCAGTTCTGAGATTTATTCTAATTGTGTGGGGATTCAAATCTGAAGTCTTAGCTCTAGTTAAGCGTTTATTCCATAGATTTTCATGAGAGGCAAACTCAGTCTATGTACCATCGTATACTATAAATAGGAGTTTAGCTGGAGCTAAAACTGCAGGGATTGGGTCTAATTGATTGATTTTGGTGATTATTTTAATGACATTCTTGTTTATTGTAGTTGCAATTCACCTGGATTTGCTCCTGAGCATGTCCCATTGAAATGAATGGATGTTGTACCTAAATATCTCTGAAATTTCAAAGGGGCCTGCTCATTGGCATCTTTCAGGATTCTGCCTTTTATTTGCTAGAATTAATGTTTGCTTATTTAATGAACCTAGAATTGTAGTGCATCCTAGATGCAAATTGAAAGTTAGCTCAAATATTTTATTTGGGGACAAAAGGGAATATCGGTAAAGTTTCCAGATTCTGTTACAGTTTCAGGTTACCAAAATAATAATAGCAACAACAATAATAAAGTTACTAAGGAAAAAATATCTCTCACATCCCTTTCCCCAAACTGAGGTATGTTTTATATATTTTAATCAGTCTCAATGCTTTATAAAATGATCAACCCTTAAGTTATTTAAATTAATTCCTCCTTTTCATCTCACTTAAAAGATAAAAGAAAAAAATAGTGAGGTGTACCTTTTAATTATTATTATGGCACATAAATGCCTTCATAATATAACTTATTTATTTAACTTATTCAGCATCTACTAAAGGTGCCCTTGTATAGTTTATATTTTATTTTTTTTAATAAATCAATTTAAAGCACTACAATTTATTTGCTGTCAGAACAATTGAAGAATTATTATTTCTTCTTCTTCTTCTTTCCTTTTTTGGACGAGCAAGGATTATTTTGTCTAAAACTCTACATTCAGGAACAACAGGGGATTTTTTTTAAAAAAAGAAAACCCCCCAAACACTACAACACTTTGCCTGAACTTTGTGGCTTTTTAAAAACCTAAGCTGGGGGAAAAGATATAAAATAACAACAAGCAAAAAAAAAAATGTAGGTAATTTTAAAAAGAGAGAAACCCTAAAAGTAGCTGCTTCCAAGAATGAACTTTGTGTGTGTGTGTGTGTATGTAAAGCAAACAAACAAAAAAAGGTTTAAAAAAAACAGGAAAAAGGAAAAAAAAACTTTCTAGTGAGAACCAAAGAGGCTACCTCACTTGACTTTTCCATTTGTAATTTTAATCGTGTTGATGATACCAAAGATACCAAAGAATTCTTTTCTCTGTGCGGTCTGCATCTTGCTTGTGCTCTTTATAGTTTTAACGTTTTCTCTTTTACATCCAGTATGTACAGCTGCAACTCAGTTACCCACCCACCCCCCCACCCCCCAAAAAAGGAACGTTAGAGGGATCCTGCTAATTCTGAAAGAGCTGATTTTTATTTTATTTTTTTTGTATTTATCTTGGTCACTGCCCTTCCCGCCCTCTGTCCCTTCCCTTCTGCTATCAGCTTGATCTTAAGCACAGTCTTCAAGAAGAGAAATTCACTGTGATGCTCACCTATTCACCTGGAGCCCTTGTGCAGTATTGCACCCTGATGGCGCGGTGGTTAAAGTGCAGTATTTCAAGCTAACTCACTGTTCACTCCCAGGAATTCAATTCTAACCCACTCAGCCTTCTATCCTTCCAAAATCAGTAAAATGATGGTCCGGATTGTTGGGGGCAATATGCAAATAACGCTTACATTTGTAAAATCACCCAGACAGTGCTGTAAAGCATGATGGGGGAGTATATAAGCCTAAATGCTATTGCTACCCACTTGGCATTGGTAGACAGGGATGGACGTGCCGTCCAGAAGCCATTGAAACAGTACAGATGAAGACAGGAATCCTTTGTGCAATTCCTAGTTGAGTTAGCTCCTGTATTTTTGGTTGGGGCTTTGGGATTCCAAAAACTATAGAGAAAATTTTGGAGCTGCTTAGAATTGAAAAACATGCTTGGTGGATTCATAATTTTGGGGTGTCCACTCAAAAGATATTGGGGAGAAAGGTCATCTCACCCCAGAGAACTGTAATCAGACTCACAGTAATCAGCTTGAGCTGTAGGATTTAGGCAGATATGCTTCAAAGGGAGCTGGTTTAAGAAGGGACATGAAGTTTACACAGCCAGCTCCATGATCCATCTAGCAGGCAACTCACAGGTTCTCTCAACCTGTAATTCGTGAGCCTCTGGGGGAAGGGGAGGGGCTGCCATGCCATCACAAGGAGTCTGTGGAAGTCTTGAAGAAATGTTATGATTTAAATCTATGTCTCGGGGATCCATGGCCAGAGTCCATGGCCACAAAAGGGTCTATTGAGCTGCCTGCTTGATGGACCAAGGACCTGGCTTTGTCAACTTCATGGCTCCTCCTTAAACCAGCTCCCTTTGAAGCAGGCCTATTCAGGTCCTACAGCTCAAAACCCCTTTTGAAACTCAGCTGCAAAGCAGTTTGTGGTGGGTCCTACAGTAAGATCTGCTTTTCACAGAGGGAAGAATTTGACATCCTATTTGGTGAGCTATAAGTAGATTTTTGGATCCCCGTCATCCATGCCATCCACCAGACAGGGACTATCTTCTGTATTCTGTGGAATTAAGCAAACCTATTTTAATGGATTTAACAAAGGCTTGAGGGAAGCCATCCAAAAAAATCTGTTAGTTCCTGACACTGTGGCCCAAAGTTTCTACATCTAAATCTAAGATTTGTTGAAATCAGTGCAGTTTTAAGGAAGATATATTTAGTATTAGGATTACTTTAAAAAAAAAAAAAAGGTCAGACAGGTTTAATCTTGCCATGAAGCAGATGTAACCTTCAGATAGGTTCAGCTTCCACTCCAATAAGCCAAAACAGTATAATCAAGAATGGAGGCTACGTACATTTAAGACTGCATCCACACTTAGAAGTAAATAGAATTAAGTTCCATCAGTCATGATTCAGAATATCCATGACTGGATGATTGGACTAGATCTTGTTTCAGTTTGTTCAAAGTGCTTTTATGTTGCACTGTACTCAACCCATTTGAAAGTGAAGTTTAAGAACATTAAATTCTAGCACAAGCCCATTTCTTCTTGCAAAGGGGAATGCATGGAGTGATTCACAACACTAGAATGAATAGGGAAGATCCAGCTGGCCATATATTTGCTCCCAGAATGCATTCTGCAATTTTTGGTTGAATTCTTTCTTTCTGCCAGTTGTTAAATTGCTAAACAAATCGCATTGGAGGGTTCTGGGAGATTTCAAAAGGTTCATGAACTCACATAGATGCACACACATGTAGACATACATACATACCTATGCATGCATGCACACACATATATTCAGACACATATACACGCATGCACATACACTTAAAAATATAGTATGGCTGCTCCCACCTTAGATGCAAAGCATATTAATCTCCTGGGACAGTATACCAAAATGAGATTGCTATTCCATTCATCTCCTTTATATAGGATTTTGAGAGCATCTCAGGCTACTTCTGCTGACTGCCGACTGCTTGCAATTTGGCAGTTGGAATCTCACCAGGCTCAAGGTTGACTCAGCCTTCCATCCTTCCGAGGTTGGTAAAATGAGGACCCAGATTGTTGGGGGCAATAGGCTGACTCTGTAAAACCGCTTAGAGAGGGCTGTAAAAGCACTGTGAAGCGGTATATAAGTCTAAGTGCTATTGCTAAAAGTGCTATTAATATAGTGAGAAGCAAGATACTGTAAAACAGCGGTCTCACGCCTAATACAAGTCTTCTAGATTTATTACAACATGGGATAAAATGAAATTTAATACTACCATGTGAATTATGCTGAATCACTGATGAAGTTAAAAATGAACAGCAACAAAAAAGTTTGTAAAGTTAGACTCTTGTGTTTAAGATTATAATAATAATAGTAATAAATGCAGCAGTGAAACAAATAGAAGTAAAACTACTGAAACAATGAAAAAAAAATTTTTTTTTTCCATAAAATACACTAAAACAGTCTCTTTGGTCAATCTGTGGCCAGCTGATTGACCAAAAGGCCTTGTGAAACAAAAGTAACCAATGTGCAAATCACATCCATATATCTCACACTGGATCACCATAAAGGATGAAAGTCTATTGGCCACCTATTTGGACTACCAACAAAAACATTTAAAATGGGAACTTTAATGGAATCTTCCCGACCAGGACTGATAACAAAGAGGATATATTAATTAGGACATTGTTTTAGCCAGCTTCAGGATAAGAAGTGGAGCCATGTCGTTGAAGAAGTCAGAGGCAGAAGTAGCAGCCTATTCTAGTGAATTTTTATAGAATAATTTTATAGAAGAGATATGCTAGGTATATTGAAAAGAAACACAGTTATTTGATGTGACTTATTTTTTTCTTTTAAACCAAAGTCCACAATGCTGTCATGTAGTAGTTTGCAACTGAATCTGAACAGCATAATCATGGGGAGGCTGTTATAATAACTTGTAGCTGAAGTGCCACAAGATACCATTACTACATTTTTTTTAACAGCATTAGGAAACAACACATTTAACACCATGGCTACTTTGGCTTTTATAAAGCCCGTGCAACATGTTCAGCTTTTCCTAGCTCTACACCCTACCTTGTTTCATCCAACAGGAAAAAGAAATCAACCCCGAAAGATTAAATAACTTTATTCAGTCTCTAGTTTTTGAATGATTTCCTCAAGGATCCTATAATTTTAATAACAAAAGTGATACTAGGGTGAGATTCAGGAAAGCAAAATATAAAATATCTATGGACAAACTGAAAAGTGATAATTCTCTCCCCGCAGGATTATTATTTTTTTCCCCAACAAGATATTTGCAGTTAGAGTATGACCTTTTGATTCCCACATAAAGTGTGCTCTTCATCAGCACTGAACAGTCCATCCTTCAACCATTCGTTTTTGCCTTGATGCATCCTTCCCTCTAAGGTAGCATCTTCCTCCTCTCTTGGGTCCTACTGTGCATACTTTATGGCAATACGCCTTCAATCTAGAGCTATAACGATTCTCAGGATGCCTTCCAGGGGTGGAAGGCAATGTTAGATCTTTGTATTAACTCTCCCAGTCTCCTCTCCCGTCTTTCCCACACACTTCCTGCTCTTCAAGGGAATGTCCACAAAGGGTCAGACACCCAAATACAAGAAAAGCATCAAAATTAGCAGGACTTTTTGACGGCAGTTGCTTTTTTCTATCAGACCCATGCTTCATGTGCAAAGTGTGAGTTTACCACAGGACGAGTGCCTTGCTTTAACCAAAGCAACGATTTTGCCAGTCTAGACCTCTCTGTGCTTTTGTTTTGTTTTTTAATTCTTCCTGTGAATACCTCAGCGTCAACTGGGCCGCCATCTTGAAAGGGGTGGTCTTATTGTACTGTGGTGCTTTGCGATGCAACCCTGCAAAGAACATGGTTTGTAATAATAATACCAAAGGTCCTTTTTCTCTTTTTCTCTCTCCTTCTTTCTCTCTTCATGGTTCCAAAGCTTTAAAATATAAACTTGGGCATGTTGGCAAGGCAGACCGCTCAATTCCTTACCGAATTTTCTCAGATATACCTCATAGATAATAGTGTTTAGAGTAATGTTATTATAGCGTATGTAATAAATTATTCACTTGTTTCATTTTGGTAACTGTGATTTAAAAGAAATTTTAAAAAAGCTTTATACATTTTAGGTTGTGCTTTTTGTAATAGACAGGAAAAAAATGGTGCGCTTAAAGTTGTATGTAAGTCTTCTTCCTTTTGGGTGTTTTATTTATTCCGGATTGGGAAAAGTTGCAGAATGAGCCCAAAGTTTACAGTTTTCATATTTTGCTGAAGAAACAATCTGTGTTAATTTGCTCTGTTGGAAAAAAAAAGTATGATTATTTTCTACATTTGTGCTACTTGGTCTGAACAATTAATTGTTCTGTGTTTTGCGACAGTGTAGTATTATAATTAGCAACTCCTATGATTTCAGTGCTATCATTTTGATGCATGAAGCAAAAGAAAAAAAACTTAGCAGTGTAATGCATTGTGGTTCTTAATAGCAACTATTTTATTTTTATTTGGAAATAAATGTTTCCTTTTCATTTAATGAAATTTCATTTATGCATGAAGCCTGTTATCCGTTAGCGGTTGTGGAGCAGTTTTGTGTATACATGCATTTAGGCTGTGAAAACATGCACAGTTCTGTCTCATAAAGTTGAAATAGCGATTTGCAAACATGAGGCATTTCCATTTTGAATAAGCATTTGGATAAGGGCACATTTCAGAAATAAGCATTGTCTGGTACATATTGAATTTGAAATAAAATAAAATAAAATATAAATAAAATTAGCCGATAGTCCCCTGTTTGTAAGACGAACATTGTTTAGGCGTGGCAGTTTTGAAAAGTCACCTTTTACTGGAAATGAGTGAGCTGTGCATTTTTTCTAACACAAAAGGAGTTCCTTTGGCTTTATGGTCGATTGTAACAATAACTAGCAATATAGTTCCTATGGTTGCAAATTTATACAGTGATGGTGAGTGAGGCCTGGCAGTATTTTCCAGCATTTGTAGGGAATGACCGACCATATTCAATTGTTAGAACAATGCTCCTTTTGAGCAGGGACAGTAATAAGACAGTCAACATTTGGCACAAACCAAACCCCACTGGAATTAGCAGGGTCTGTTACAGTTGTGTTGTCTGCTGTGACTGGCAACAGACTGGATAATTCAGCCTAAACACATCACACACACACCCAACCCAGCACAGTTTTAATGGTTGTTCATCTACCTTGCCTATGCAAGTGGATCTTGGTTCTCTAGCATGTTTGAAGAGTGTTTATTAAATGTTCTATTTTACTTTCCTCCTCCTCCTCCTCCTCCATAAGGAGTCATTTTTAGACCTTTGCCAACAATGTACAGTATCCAGGTCTATAATCTAAAATTTAGATATATATTGAGGGGCAGTGAAGAATCATGAAGAGTATTTTATTTATCTGGGTGAGATTTTGCTGATTTCAATTTTCTTAATGCAAAAAGCAGAGAGTCCCAAGGAGGTTTTGGTGAACCTTCTCCACTGTCTAGGGAGTGAAGCACCAAGTTGGCCTAGACATGTAGATGTGATAGGAACAACCCATGTTAGGAAGATTATTTTGGATACTCTTCTGCAAACTAAGAGGGCATGTCAAAATGTTTGTGACTTAAAGAAAGCCTTGAGTGTATAACTGCACCACACTGTCTACCATACTAAGGCATATTTGAACCAGCCTGGCTGATCGCAAGCCTATTTTAAAGAGAAATTTGAAAAGCATATGGATAATCCTTTATAGCTGGGCTCTCACCAATTCAAATTGTAAATGTAGGCTCTCACTGATACAAATTGCAAACTTTTTTCCTAAAACCTACCTATTCAACTGCACCATAAAGCCAAAAAAACTGCTAAGTACACTTTACTTTGTCTAGGAGGGTGCAACTTAGGAATTAGGGCTGTGTGGAAAACAGCAATCTGCTATACAAAACAGTGTCCAGCCTGAACATCCGTAACGTGTTTATATGTCTTTTGTCATTAAGAATATACTGGACGTGTGCTTACATTAGTGCAAAGGATCATATTTTTTATTTGGCCTTATAATAGTAGATTGTGATAAACAAAACTTTGTACTATGGTCTGTTTATTTTTGTTTTCCTATTTATCTGCCAAAGATGGTGATGGATACAAGGATTTTAAATAGGTTTTTTGTAAGACAGTTAATGATTGTAATAGTGTTAAAAACTTCCCAAAAGCTTTATATGTTCTTCCGCAATAAATAAACCAAATATTTCTTTCAAGTAAATTCCAGTTATGCTAAAAACAGATTCAAGAACCATAATTCTTAATCAAAATGCAGTTGTTGCAATGTTTGCATATTCTTCAAATGCATTTTTATTCTTTCAATCCAAAGGAAATAAGGGGTATGAGAAAATGGCCAAACCTGCGGCTTGGAAGCAAAGAGTAGGTGGCCCAGCTTACTATGTTTTTGCCAAGAATACTTGTAATTTAAGGTATATTTTATAATGCCATTATATGTCTTGGGGTTTCTGTTTTTGTTTTGTTATTTCTGTTTTTTTATTTTTTATTTTTGTGAAGGTGATATGTTAAATCGCGTGTTCCAAACAAATAAAGTAGCTACAGAATGAATGTTATTTTATTATTAAATGGTTTTTACTCAATTATTTGTGCCAACAGACATCCTTTACCTTAATAACAAATTACTGTATATGTGTCAAAGTCTTAATTTATAGTTCTTGATGTGAAAATAAAGAGAAAAACACGTATGGTTTGTCAAAGTTGAATAAATGAAGAAAAGTCTGCTTTTTTTTTTTTGCATCCTTGTGAAGTGAAAAAAGATACTCTCAGATGTGGGCTTTGAAGTTAGACTAAAAGATATATATGCCACTGAGAGTATAATATGAGATTAGGAATAAATCATCTCCTCCGAACAAATTCTATTTCCATAAGGGTTCAAATACACCAATAGAAGCCCCTGGACTCAAGGTTTGCTCTATTTTAGATAAATGGTGTGCCAATCATTTAAAATGTGGTCTCTTTTTTACTAGTCTCTCTTTCAGTTTGGTAACTCTTTTCAAAGAAAAAAATGTGAATATCTCCTGAGCAGGCAAATAGGTTCCTCACATTCACTTTAGTCGAAGGCAGGGGTACCCAAACATGGCAACTTGTGGACTTCAACTCCCAGAATTCCTCAGCCAGCAGCTGGCTGAGGAATTCTGGGAGTTGAAGTCCACAAGTCTTAAAGTTGCCAAGTTTGGAGACTTCTGGTTAAAGGGGAAATTTAACTATCCTGTCTTCACCTTCTCAAGCTTCAGACAGGACAGCATTCTTTCATGTGGAACTTACTCAAGCAGGAGTGTTCACAGTGCTCAGAAC
This sequence comes from Pseudonaja textilis, assembly GCF_049901715.1. Classification (NCBI taxonomy): domain Eukaryota; kingdom Metazoa; phylum Chordata; class Lepidosauria; order Squamata; family Elapidae; genus Pseudonaja; species Pseudonaja textilis. Next base: position 241,667,443 of record NC_141991.1, on the reverse strand, counting down.
ACGAAGCCTAGAATCATATGACTAGAAGGGAACCTCAGAGGTCTTCTAATCCAACCCCTGCTCAAGGCACAAGCCTTGTCCCATCCCAGTGAGATGGTCGTCCAGTCTATTTTTGGAAACCTCCAGGGATGGAGCACCCAACATCCCAGAAGGCAAGCTATTCCATTGATTATTTGTTCTCACTGTCGGAAAATGACTCTTTGGTTCTAGGGTGGGTCTCTCTTTAACAAGCTTCCACAAGGGGGGATGGCAGCCACAATGATATGATTGATGCTTTGCTCACCCTTTTAATTGCATGGCAGAGCTTCCTTTGCACTACAGGTAGTCCTCTTGTCAGGTTTCCAAGTGACAAAAACCCGTTCAAAAAAAAATAAGCAAAATCCGTCTTCAAAACAAATTTCTTTTATTTAGGTAAGCATCAAATTGCCAAAGTCTGTTGTAATTCTGGATCTGACACAAACTGGAATTACACCACATATTACTGTAAATTAGAAACAACCCACAAAAGTCAAATTCCCCAATAGAATTAAATCAACATTTCCCAGAGGTGGTATTCAACAGGTTCTGACCAATTCTGGAGAACCGGCAGCGGAAATTTAGAGTAGTTTGGAGAACCAGCAAATACCACCTCTGACTGGCCCCACCCCCATCTATTCTCTGCCTCACAAGTCCCAGCTGATTGGCTGGGTCTTCTTTTGTTGCCCTGCACAGGAGAATGGAGCTGGAAAGCAGGAGGGAATGGGATTTTGCAGTAACCTTCCCCTGCCACACCCACCAAGCCACACTCACCAAGCCACACCCATAGAACCGGTAGTAAAAAAAATTGAAACACACCACTGACGTTGCCTGGTGTCTTCAATCTCCACCTCCAGGTCTTGGCAAGGACAGTTTCTCTTCCCACAGGAAGGAAAGCCACTTAGCCAAAACAATCCTCACTATCTAACCACTCCTCCCGCCTTAAGAAGGTGGCAAGCCCGAAACCCTCCCCTCTTATACCAGCAAAGAGAAAGAAAGAAAGAAAAGGAATATATGATTAGAATATAGAGCTAAATAAAATGGCTACATGTATGTCATTTTTCGGGCTCGAAACACCTACTTATAACCACAGTGGAACCAACATTTCTGTTGCTCAGTGAAAATTTATTAAATGAATTTTGCTCCATTTTACCACCTTTCTTGCCACAGCAGTTAAGTGAACCACTGCAATTGTTGAGTTAGTAATACAATTGTTAAATGAATCTGGTTTCCCCATTGACTTTGCTTGACAGAAGGTTGCAGAAGCTGATCACATGACCTTGGGACACTGCAAACATAAGTATGAGTCAGTTGCCAAGCGTCTGGATTTTGATCGCACGGCCGTGGGGATGCTGCAATGGTTGTACGTGTGAAAAACGGTCATAAGTCACTTTTTTTCAGTGCTGTTACAACTTTGAACGGTCACTGTTGTAAGTTGAGGGCTACCTGCATTATGGGCACCATATTGTCTTTTTAATCACATCCTGCAGACATCCCTCTACTCCAGTTAAGAAACTAAAGATAACAGATAATCAGAGTTGGAAGGGACCTTGTAGGTCATCTAGTCCAACCTCCTGGCCCAAGCAGGAGACCCTACACCATGATAGCGCTCCCACAATTTCCGAGGGCAACTTCTGTTCCATCGGTTGATTGTTTTAACTGTCAGAAAATTTCTCCTAATTTCCAGGTTGAATCTCTCCTTGATCAGTTTCCATCCATTATTTCTTGCCTGGCCTACAGGTACTTTAGAAAATAGCTTGACCCCTTCCTCTCTGTGGCAGCCCCTCAAATATTGGAAGTTTGCTATCTTGTCTCCCCTGGTTCTTTTCTTCACCAGACTAGCCATGCCCAGTTCCTTTAACCGTTCTTCGTATGTTTTAGCCTCCAGTCCCCTAAGCATCCTGGTTGCTCTTCTCTGCACCTTTTTCTAGAGTCTCAACATCTTTTTTTATAGTGTGGTGACCAAAACTGGATGCAGTACTCTAGGTGTGGCCTTACTAAGCTTCTTATTTCCAGGTTAAATCTCTCCTTGTTCAATTTTCCATCCATTATTCCTTGTCTGGCCTACAGGCGCTTTAGAAAATAGCTTGACCCCTTCGTCTCTGTGGCAGCCCCTCAAATATTGGAACATTCAGGAATAAATAATAATAATAAAGCATTCAGGAAAGCCTCGTAAAAAATTTATAAAAAGAAAAAAGGCAGATTTGTTTGTTGGCCACCTTATAATAATAAGGGAGACTCCAAAGCACTATCCAAGGATCTCTAAACCGCTGCAAAAGTCTCTTTATTTACCATTTTTGCAGGATACAAATGCACCACTTTTTCAAGGAAGCTCTCTATAGCAAGTACTGCAACCAATTGACCTTTTCAATACTGGGAAAGTAAGATGAAGCCAGTCAAGTTTGTACTCTGTTTTGTGAGTGATATTTTGCAGTCCGTATATCTGTCAAGGTTCTGACTGATCAGCAATAGAGACAATCCAATTTCTTTATGAAAGTTTTATTGCGGTATATCAGGGGTATCAAACTCAAGGCCCGGCAATCGGATCTGGCCTATGGAGTGTTTAGATCTGGCTCGTGAGGCCATCCTGGAAACAGCAAAGGACTGGCCCACAGTGCCTCCCAAACTCCGTTTTTGCTGGCAGAGGGTTGCAGGAGGCTGTCGCAGCAGAAAACGGAGCTCAGGAGCCCATTTTCATGGGTAGTGTTCGGGCTGACAGGCACCCCCAACACAAGTGACGTTGAGGTGGCCACATGCACCCTAGCAAAGCCCACCTGAGCCCCCCAAGGTCAAACAACCCTGATGCGGCCCTCAATAAAATCATGTTTGACACCCCTGGAGTATTTCAGCACAGATGAGGGCAAAACCAGATCTAGCTATTTCCCACGCAAACCCATATAATTAAAGTATAGGCTCTTCCCCACCCACCATTAGACCAGGTCACATTGTCCAATTGAGTCTCATGATATTGTTGTGAGAAATTCTTTTGGCTCTGGCAAACACTAGGCGTGGCACAAAGGTAACACAGTCAAATAAGCAAGAAGAGTCCATTATTTCCAACTTTGCCCCCCAATGTCCAGATTAGCTTCAGCTGGAGAAAAACTCTCCCAGGAACAGTCTTTAAGTGGAAGAAATTCAGTCCAAAAACAAAGTACATACAAACTGTAACTAAAAATCCAAACAAACCAGGCTGCAGTAATTAACTTGACAGGGCAGGAGAAGGAATTGCAGATTTGAAAGCACGGCAACACTCTTACAATTGGGAAGGCGTCAGGAATACAGATAAGCCTCAATGATACCAGGTAATTCACGATTTGCTCCCAACAATTTTGCTGTGCGCAGCTTCCCTTTTTAAACACTGTATTCCCAGCTGCAGCTAATGAAAGGAATCAGGGCCCTTTCCTCCCCTATAAGCTACGCAACTCACGTTGCTCCCTTCTCCATTCCTCCCTGCGTGCCCTAGAATGAAAAGAGGGTGAAAAGAGGGCCCGGGTCTTCCTCTGAATTCCCTCTCCTTTGTTCTACTTCTCCCCTGCTCTGCCAAGCCAGACTTTGCCCTTCCCCAGTTTCTTCCACAGCCAACGGACTCCCTGTCAACTGCTCAGCCTCCCCCTCCAAATCAGATTCCGACAGGGGCATGACACACCTGTTGAAGTGTCCTTGGTCCTTGTTGTCTTATTGTCTGGAGCCTACATTCTATTCTCCCCTTCCCTCCCTCCTGGTTCATTGGCAAGTTGAGAAGTGAAAATGCAACAGCAAAAGCACATTTTGAAGCTTGACAATATCTTTTTTTGAGAAATGCATTCTTATATTCCCAGCTCAGTTTAATAACTATATCTTTTTCAAAAGAAAAAAATGGTATTTCCTGCAAAACATAATTCGCAATATAATATATAAATGTATTTGTATTATACATAAAGAGAATATACAGGCCATCCTCAACTTGCAACCACAATTTGGAACCAGAATTTCTGTTGCTAACTAAAGTGATTGTTAAGTTAGTGGTGCCCAATTTTACAATCTTTCTTCACTATGGTTGCTAAGCAAATCGGTGCAGTTGTTTATTTTTACTTATTTACCTTGGAGTCCTAGTGGACAATCATTTAAATATGAGACAGTAGTATGCGGCGGCAGCCAAAAAAGCTAATATAATCCTGGGTTGTATAAACAGAGGCTTAGGATCAAAATAACATGAAGAATTATTAGTAGCACTTTATAAAGCCTTAGTAAGGCCACACCTGGAATACTGCAGCCAGCTTTGGTCACCACATTACGAAAAAAGATGTTGAGACTTTGGGAAAAGTGCAGAGAAGAGCAACTAGGATGATTAGAGGCCTAGAGGCAAAAGCATACGAAGAACGGCTGCAGGATTTGGGTTTGGTTAGTCTAGAGAAAAGAAGGACTGGGGTGACATGATAGCAGCATTCTGGCATTTGAGTGGTTGCCACAAAGAAGATGGGATCTACTTATTTACCAAAGCACCAGAAGGCAGGATGAGAAATAATGGATGGAAACTAATCAAGGAGAGAAGCAACTTCCTAACAATGAGGACACTTAACCAGTGGAACAGCTTGCCTTCAGAATTATAGATGCTTTACCACAGGAGGTTTTTAAGAAGAGACTGGACAGTCACTTGGCTGAAATGGTATAGGATCTCCTGATTGATTAGGGGGTTGGACTAGAAGACCTCCAAGGTCCCTTCCAGCTCAATTCTTTTTATTTATTGATTGATTGATATAGCCCAGAGGTGGTATTCAGCAGGTTCTGACCAGTTCTGGAGAACCGGTAGGGGAAATTTTGAGTTGTTTGGAGAACCGGCAAATGCCACCTCTGACTGGCCCTGCCCCATCTATTCGCTGCCTCCCGAGTCCCAGCTGATTGGCTGGGTCTTCTTTTGTTGCCCTGCACAGGAGAACGGAGCTGGAAAGCAGGTTAGTGGGGTGGGGAGGGAATGGGGATTTTGTAATATCCTTCCCCTGGCATGCCTGCCAAGCCATGCCCGCCAAGCCACGCCCACCAAATCAAGCCACGCCCACAGAACAGGTAGTAAAAAAAATTGAATCCCACCACTGATATAGCCTACTCACAGCAAACTCTAGGAGGCTTACTGATAATAAAAACACAATATAGAAAAAATAAACATGATAAGTTTTAAAAAATAATAACTCCACCCACCCACCCCCAACAATAGCATACATTCAAACCAACCATTTAATGGGCTTCATTCCACTCTGGGTTCCCCAGATCCCACTGGCAAAACCACGTCTTCCGTGCCTTATGAAAGAGTGTCAGAATGGGGCCCAGTCTAATTTCTGGCGGGATATTGTTCCAGAGGGAAGGGGCCATTATGGAGATCCCGCCTTAGATATACCTCCTTAGGGGACGGGACCCGCAACATTCCTTGCCTCCCCCGCTCTAATGAATCAGGTGGGTGTGACCAGTTGCTCAGCGAATCATTCAGTCGTTAATTGAATCTGGCTTCCCCCATTGACTATGCTTGTTGGAAACCAGCTGGGAAGGTTGAAAATGGCGATCATGTCATCCCAGAACCCTGCAACAATTGTACATACATTCTTGTTGCCAAGTGTCTGGATTGTGATCACATGACCATGGGGATGTTGTGATACGGTGTGAAGACCAATAATAAGTTATTTTGTTTTTAATTCTTGGAGTGGTCATTAAGTAAATCCATGGTCATTAAAAAAACCAATGGTCTACTATGGGCCCGGATCTGCCCCCCAAAAAACCAGTAGTAAGTGCCAGCTTTTGGCAAAACCATCGTAAAGTATGGTCACGTGACCGCATAACATTGCATAAATGGCCATAAATGCAGCCTGAATGAACACCTCAAATGTGGCCATAAATGTGCCTAAATGAACACCCAAAATTTGGTCACATGACTTCAAGGCGCTGGTGGTCTGTCAGAACTTCAAATCTGGGTTGTAACTACCCTCCAGGTAGGTACGTTCAAGTGGTTACTATCATAAACAGAGGGCTACTTGTATTGTTATTTTAACCATTGAATGCTACATACGGATATCCAGCATCTTCTTTATAGAAATTCTGGTTCCCACAGCCCAGCAACTCATGCTCAACCAGAAGATACCTCAACATGGACCACAGCACATGATCAAGGATGACTAGAGGAAGCCACAATCTTTAAAAACCTTCCAGCCACCACAAAGGAGACACAATGGTTATCATTTTTTTGTCCCACTTCCCTGCTGATTTTTCTAACAGGAAAAAAAAAGAGAGAGAGAGAACAGGATGGCATGATTGAGGAATTTAACACTACGGATGCTTTAGTTGCTCCCACTTCTCACTTATTTCTACTCATTTTTCCCCTCAGGTTTTCTTTTTTTTTCTCCTCACATGAGTGATGAACACTGAAAGAGCCATAGAAATGAGTGCCTAGAAAGACTTTATTTTACAGGGGTTTCTCTAGGACTTGTATTTTAAAGTTTGAAGAATTAATCTAAACTCAGCACAGGGGGGGATTTATTTAACTTTATTCATGAGTGGGTCTTTGGGGGATTAAATCTAATCTGTTTGGATTAATGGACTGCATTGGTGGTGTTCAGTATTATGAGGACACATTGATACCACTAGCACCCACACCTTAACATCCAGACAGTAAAGCGTACCATAGGCACAGAGCCAGTAACTATGTCTTATCTAAATAGCACAACAGCTTTTGAAGAAGCTGTAAGGAAAGAACTATCTTTTAACACCTGAGTGAAGCCAAGAAGGAGAAGAAGCCAAGTGGTTACTTAAAGTTGATTTATAGATCTACAAAATCTGAACTGAGAAAAACTGGATGACTGCTAGGGGGCAAGAAAAGTAATTCTTTGCTGCCATCTATCAGTCATCTGCATTTTTGCAGCCCAGATCTGGGAGCCCCAGAGAACCTTCATTTTACTTTGAATAGAAAAGCTTCAAATTTGTCTCAAGTGGCATCACACAACAAGGAAGAGAAAGTGTTGAGTAATATGCTTCCTTTTTTCTTTCGGTACTTCTTTTTCAACTACCAGTATTTAAACAAAAAAGGATTATGAGCCACGGTGGTGCAGTGGTTAGAATGCAGTATTGCAGGCTACTTCTGCTGACTGCCGGCTGCCTGCAATTTGGCAGTTCGAATCTCACTAGGCTCAAGGTTGACTCAGCCTTCCATACTTCCGAGTGGGGTAAAACGAGGACCCAGATTGTTGGGGGCAATAGGCCGGCTCTGTAAACGGCTTAGAGAGGGCTGTAAAGCACTATAAAGCAGCATATAAGTCTAAGTGCTATCGCTATTTCTAAGAACATTCAAAAAAATAGCACACACAGATAGGGAGTCATGCACATTTCCTTCACTTTTTTTCTTTCTAAACAAAGGGAGGGATGCAGCCTTTCTTGAATAAGGCGGTGGCACACCCCCTTGTACAGAAGCTATTTTTACACCCAGTAGCATTGGATAACTCTGCTTTTGGCCTAATCTCACAGGCAGGAGAGGAAATCAAAAGGTGAAGGACTGTCCATCTTACAGGGTAGATTGGACAGGAAATGCTGCCAGATAAGCTAATTCTTCCTTATTGTAAAGTAACATTGACAGAAACTTGCAAATCTCCTACCATCACCTTGACGGCTCAAGAATAGCTCAAGAACTAAGAATGCAACAAGCAAACATCTAGGAGAGGGAAAGAAGGATGTTGTCATGCAATGAAAATTTTTTCTTCAGCATAGTGACTAAATTAGTAGACCAGTGAAATACTGTGGACATAATATATTTAGATTCTGGCAAGGCATTCGACAAAGTAGACCACAACCTACTTCTTGGTAAGCTAGAAAAAAGTTGAATAGATAGCACCACCCACTAGATGAACTTGCAATTGGCTGACAAACCGTACTCAATGAGTAGTCCTTAAAGGTCTAAGTCTACATGGAGGGAAGTAAGCAATAGGGTGCCACAAGGTTCTGTCTTAGGCCCAGTACTCTTCAATATCTTCATTAACAACTTAGATGAGGGAATACAAGGGGAACTCACCAGATTTGCAGATGATACTAAGCTGGCAGGAATAGCTAACAACCAAGAAGATAGGCTCAAGATCCAGATGGATCTTGACAGACTAGAACACTGGGCCGTATCTAACAAAATGAAATTTGTTAAGTTTGAGCAATGAGAGGCTGAACCAGAGCATGAGTGCAACAATACTTTATTATAGCAATAAAGGGCTGACCGTGCTTGCCACGCCTGAAACTGGCTCGCAGCAATCAGCAACTGGTTGGACCCCGCAGCCTGCTTTTATAGCTGGCTGCTGGGGAGAACCAACCAATGAGGAAAGGGGAAAGAACGCCCACTCAAAGTGAGTGGACCTGAGTGAGAACTCCTAGAGTTCTCAGGACATAACACCCCTTCCCCCCAGCTGTGAACATGCATAGTCTTTGAGGTAGGCAGGAGGTTTATGTTGGCGCCCGGAACGGCGTAGTTCTGGAACATTGTCTGTCCGTCCGGGGTCTGCCTGGGCAGGCAGAGTCGGCAAAGTGTCACCAGTGTGCCCCTCGGGTTGGGCCTGCCCTGGGCTCGTCGGGTTGCTCACTGGGGATGTGCTCTCAGAGGCTGGATCGGGCTGGTCAACTGTCTGGGCGCCGCTGTCCGTGTTCAGGCTTTCGGAACCGGCTGTAGGTGTGAGCTGATCGCCGGGCGTGATGTGGATGTGAGGCTGAGGATGAAGCCTCCCCTCGTCTAGTGCCTCTGGGTCCCTGCTGGCGATGGTGCTGAGGCGTCTGCGCAGTTGGTCTATGTGCCTTCTCCAGACGCGGCCATCCTCCAGTCTGACCCGATACGACCGCGGCCCGGTGATGGCTACGATCTCGCCCGGGATCCACAGGGGGTCTCCAGCGAAGTTCCTCGTGAAAACTGGCTCCTGTAAGATAAAATGTCTAACCCCCGATGAGGAAGCGAGGGGAGAGTCAGGGCAGTATTGTGGGTGTAGTCTGTCCAATACAGTCCTCAGGCGCCTGCCCATCAGGAGCTCAGCTGGGGACTTATTGGTGACTGAACAAGGAGTTGAGTGCTGGCTCATCAGGAACCGCGAGAGTTTGTGGTGCCAGTCATCCTTGTTGAACCTTGCCAGGGCTTCTTTAGTGGTCCTGACGGCCCTTTCAGCCAGTCCGTTACTGGCAGGGTGAAATGGGGCTGTGAAAATGTGGCGGATACCCAGGTTGGCAGCGAAATGGCTGAACTCAGTCGATGCGAACTGTGGGCCATTATCAGAGACGATGGAGTCGGGTAGCCCGTGCGTAATGAACAGGCGTGTTAACACGTTGGTGATTGCTAGTGTGGTGGTCGTGGATAGCTGTGCTACGTCAATCCATTTGGAATAGGTGTCCACGACCACCAGGAACATCTTCCCATGCAGAGGGCCCGCTAGGTCGATGTGAATTCTGGACCAAGGAGCGCTGGCGTTTTCCCATCTAGTAGGGGTGGCAATGGGGGAGCAGGACGGGATTCCTGGCAAATGTTGCAGGAACTTACCCAATTGACAATGTCCTCGCCTAGACCCGGCCACCACACGTAGCTGCATGCTAACGCTTTCATTCTCACGATGCCAGGATGTCCCTCGTGCAATGCTTCCAGAACTCGGGTACGCAGTGAGGCCGGGATGACCACTCGAGTGCCCCATAGTAGACAGCCCTGCAGACTTGACAATTCCTGCATGCGAGTCTTAAAAGGTGTGAATTTGTTATCAACATTGCCACCTGGCCACCCCTTCTCACCCAGTCGAGCACCTGGGCGAGTGTTCGGTCTGTCTTGGTTTTAGCAGCAATGTCCAGGGCAGTGATGGGTAGGTCCAACTGGGTGATCTCGAAAATAGCGTGGACAGGAGCAGGGTCTTCAGCCGGGCAGGCAAGGGGCAGCGACTGAGGGCGTCCAGCGTGGGACAGTGTTTTACCCGGGCGGTGTACCAGTCTGTAGGAGTAGGCTGCTAGGAAGAGAGTCCACCTTGTCATCCTAGGGGAGAGGACTTGAGGGGTCTGCTTGTCCCCGGCTAGGAGGCCTAGGAGGGGTTTGTGGTCCGTGACCAGCTCGAAAAAATGGCCAAAAAGGAATTCGTGAAATTTTTTCACGGCTGCAACAGCTGCTAGGGCTTCCTTATCGATCTGGCTATAATTGCGCTCCGTAGCAGAGAGCGTCCTTGAGAAAAAGGCGATGGGAGCCTCGGCGCCATTGGGAAGCCTGTGACTTAGTACCGCCCCAATTCCAAAAGGGGAGGCGTCTGCTGCCAGTACTAAAGGGAGGTTAGGGTCGAATTGAATAAGTACCGCCTCTGACGTGAGTAGTGATTTGACGGCGTTAAAGGCATGGTCTTCCTTGTGCCCCCAGTGCCATGGTGACTTTTTATCCAGTAATCTGTGTAGGGGTTCAGCTACTGATGCTTTATGGGGCAAAAAGGATGCGTAAAAGTTCAATAGCCCCAAGAACGCCTGTAGTTCTGTTTTGGAGGTTGGAGTGGGTGCCTCGTGGAGTGCCTTAACCTTGGACTCCAGGGGTGAATGCCAGAGGCGTCAATTTTATAACCCAGAAAGTCCACCTGTCTAGTGGCAATGGCACATTTTTCTTTTTCAACTTGAGGCCATGCTGTCTGAACCTCTCTAACACAGCTCGAACTCTTTGGAAGAGTTGGGGTCTGTCCCTGGCCGAGACTAAGATGTCGTCGAAGTAGGGTACTACACCAGGGAGGCCCTGCAAAATCCGCTCCATGAGGGATTGAAAAATACCTGGGGCAACACTTACGCCAAATTGGAGACGCTTGCATCGGAAGGCACCCCTGTGAGTGACAATTGTCTGGAGTTCCACTGTTTGGTTATCTACAGGGAACTGCTGATATGCTTGAGACATGTCCAATTTAGCAAAAATGCTGCCTGGTTCGAATGTGTGTAATAAGTGCTGGATGACGGGCACAGGATAAGCGCTAACTTGTAGAAATTTATTGATTGTCGTCTTGTAGTCCGAGCAAATTCTCAGGCTACCGTCTTTTTGAGGGTGTGACAATGGGCGTCTCCCACTTGGCGAAATCTGTTGGCTCAATGACCCCTTGTTTTAATAGTTTATCCAATTCTGCATCTAGTTTTGGCCGAATAGCAAATGGGACCCTACGCGGTTTTAGCCTGATTGGGACTGCTTGGGGGTCAACTGAGAATGAGATGGGGGTACCGTTATAACACCCCAGCTCTTCGCTGAATACATCTGAGTAATCAGCGAATAAGGAGTCAGTGTCTGAGGTTGAGACAGCATGGACTCCTGTTAGCCCTAGGCCGAGATGGGGAAACCAATCGAGCCCCAATAAGGTGGGTAGGTTGCCGTTAACTACCACTAGAGGTAGGTGACCTTTAAAAGCTTTAAAACTGACAAGAAACTTGCCTCTGCCGATTACAGGAATGGTCTTCCCCTGGTAGTCCTTCAGGCCAAACTGGCATCTCTGGAGCCGGCTAGTGGATAGGCTTGGTTGGAGCCTCTTAAGGGTGTTCCACGAGATAATTGAGAGCGCTGACCCTGTGTCAACCTCCATGCGGCACGGTTTACCTTCTAGGGAAACGGAGAGAGAAATTTTACTAACAGTGTGGCAAGTGTGCTTGGCACGGTGGTGCGTGCGACAGTTTAATACTTGCCTCTGTGGTCCTGAGTGCGAGGGAGGGTGCCTTTGTGCTGCCCCTTTGGGGGGCTTGGCAGACTCTCGCGATGTGTCCCCTTTTATGGCAGTTATTGCAGGTAGCTCCTTTAAACTTGCAGGTGGCCCTCTGATGAGATCCCCCACAGGCTAGGCACAGGGTGATGTGCTTGGGTGGACCGATGTTTTCTTGTTTGGCTCCTACCTGCGGCCGTCTGTCGTTGGATAGGCGGTGGACTTCGTTTTCATCACTGATGGGTTCCTCTGCTACCACCTCCTCGGAGTGGACTGGAAGTGATGTCAGCTTGGCGCTTGGGCCCTGGATTTCGGTGGCTGAGTTTGTTGCCAGCTCAGCTGCCAAGGCTTCCTCGACTGCTTGTGCGAGGTTGAGGTCTTTTTTTGCGAGAAGTCGCCTTTGCAGGTGGAGGTCCTTGACCCCGCAGACTAATTGATCGAGGAGCATGTCCTCCAGGTAGGTTCCAAACCCACAATGCAGTGCTGCTGTTCTGAGAGCGGCCATATATTGATTGATGGTCTCCTTGCTCGATTGCTTCCTCATACGGAAGGTAAATCTCCTGGCAATCTGTGAGGGCCTGGGGAATAGTGGTTAGTGAGAATTTCAAGTAACTCAGACCACGGAACGCGTTTTTCAACTCACGAGGAGCCACGAGCGCTGCGGCAGTATCGTAGACGGTGGCTCCGCAGTAGATTAGGAAATACGATTTCTTCCGATGCTCCCCCGCATCCGCCAGGCCAACTGCATCGATATAATGATTGAAGCGGTTCTTATACGATTCCCACTTCTCCTCGTCTGGTTTAAACGCCGGGAAGACTGGATTGGAACTCATGGTGCTGGGACCGGTTGAACAACCTGAGGAAAAATCTCTCTGGGGCAGCAGACAATGTTTTAGTGCCCGTGGTGGGCAAGTGATTTCAGCTCAGGAGAGGCTGTTTTAAATCCTCTCTTTCTCTCTGGGTTAACCACGTTAGGCTGTTAGCCGTTGATGGCGTTTGGATTCGCGCCTGTGTGGGCGTCAGTGACTGGCTACAGCGCTGTGCTGTACCTTTTAGGTTTGAAATTCAAATGACAACCGTTTGAATTTCGCGCCTGATACTGAGCGGCTGCGGCTTGCAGCGCTTCACTTTCCCTGTAGCTGGGCTAACAAGCGGCTACAGACGCTTCTAACTTTCGATTCTGACCGCTCTCTCTGGCTGCGGATCAGTGTTCGCTTCTTATCGCTTGCTGACCGCTTTCTCTGTCAGCGGATCAGCGTTTGCTCTTTTTGTTTGCTCTTTTTGTTGGCTGACCGCTCTCTCTAGCTGCGGATCAGCGTTTCCCTTATCGCCGGCCGATCGCTCTCTCTGGGCTGCGGATCGGCGGCTAGTGACTCAGCGGTTGCAAGGTGCTTCTGGTAGCCATCCCACCCTCATCGCCAGTGTTAAGTTTGAGCAATGAGAGGCTGAACCAGAGCATGAGTGCAACAATACTTTATTATAGCAATAAAGGGCTGACCGTGCTTGCCACGCCTGAAACTGGCTCGCAGCAATCAGCAACTGGTTGGACCCCGCAGCCTGCTTTTATAGCTGGTTGCTGGGGAGAACCAACCAATGAGGAAAGGGGAAAGAACGCCCACTCAAAGTGAGTGGACCTGAGTGAGAACTCCTAGAGTTCTCAGGACATAACAAAATTCCATGTAAAGAAAAGTAAAGTCCTACACTTAGGCAAGAAAAATCAAAAGTACACATATAGACTGGGTGAAACGAGGCTTAATAGCTGTAGCTGTGAGAGGGATCTTGGAGTCTTAGTGGACAACCAGCTAAATAAGAGCTAGCAGTGTGCAGCAGCAGCCAAAAAAGCTAATGCAATCCTAAGTTGCATTAACAGAGGGATACAATCGAGATCAAGGGAGGTACTAATGCCACTATAAAGCCTTAGTAAGACCACACCTAGAGTGCTGCATCCAGTTTTGGTCATCACATTATAAAAAGAAAGTTGAGACTCTATAAAAAGTACAGAGAAGAGCAACCAGGATGACGAGGGGACTGGAGACTAAAGCATATGAAGAATGGTTACAGGAACTGGCCATGGCTAGTCTAGTGAAGAGAAGGACCAGGGGAGACATGATAGCAGTCTTCCAACATTTGAGGGGCTGCCATAGAGAGGAAGGGGTCAAGGCACCCAAAGGTCAGACAAAGAATAATGAATGGAAACTGAACAAGGAGACATTCAACCTGGAAATAAGGAAAAACTTTCTGACAGTGAGAACAATCAACCAATGGAACAGCTTGCCCTCGGAAGTTGTGGGAGTGCCATCACTTGAGACTTTCAAGAAGAGATTGGACTGCCATTTGTCAAAAATAGTCTAGGGTCCCCCACTTGGGCCAGGAGGTTGGACTAGATGACCTACAAGTTCCCTTCCAACTCTGATTATCTGTTATTTGAAAGAAGGAAAGTAACCGGGAAAAGTTTAAAAGAAAGTTCTCTCTGCTTTGTAAAGAAAGAAGAAGAAAAAGAACCCAGTGAGTGTTGGATTTGCTGTATTTGTCTTAGATTTGATCTTGAAAAGACATTTCCTATCAACCCCTGTAATAAACCCAAATACTGTTCTTCTGATTAATAAAACATTTTCCCAGCTCAAGAACTTGTTGATGGGCTCTCCTAGTCTCTTGTTCCATCCATTCTGTTGTTGGGCTGGGCTCCAATCTTATCCAACTGCTCCCTAGGCAGCATCTCTTACCTTGGTCTCCCAAGGTTATTCTCACATACTGTATGATTACAAGGACACAGGACAGGCAGAGTGGTTGGAGAAGACAAACCTACAAATATTGAGGGCTCAAGCCAAGGTCTATACAAGCAAGCATCATTGGGACCAGCAATTTGATTGTTGAGCAAAGTGGTTACTAAGTGAAACTGTAACCAAGCTTGTTCTTATTTCAGCTTTCCTTTGTTTTACAGACCTTTGAAGGTCATAAACGCGAGGACTGCTCATAAAGGTAACTTTTCATTACCATCATAACCATCATGGTTATGTTGCTAAATGAGGCTGTCACTAAATGAGGAGGACCTGCATCCTTTGAATTGTATCTGGAAACATACAAGTTACTTATGCAGCTCCCGCAGTATATATCAGCTCCTTCAGGTAGGCCAGATCAGGAAAGAGATTTCACAAGGATTCCTATTGTTGTAGAGTGTCAAAACAGACTTTTGAAAACTTGACAAAGATTCCCTCAATTCCCTCTTGTACAATAGAATCACAATGGGGAAAGGTTGAGATTTTTTTTCCTCCCTTTCATGGGTAAGCTGGTGTGTATATAAGCACTGTTTAAATCTATCTTCAAGACCATCTCTTTATTCCTCTGTAATAAAACTCCCCCTTTTAGGACCCTGTAATCCAGGGGTGGGAATCAAAAATCCCAACAACTGGGACTTCCGGTTTGAAGGGCTTTGGCGACAGACAGGAATCCGCGATTGTGCGCTGTTTCTGTCTGGGCTCGCCGCTGGAGCGGCCTGAGCCAGCTAGTTTTGGGGCTAAGCCACCCCATAGAGGTGGTGAAGAGGGGGGAGACTGCCATCTCTCCTCCTCAGCTGGCCATTACTCCCTTTCCCAATGGCGGTAGGAGTGGTAGTCAGAAATGGCCACCTCAAAGAAGAACTCAACCGGAAAAGAACATGCAGGAGGAAGATAAGAAGTGAAAGTTTTGGCTGACTGGGTTAAGTTGAAAAAGCAACAACTAAGTGAAAAGGAAAAGGTCTGCCTTTTTTCTCTCTCTCTCCTTCCCTATATTGACAACTAAGAGACTTAAATAAGAAATCAGAAAAAAATGCTTTGGCATCAATAGGCAATTAAGCTGAAAATAAAACAAAATGCCAAAGGGACAATAAAGATTTCTGGACATTAAAAATCCCAACAACCGGTTCTCTGCCCGGATGCGGGGTGGGCATGGCCATGGTGGGTGTGGCCTACCGGAGCTTCCAGGAGGGCCATTTTTCACCATTCCCAGAGTCCAGAGGCTTCCCCTGGGCCTCTAGAAAAGTGAAAACAGCCTTCCCCAGGCTCTGAAGGCCCTCCAGAACTGGAAACTGGGCCGTTTCCAGAGGTCCATTTTTTGCCTTCACCAGAGGCTTCCCTCGGGTCTCTGGGAGATTGAAAATGGCCTCGCCTGGGCTCTGGAGGCCCTCTGGAAGCCAGAAACAGGCCCATTTCTGGACTTCCAGAACTCCCAGGAGGTCCATTTTTTGCCCTCCCAGAGCCTGCACTTACCTGCATCCAAAATGGGCTGTGTGGAGATTCCTGTGAGGGGCAAGATGGGTGGGTGGGGCCAGCCAGCCAGTTCAGTGAACCAGATGTAAATTTAACATCCAGTTCTCACGAACCAGCCCAAACCAGCTGAATCCCACCCCTTCTGTAATCCCTTAATTCGTGGTAGAGTCAGATAAACTGGATGGAGCTGAGCATTTACTGGCTGGATGCCCTTCCTGATGCCTATGCAGAGTTGGCAGCAGATTTTTTTTTTTTCTTTGCACCCTAGGAGAGAAACATCTGCCACAAACTAGGATTGAACTCTCACCATTAGGCTACCATGCCGCTCATGTTTACTCCTCTATAATATAGGTGCTATTCTATCAAAAGCAGTTTGGCTGCATTTTACATCAGTCAAAATCAGCCCTACAAAACATGCATTATATTAACCCAATAGCAAGGTGGTGTAACTTTGGAGTAATTCCTTACTCAAAAGCGGTCATATCTTGTCACCAAAAAGATCACATCCCAGCTCCTTCTGAGAAAGAGTAAACCCATCAAGAACCAAATAGGAATTAAGCTAAGGGACAGGTATAAAATGGATGTCTATTTGTTTGTTTGTTTGTTTGTACTGTAACTATGATTTATGATCTATGACCTATCTCTTTGTTGTTGTACTGTGTGTACACTGAGAGCATATGCACCAGACAGAAATTCCTTGTGTGTCCAATCACACTTGGCCAATGAAGAATTCTATTCTATTCTATTCTATTCTATTCTATTCTATTCTATTCTATTCTATTCTATTCTATTCTATTCTATTCTATTCTATTCTATTCCATTCCATTCCATTCCATTCCATTCTATTTATAAATATATACATACACACACATACACACACAGACACACACACACACACACACACAATATGGGTTTAGAATTCTGGATTGGCTTTCTAATGAGACTCCATTGTTAATGCGGGTGGGGGGAGAAAGTTTCATTCATTTACTAGATTTGGGGAATGTTTTTGAAAATCTGAGTAGTACTCACATTTAAAAAATATGTAATTACCTTCTCTTTCTCCTGTTATTTCCTCCAGTATTAAAGATCTCAGATGTTGAATTTTCAAGACCTCTTGTATAGAGAGCCTTCACAAAGCTCAGGACTGGAAAACATGCAGTCACGTCTGTTTCTCTAGTATACTTTTTGTGACACCCAAGCTTTCCCAGGCTGAGAAGGACTGAAAGAAATACAAGCTGTAGAAAACAGCAATATATTGGTTTTAGCTACAGCCACACATTTCAGGAAAATCCATATTTCATAAGATCACGCTAGCCTTGTATTCAATCACTCATTTTGTAGCCATGAGTGACAAGGAGCTGCATGCAACCAAATCCTTTTTCGATCTAAACAATTGATAGAAGAGTAAATAAAGCAAACTGTTTTTTATTTACTTCACTGGAAAAGATACATTTACAATTAGCCAAGAAAAGATAAGAGAACTTCCTATCTAGGACAGCCATACAGATGGGCTGAAACCTCACTTCAGCAAAAACTGTACTCAGCTAAAGGAAGTTTAGGTTTTACAGACAAGGTGGATTAACCTGATTGGATTTGAATTTATTATACCACCCAAAGAATGAGGCTTTCTGATAATTTTCAAGTCAGTCATAGAGTCATAATCATAAATCTGGCGGGCTCTGTGTTCTTCATTCGGGCAGGGCTGATAGAATACAGATTTGATATTGATTGACAAATTTGAGCCCAGTTTTCTGATCTCAACTGTTCTTGATAACATAAATTGATAAACAATACCCTGGCATTTAAAGCCACCTCTCTCGATATTATAATATTGATTTATTAAATCTCATTGTTGTAGGTCATGAGGCAGTTTCTCTCTGTAGCAATACTGCTGGGACTTTTGCCTGATGAACTTCTCTTTTTTTCCAGAATCTCAAGAGTCTTCTTGTGGCTTGCTTCCTAAATCTCTGAGCTTTCCAGGCAAAGATTTAAAGGGCTAGTTCCACCAACATCCATTCTCGGAAGGGGGCGGGGGACAATGGAATATATCTTCTATTGTTGCACAGATTTCATTCTTCACTGCCTCCTTGAGAGAATTCCATGCAAGTGATTTATTAAAATATACACTCAGACATTCATTACTTATTCATAGCTTGTTGCTCGTAGAATTAATTAATCATGGTGTCAGTTAATTGTTAATTGATCATTAACGATGAAGCCTTTATTAATGTATTAATAGTAACTCTTCTACCTTTCTTCCGAGACCTCAAGAGGGTACAGTCTAGGACTTCCTTCTCAATTTATTTATTTATTTATTTATTGCAATATCTTTGTGAAATAGGCTGAGCTAAGCTGAGCTGAGCTGGCTCAGAGCCACCAATATGCTTCCAGGGTTATAAACCCAATTTAAACTTGGTCTTTCCTGCACCCATCCTAGAACTGTAACCACTACCCCTCACTGTATCTCTTCAACCTGGAAAAGATTTTAAAGCAGTGGCCCCCAACCCTTTGGGCACCAGGGACCAATTCCGTGGAGAGAGATTTTTCTGTGGACCAGAGGGGGCGTGGTTTTGTGTGCTGCCTGCATCCCACGGATGGGGCTTCGCTTGTTTACGTGGACCAGTTTCTGGCCTGCCGTGGATCCGTGCCAATCCATGGACCAAGGGTTAGGGACCCTTATTTTGAAGGACATCCTAATATCCCAATTTCCTATGCACCATTTTTTTGTGTCACTGAGGACAACCACTCTGATCACAGGGATAGTTTTCAAATTCCCCTTTCTTGCAGAAACCCCTGACATTCATGTTTATTTAAGGAACAATGTAAATGTAAAATGTAAAGTAAGTATTTTACATAAGATAAACCAATTATGAAAGCAAGACTAATTACAACTAAGTAACTACAAAATCCCTGAGGTAATACACCAGGAACTTCAGCAGAAACATCTTGGATATGTTAAATTTTCAAATTTAACATAGGATTGTAAATCTAAGAAAAATAGCTTTTCAGCTATTTTTATCTCCCTGGATGGGTCTATCTGTTAATCCCAGTTGGGCTATACTAGCTGTTTAATGGGGAAATATGAAAACCAATTTCAAAGCAACCCCCTTTCTAAATGGTTGAAGACCAGGTAATAATTACTAGCTTTCAAAATAATTTACAATTCTCATGCATTTCTGTCAGAATAGTAGTTTGTCCACAAATTTAGGAGGAGACACTTTAGTGAGAAAACTACATTTTTGTATGCTATCCAAAATCCAACATGATATTTGATAGACTTCTGCATTCCCACCCTTTCCTCTATACCTAAATCTATTCTTGAAAGTTTCTTTTTTTCTCCAAGGAAGCCTCTCGGGTTATATGGACACCTTTCAATGAGAACAATCCATTTGTTTTTAGCATCCATTACCATAAAACCTTGATTTAAAGGACTAATGGAGAGAAAGGGTAATAAACGAAATGGCCATGAAATGGTAAATAGGCATAAACTGGTCATAATATATGTAAAGTGACACAAAATATATAAACACACACATTAACATGTAATGTATGGAGAATGCACCTAAATTTGTCTTTTACAGTGGGGTCATGATAACAAATCTAACCAATAATAACGTAATGCACATAACAATTAAGCACACACTTTGTCTGTTACCGGGGCAAAATTTGATATTAAGCAAAGTATAAGTTTTGTCTTTTACACTGAAAGCTACTAAACTGAAATCCACAAAAATCAAAGGTCTAGTGTACTGGCATAGAAGACAAAAAAGTTAATTCCATTGTACAGATATATACCGATATATTAAAAATAGGGATCAATAGATAGCCTGGCTTTATGCTTTTGTTAGAGGGATAGAATCAAGATCACATGGTCTTAATACCATTTTATAATGCCTTGGTAAGGCCACACTTGGAATACTGCATCCAGTTTTGGTCGCCACAATGTAAAAAAATATGTCGAGACTCTAGAAAGAGTGCAGAGAAGAGCAACAAAGATAATTAGTGGACTGGGGCCTAAAACATATAAAGAACGATTGCTGGAATTGGGTATGTCTAGTTTGATGAAAAGAAGGACTAGGGGTGACATGATAGAAGTTTTCCAATATCTCAGGGGCTGCCACAAAAAAAGAGGGAGTCAAGCTATTGTCCAAAGCACCTGAGGGCAGGACAAGAAGCAATGGGTGGAAACTAATCAAGGACAGAAGCAACCTAGAACTAAGGAGAGATTTCCTGACAGTTGGAAAAATTAATCAGTGGAACTATTTTCCTCTAGAAGTTGTAAGTGCTCCAACACTGGAAGTTTTTAAAAAGATGTTGAATAATCATTTGTCTGAAGTGGTGTAGGTTTCCTGCCTAAGCAGGGGGTTGGACTAGAAGACCTCCAAGGTCCCTTCCAACTGTCCTATTCTATTCTATTCGTGTTTGTTAGTGCTCTTTAGGGTTACATTTGTATTCCTAGTATGTTGTTAAAAATATAAGGTTAAGTTGAGATGTCCTAACCATGACTATCCACTAAACCAAAGGCAGAAACTGATACACAAAACCACCAAAGACGTTCTTTGAGGGGCCTTTTGTGTATTAGATTAATTAAATGCTTAGAATAAAAGAGTGATCAGATGTGGATGTCCCTTTATAAAAGCTGATGTATTCTCATACAAAAATCAGTGTTTTCTTCTTGCCACTGTTCCAACATAGAGAAGATACTTGTTGCATATGTTGGAGACTATATCTAATAAACTGATTTGGCTGTAATCTTTCTTTATAAATTTGAGCAAATTTAAACAAATTTAAATTGAATAAAATAATGTAACCACCCTATAAAAATGCTATGATATTGTTTATGTGTATAAACAAAATTGGTAACTAAAATAAGCACCACTGTGGATTAGTGTGTGTGTGTGTGTGTGTGTGTGTGTGTGTGTGTGTGTGTATGGGTGTGTGGTGTGTGTGTGTGTGTGTGTGTGTACTCCATATATACATATATGTATAGATAGACATAGACATAAATATGGCATTCAGCTTTGTTCAGGTATTTTCCCACATCATTGTAGTTGTGCTTTTAAAGTTGTAGCAACGTTTCAGCAGAATCTCATCTGCAAGCCTGATGATGGCAGATGAGATTCTGCTGAAACGTTGCTACAACTTTAAAAGCACAACTACAATGACGTGTGAAAATACCCGAACAAAGCTGAATGCCATACATGTAAGTACCCGCGAAAACTTAAGAAAACAGACATAAATATGTTTATACATATACATAAGAGTATTACATTCTTAAACCCCCGTGGTTTAAGAATCCAAATTAAATCTTTGCCAGTTTTGAAGCCGTCATTGGCAATTATAGAGGGAAATGGGTAACCACATTGATTTTATCAGAGGATTGTCCAAAATGGCAGGAAAAAATGATACCTCTGTAACTCACCCAGTATCTGCATTCTAAAATTGTTTATTTCAGAATTGAATCCAATTAATTCCGCAGATTTATAGCCTTGTTTCTCATTGACTGCTGCATCTAACTCATTCCACTTATATCTGTCATAATCAAATTTATTTTATTTCAAAGGTGTCTTACATTGTTTGCATAGCTGCAGCAACTCTTGAAGAGAATCCATTAATCTCTCTCTCTCTTTCTCTCTTTTTTAATGACATGTTTTCCTAGGGAGTTTCCGCTGGCATTCTCTACTTTTATTTTATCCGTCTAGGTGTTATAATTGCATAGTCCTTTCTTGACAGGATAGAGATTATGATTTAGTGTAAGCCATTGTGTCTCCATCTTCTATAATAGCCTTTGATTTTTATCTTTTGAAGAACAGAGCATATAAGGACATCAACCAATTTTTGGTCCAACTGTAGTGACCACTGGACTATCTTTGTCCCTAGAAAGATCCATCTGTCAAAAAAATCATTTTCTCCAGTAGACAGCATATCTGGAATATATGCTGATATAGCATTGTGAATGGAGAAAAATTACTGTGGTTATAGAATCATTCTAGCTCGCCTTCATGGTCAACAGAGAGAAAGTTCTTATTCAGGTCTACCATCAAAACCGTGAGGAGAAGGAGAATCAAATTTCTCAGTCAAGCAGGTTAGTAATAGCAATAGCACTTAGACTAATATACTGCTTCATAGTGCTTTCTCTTTCTTTCTTTCTTTCTTTCCTTTCTTTCTTTCCTTTCTTTCTTTCCCTTTCTTTCTTTCTCTTTTTTCTTTCTTTCTCTTTCTTTCTTATTATTTATTTATTTGTTTGTTTGTTTATTTATTTATGTATTTATTTATTTATGGGCCACCCATCTTATCCTAGGGTAACTCTGAGTGGCTTACCGTTACATATAAGCTAAAACATAACAAGTTTGCATTCTAACCACTGCGCTACCATACCTAAAAATTATCATTACAGAATGATAACTCCTGGGAATGTAAGTGAAATTCCAAAATCAGCCTGTCTGAAGCAAGAAAAATTAACCTTCATAAAGGCGACAGTTAAATTATTTGTCATTTATATGCTCCTAGCTGCTAAAAAGCATTTTCGTGATCCTCAGAAATCAGCTTGATTGCCTCCTAAGCAGAATTAACCATCGTGGAGAACGGTCATCCCATTGTAACTTGAGAACTACTTTACTACACGAAGAAAACCACTCCATGATTTTCTGGAGTGGATGTCTGGAAGCAAACAAATGGCCTTGGAGAGGATCTGAAGTGGCAATTACTGACAAGATCAATTCACTACATTAATTACCCTGCCTGGCTCCGTGAACCAAGATTGGCAGGTCCTTTTTCTCAACACTTCCTCATCCTGTTGGGAGCAGGATTAGGTCAAGTCTACATAAGACATGAATGTAGAGACAATTTGGGGTGAAAAAAAACATGCAGGAGTAACAATATAAAGCATCTCGCTCCATGCTTTAGGTATCATTCCCATGCTTTCTTTGCTTGAAAATGTCATCAAAACCTAACATTAATTAATAGTTCCTTGCCTTTAAAAAAAAAAAAAACCTTTGCTCTGCTGATTTCTTTAAACCTAAAACTTTTGTTTTGTACAAGAAAGTATTGAAAAATGTTGACCTCTGTCTACAGTGCAGGAGCGTACATTTCACTACTGTTTACTTCTATGTGTTTTCTATTAGGAAGGGAAAAGAAATTATATTTAGGCTTTGTCTATCACATTGTTTGTTTGTTTATTTGTTTTTATCATTAAATTTATATCCTGCCCATCTCACTGTTACAGTGATTCTGGGTGGCTCTCGGCACAATGAACAGATAAAAAAAGACAATACAAAACTATTAAACATGAAGAAAGATTAATAAAGACAAAAAAACAAGCTTAGCTTAACTTGTCCTTGCTTAACCATCAACCTGTTTACTGATCCTTCAGAGTTATAATGATCCCGAAAAAGTAACTTTAACCCCAGTTAAAGTCATCACTTACGATTGATGCGGTGTGTCCCCAAGGTCATGTGATTGAAATTCGGGTGTTTTGCAACTGGTGGTCATTTATAATTATTGCAGCATCTCTCAGACACAGGATCACTGGTTCATTATGGCCATAGGATGTCTCATTTAATGACTACATCACTTAGGGATGTAGTCACTGGTCCCAATTGCTGTCATTAAGTGAGGACTACTATTGTTGCTCATATGCTTTGTGACCCTAACCATGAGATGCCTTAGAACAGTGCCCTCTCAATCTTGGCAATTTTAAAATATGTGGACTTCAACTCTCAGAATTCATCAGCCAAATCTCCTTCCTAGAGCTGAGAGAGAGGGGGGGGGAGAGAGAGAGAGAGAGAGAGAGAGATTGTCCAAAGTCACCCAGCTGGCTTTGTGCCAAAGATGGAACTAGAACTCACAGTCTAGCCTGGGTTTCTAGCCTGAACTACTATATGACAGCCAGTTTGGTTTAATGATTTGGCTAGAGCCATTAGGTTCTCCAGGCTATAAAGTAGAAGACTCTGAGTTCTAGTCCTGCCTTGGGCACAGAAACAGCTGGATGACCTTGGGCCAGTCACTCTCTCTCAGCACCTAGAAGGAGACTTGGCTGATGAATTCTGAGAGTTCATCACCTAGAAGAAGGCAAGGGCAAACCACCTCCAAGGAATCTTGCCAAGAAAACTGCAGGGACTTGTCCAGGCAGCCAATGCATTAGATGAGGAGAGCACATCTTTCTCCTTCTGTCCTGGCCACTTTTTAGAGAGGGGGGCACGATTGAGAACATTTTAATAAACTGCATCACTGTTTGGCTTGATGGCAGGAGTGCCTCAGATAGAAAGTCCATACAGAGAGTGGTGAGAAGATAATAGGAAACTCACTTCCTATAATGACATGCTGTCCTGCTTACAAGCACTATGTGCTTAGAGTTCAAAGCATTGTTAGAGACCCCACACATCCACTTCACAGCCTGTTTCTGTTGCTCCCCTCTGGAAGGAGGTTTCGAAGTATTTCTAGCAGGACTGCATGATTCCGTAATAGCTTCGTTCCCTATGTCATCCGTCTGGTAAATTTGCAAGATTCATTTTTCTCGCCATGTACATATATATACAACAGCTCGACTGTGTTGTTTTTCTGTGTCATATAATATATATGGGTATATCAGTGGTGGTATTCAGCAGGTACTGACCAGTTCTGGAGAACCGGGAGCGGAAATTTTGAGTAGTTCAGAGAACCGGCAAATGCTACCTCTGACTGTAGATTTTACAGTATTCTTCCCCTGACATGCTCACCAAGTCACGCCTACAGAACTGGTATTAAAAAAAGATTGAATCCTACCACTGGGGTATATACATATTTATTTATTTATTTATTCTACCATGGTTGTGTAGTGTATATTGGAGGTGGTGACCCTTTGAGAGCTGCATGTAATGAAACTTCATTTTGATGGATGTCGATCAGGGTACATTGAAAGTGACAAAGTTATTTTATCCTATTGCAGTAAAAGTAAAGGCTGACTCGAAGGCAACCACAAAAGTTTCAACATATCAGAATTCTCACTGCTGAGGAATAAGTTGATGCTCTTAAGATGTATCAGACCATAATTGGGAATAATTTCTCCTTGACAGACTGGTTGAGACTGATCAATTGCAAAGCAGGTTGTTGGTTCCCAGAGAGAATAAAACTGGGATAGAGTCACCTTTTCCTAGCTTGATCCCCAGTAGATCCCTTCTGTTCCAGTAGAAGAGAATATATGTAGCTCAGGGTTGAACTGTAGAACCCTTTCAGCTTTTTGAGTTTGGTTATTTTCTTGCAGACATTCCATTATCTAACTAGGTAACATCATCAGTAGGTAATGCAGAGTAAGCAAACGTGTGCACAGTAAACCAAGCTCAGAAAGCACCAAGGAGCCCATATATACCTTCTGGTCTCTCCAGATTGTCACCAATTCTGTGATTTTAGGGATGCAAAGTATTTATTCGTATTGTTCAAGTACTAATGGTGCCAACTAGTCTTCCTTATCAAAAGTCCCTGCCTTTAACAACTGTCTAACAGACAGAGACCTCATGTTTTACAAAGCTTTACCTTAATTTTCCAGATCTTTTGTCAGGAAAGAGGGGGGAAATGTAACCACCTTAGGTGAAATATATCTTCTTTCCCAGCAGAGAGACAAGAAATTGGACAGAAAATCTTTCTGGAATGTTTATAGGTCTTCTTTATATGGTCTGTTGTGATAAACCACTTAGCATTAGCCTTCAGAGCCTAATTAGTCTCCTCTCAATGTATATATTTAAAAGCCAGCTGATATGAAATGTTTTCCATCCAATTACTTTCACATTCTGAATAACCCAAAGACTGGAAAAATACATATATTATATTACAAATTAGGAGACAATATAAAGTACCAAGTCACTTTATACCTGAAAAAAACTGCAATTTCCCCAGATACTTTAAATTTTGGAAGAGTATCTCCAGGTGCAAAAAGGTCTCCATGATTCTCATGGAGACGTGAAGCGTTTCCTTTAAAGAGGAAACACAATTCCACGTGGGAAGGATTGAATGCTAACTGTAACAGTCTAGGCCAGTGCTTCTCAACCTCAACTTTTTAAAGTTGTCTGGACTTCAATTCCCAGAGTTCCCCAGCCAGAGTTCCGGAAGTTGAAGTCTTAAGGTTGCCAAGATTAAGAAACACCAATCTAGGCGGAGATTTTCAAATTTGCCTGTCCCTTGAAACTTCCATCTGCCCAAACGTTTCCTGGAATGTGCCTGCCTTCCCAAGGAGAAGTAGCAGCTCCAATCGGAAAAATTGCATAGGTGAAAGGAGATACTTTTTAAAATCTACTCTGACCTGTACAACTTCCTCAAACCTAAAAAGAATAAAACCATATTGAAGATCCAAGCAGTTTTCGGGTAGCGTGGGATCCTTGGTGCTCTCTGAGCTTGGTTGCTTTCTTGTAGATGTCTCATGACCCATCTAGGTAACATCATCAGGGCTAGGGGATAGTGGGGTTTGCTCTCTGTTTATATACAAACGGTTTGCCTTTCAGTGTTGGTAGGAGTGTCTTGATGGTTCCTTGATTCCAATTTTTTTAGGCCAGAGAGAGACTGTCTATCCCAAAGTCACCCTTATGGAAGGATCAGAATTCCATACCTCCTGCTTTCTAATCCAGGACCTTTAACTGCTACTTCAAACTTTTTTCCAAAACCAATATCTCTGTCTGCACACAATTGTTCTATAGTTCTACTGGTCTGCAGAAGACATCTAAGATTTCCACATGAGCAATTTTATAGCATCATCTACCCATCCACATTGGTGCTATATCATTGCAGGATAGCAGTGATAGGCTATAAATAGTTAATGTGGAAGTGCTTATAGATTGTTTCAGGCTGGTAATTTAAGTGGGAAGTTGGAAAAAAAAACAGCATTGGCAGAACCAAGTTACTTTTTAGTGAAATCAGAAATCCTAAAGCAGAGATAGATAATATTTTGCTTACAAAAGTTTGGGTCTCTGATTCTACTCAGACCTAAGTAATATGATCAGAGAAGCTGATGCCCTAGTCCAGGGGTGTCAAACTCAAGGCTCACTGGCCAGATTTGGCCTGCAGGGTGTTTAGATCTGGTCCGTGAGGCCGCCATGGAAATAGTGAAGGACCAGCCCACAGTGCCTCTGCAAGTGAAAATGGAGCTCAGGAGGGCCGCACAAAACCCTCATGTGCTCCATTTTTGCTGGCAGAGGGTTGCAGGAGGCCATCACAGCTGGAAACGGAGCTTGGGAGCCAGATTTCATGGCAGAGCGTTCAGGCCACCACAGGTGTCCCCAACACGAGTGACATCAAGCTGGCCATGCCCATCCTGGCCACGCCCACACCAGCCCCCCAAGGTCAAACACAACCCTGATGTGGCCTTCAATGAAATCGAGTTTGATACCCCTGCTCTAGTCCCTTGTCAGAAAAAGCTGCAGTAGCTGTGGTAAGCAACAACAACAACAACAACAATCCAAAATCCACAGAGTCTATGCCTTTATTAAGTCTCCTGATTTTTTCTTTGTTTTATAACAGAAGCAAAGGTTTACGTTTCATAAAACTTTCCATCAAACCAGACAGTTAAAAAACCAGAAAAGGGGAGGAGAGTAAAGAGATGCTGATCTTCAAGCTGTCAGAATTCCAGCAGTTACTCCAATTAAATCATGAGCCTCGAGCCATACTCCCAAAACTAAAGAGGATTTATTTGAAGTTACCATTCTACATCTGGCACTAACCTGGGCGTAGCCAACTCTGAGATACGTAATTCACTGTCACCTTTGATCCTGCTTTTCCCCCCACCCCTCTGGGTGTATCATCCAATGAAAAACATCCATAGCCATCATGCTCTCCAATTAGATTTTTGCGCTGCAGAAGCTTCAGCCATCTAATCAGTCTTTGAAAACAATATGAATGGAATGTACTTTCGATTCCACACTGCTGCCTGCTCTTTGAAACTGTCCCCGCCTCTTCTTTCTGTTGTCAACTATAAAACGTGTATACAAAAGGTTTTATGAGTGGACACAAGCTGTAGTTAGAGTTTTTATATTATATATTTTATAAATAAATTTATAAAATATATTTTATATTTTTTTAGGTTTATATGCCTCCCATCTCACAGTCAAGTGACACTGGTATCAAGATTGAACTGCTTTGCTTCTTTCAAACCTTAATGCCAATGAACTGGGGGGAAGGAAGGGGGAAATAGAACGCTGAGAATGTGTGTGTGGACTGTGAGAGCCTGACACCCATCAAGGTCACCATTGCAGGTGCTTGAGAAAGAGATAGACTGTTCCCATAACAAAAGAATGCCCCATAATTGGACAATGTGATCATCCAGAGGTGGAGAGAAAGGGAAGCTATTGTTTAACTAAGCAAGTTATTGCTCAGGAAAACCAGAGCTGGTTTTGATTGTTCAGTACCAAAATGGTGTATCCAATAAAGTTTTACTTTTCGAAATTCATATGTCCTGAGAGTGTTTCCTTATTTTGGGTTCACTGGTCAGACAGTTGACACTGGGTGGCTTAGAAACTTCATAAAAACGAAGATACAAAACAGTAAAACATTAAATATTAAAATGCTCAGAGATAAAATAAATTTTTAAAAAACCAAAATGCTACAGGGTGGAGGTGCAATCTTTTTCCTAGTCTACTAACCACTTTCAATCTATCTACCAATGTAGCATAAACAGACTTCACACATGCAAATTGGGAATCTCCCATTCTTTAAAACAGAAACAGCCACCTTGGTGAGTCAGGCAGCATACAAGTTTGATCAACTAATACATAAAAATAAAATCCATCTGTCAAAAAAGCTTAAAAGGATTCAGTTTCATGTGAACCATTTTAGGACTTTCCAACAATGCCACTATTGTCACTCCCCAACACCATCAGAGCAGTTTGTGGGCAATCTACAATTGTTGTTGTTTATGCCAATTTCAGATGCTGCAATCAAAAATCAGTTCATCTCACAGGGCGTCCACAGGTGGAGATGAAATGGGTCACCAAGATGGCATGGGACAATTGGGACTGCCCTCTTGACTTGTTTTATGCCCTCACTCCCTCTTTTACACACACACACACACACACACACACATATTGATATTCCTCCTTTTTCAACACTGAATACACAATGTTAGTGTTTGGGGATAAACCCCCAAGCAGAGTATGCAGCAGCAGTCAAGCCAGGCAGGCAAATGAGAGAGAGAGTGGGCCCAAGAGTATACACACACTGGAGACAAAAACACTGTTTGTGGTTTTAAAATAGTTATTTAATGTACACAGAGATTAAGAAGTGTCATTCAGTCCATATATCATTATCCAGTATATCCATCCAGTTATCAAGTCCATTAACAGTAAATACAATGTCCTTATCTGCTTGTAAATCTTCTCCTCCCGATACCTTTCTCTCAAAGACAACGCTGAATCCTCAGCTCACCAAGCAAACAGTCTTTGTGTTCAGTTGAAATGGTATCTGGCACAGTAGCCATCCAGAGTAAGCAGACAGACGTTCCAACACAGCAGGCAGCAGACCAGGAACAGAACCAGGTGCATCCAGAAACCGGGTCTATTACGTTTCCCTTCCTACCTTTATTACTGCCTGCAACCGTACCCACAATGACATTGCAGTTTCTTGCTTAAAGCTACAAGACACTTAATCCTAGGTTTACATATTTATTCAACCCAAACCTGGTTGGTGTATCCATATACCCAACACACAAGAAGCAGAAATCAATCCCTGACTTTGAGGACAAACCAGTTCCTCATGTATAGATAAGGAAAGTGATAAAACGCTTGACTATTTTATTCATGGAATCTGGAAAAAAAACATGCTTTCGAACCTGCAGCAAAATCCAGATACCCAAAGATTCCTTGGTTACTACCCTCTCCTATCCACCTCAATCAGGGACGGAGTTTCTGTATTCCTGAGAACAATGATGGACGTAGCTAAAATTTCAGAACAATAACCATTTCTATATGTGTAGCTTTCATTTGGATGCCAAGTCATTGTTGGAAAAAGATAATGAATATTTGAGTTGGGCAAAGTGAAGGAATAATATTAACACTCAGATGTGTGTGTGTGTGTGTGTGTGTACACGCACACACACACACACACACACATATTCTCCTTGATTTAATAATGCCTTGGTAAAATATCTTTCCTTCCCTCCCTCCCTCCTTCCTTCCCTCTTTCCCTCCCTCCCCATTCCTCTTCCTTCCTTCCCTCCCTCTCCCTTTCCCTTTGCTTCCCTCCTTCCCTTACTCACTCCATCCCTCCTTCTTCTCCTTCCTTCCTTCCTTCCTTCCTTCCTTCCTTCCTTCCTTCCTTCCTTCCTTTTTGTTCTCCCAATCAACTGGGTGTTTACCAGGCTATGGGGGAAATAAAATTTCTTTCCACAAACTCTATTGTGTAGCATTCCAATTTTTATAAACTCATTCTTTTTGCCATTTCCCATTTAGGAAAGAAATCTCCAGTTCAGATTATCATCCTTTTCAAAACCTTCTCCCCATACTTTTCCAAACCTGGATACAAGGACTGTAAGAATAATTTTCAGCAATGCCTTCTAAAATAATAATATAGAAAGGAGCATCCATTCATCACCCAGGAAATGCCTTTCCCTCTTGGCTAGCAAACATCAATAATATTTTTTTTTAAAGAGCCTTCTAGGACAAAAATTACATTTCTGTCGTACTGTTGTTTCTATCAGTGTAAGGTCATGACATTTATACTCCATTCCCCATTAACATTTTACACTCGGTGCCAGCCAGATTAACTTCACTTTGTGCAATCACTCCATTTCTGTAACCTTGCTCTGATACCTTTGCTTTTTGACCCGACAAGATCTTGCATAATTATTTCAAGTTTAGCTGCTTTCTTACTTTTAATACATGTAGAAAGGAAATAAGCCCAAAAAAACCCACCAAAAAATGTGACCTTGAGGAGGAAAGTACCAAATAATAAACACAATACAATTGAAATATTATAGAAAGGTCTGATGAGCTCTTTCAAAATGCTAAGATATTGTTTAAATTGATTTATTTATCCCAATCATTCTTCAAAGGTAGAATTGGGTGTTTGTCTGAAAATGCAGTCAAAACAGAGGACTGAGGACAATGTTTCAAGGGTCAGAAATGAATAACACCAGTTCTTGTTTCCATTTTCAAAAGGAGATTTCCGCTCCTTGCAATTCAACAGACATTTTTTAAGAGCACGGAGCAGACTTGAGCAAATGATGGCTGCCATCAGATAGTCTTTATTCTACCACATAATGGAAAAGGAAGTGAATAATCTTCAAATGTTGCCAGATTCCATGAGGGAACTTCTAGTTTTTACTGTAGCGCAATTCATTTGTTTTGTTGAGAAAAATATCAAGAATTTCAACATTTGGCGACCGTGTGTGAAATCTTAGCCTTTTTTTCCCAGCTGAAGATATGGTTCCATTTTCCAGAAAAAATGAATCTCCTTTCTGATCAGATGGAGTATTTTGTAGCTTACAGTTGTGTTAAACTTTATCGCACCCTGATTCTGAAGACCAGCAAACCAGAGTTGCTTGTCATTTGCACATTGTCTGATTCAACTCTGATCAGTTTCATTCCCATTCTGCAAGAACTGGAAAATCCTGCAATTATCAAAACAGTTTTCCCAGAATCAGTTTGATTGAGGTGGAATATAAATACAGCCATTTTTTTAGAATGAAGAAAGAAAATGACCTGTCTTAATACCTTTTATGTTTTGAAAGAGGATAGAGATTACAGAGATAGAAATTCATATATCTTTTTGCTCACTGCAGGATCCACAAAAGAAAATGTGAAGATACTCATAGGTTGCCTTGAAGCAACTTCGTTTTGTATACTCACATTAAATGGAGCTGTTTTAATTGTTTGAAGATGGGATTAATATTTTAACAAAAGGTTGATCTCTTAGTCCAACTATATTTTGTACCTGAAAAGTCTTTCTTTGTATCTAATGAAGAACAGATACAGTTCTTGAAGATTACTACATTGATTAATGAACTAGTGAATGAAGACACACAATGTAGATTTTCCCACTGTGAATCCTAATTAATTGGTTATTTTTATAATCAACCCCAATAGTTCTCAAACTTTTCTTTACCATGGATCCCCTTGAAATACCTTTTGTGGCCACGGACCCCCAAGACTTAACTCAAGATTTAAATCATAGCATTTCTTCAAGCATTCATGGACATTCTGTGACAACATCACGCCTCACCCCACCCTCGAGGTCCACGGACCACAGGCTGAGAACCACTAATCTACCCCATAAGTTATCATCTAGAGAGGTTAAAAATATATTTTCACACCAGAAGACATAGGAGATTGAAAGGTTGTCTGAAAGCATTTCTAGAAATGAAGAGGCCCACAATTAGCTTTGAGCATCCATGGAGCCAAGAAAGGTCACATTATCTTGTGGGTTACAGGAGGACTCCATAAAGGTAAGTGTCACCTTTGGAATGGTGACACCAGATGCATCTAAATCAGTGATGGGATTCAAAAAAATTACTACCGGTTCTGTGGCTTGGTGGGCATGGCTTGGTGGGTTTGGCAGGGGAAGGATTCTGTAAATCTCCATTCCCTCTCCACTCCAGGGGAAGGATACTGCAAAATCCCATTCCCTCCCCACTCCTCTAACCTGCTTTCCAGCTCCATTCTCCATTGCAGGGCAACAAAAGAAGACCCAGCTGATCAGCTGGGACTCACAAGGCAGAGAATAGATGGGGCCAGGGCCAGTCAGAGGTGGTATTCCAAATTGCTCAAAATTTCTGCTACCGTTTCCCCGAACTACTCAAAATTTCCACTACCAGTTCTCCAAACTACTCAAAATATCTACTACCGGTTCTCTGAACTACTCAAAATTTTTGCTACTGGTTCTCCAGATCTGGTCAGAACCTGCTGAATACCACCTCTGATCTAAATTAGCCTTACTGGATTAGAATCTAAAATGCTCTTTCTACAACCTTGAAATTGGTTTCTAGGTGATTAAAAACCCAAGTCATTTTATTATCAGCATTCATAGGACAGTATTCCACTCGTGTGTTTTGAATACAGAGATGCCCACGGATACATATTTTACTTCTTATATTTCTAACATTTGCTAACATATGGAGGTTTGATATGTATCTTGGTAGAAATTACCTAAGGACTTTTTTCCCAAAAAAAGATAAGATAAAATAAGATAACTTTATTGTCATTTTTTCCCCAATAGATTGATACCTAGGTTTAGCTGACATAAAATAAGAACAATAACTAGTTGAATGAATAACTAGTTGTATGAAGTAATAATATACCTTCATTTCACCTGCATGTTTTTGGATGGATAAAGAAAGATTTGTGCTAACAGGCTTCAGTTGCTGCTAGTGTTATTTTTACTAAGATATTCAGATTTGCTGCCTATAGAACTTCTTGTACATTTTTACTAATGGTGTGAATTTTCAAAACAGGTTTACTGTAAATCAGTGGATGTCCTAATAGGGACATGGGCTTCTCACCCTAAAATTCTATAATACTTGGGGTGGGAGAACAGAAAGGCTAAATTTGTTATTTATTGTAATTTAACATTTTGTGGGAACCCAGCCTGTTAGATTAATCTGTGATCCGATACAGAAAACAGTTCACTGACCCAGTTTAGCAAGGTGTATAAGCATAGCCAATATTAAGCCAACTGAGCTATTAGGCAGTTGAGACAACCTTCTAATTTGTATGTATGGCCAAGATTAAGAAGTACCTTTTAAAAGTATGTTTCAATGGGGGGATCAATCAAGAAAGGGCAGTAGAGGGAAAGCAATCATAATATGGGCCCCAGGAGAGCATTTTGTTCCTTTTAAATTCTCTTCCAGCACTTATCTACATATCCTCAGAGTATGTCTTTTGAAAACAACAACAGGACCGGCAACCAGATGTTTCTCCCTCTCTTTCCCTCGAAATATAGGAAGGTAGAAGCAATTATAAAATTTGGAATCGTGGTCGAATGGTAGAGGGAAGAAGTGTTAGTTATGACAGCTAAATATGCCATCTTACTTTCAGATTCTTAAATCTGGAATTAGAAGTTATCCAGTTGGAACCCTGAGGGTAAACTGCTACAGCAAGGGCCTTCTTGAATCTGACTTAAAGAAGTTATTTTTTGTAACAATAAAGGAGAATATGTATAGGTCAGAGTTGAACTTGGGAGTCTTTGGTGCTCTCTGAGCTTGTTTGTTTTCTCACAGATGTTTCATTACAAAAACTACCCAACATCTTCGGTGCTAGGTGACCTAGTTAGGGTAATGAAACATCTGGAAGAAAACAACCAAGCTCAGAGAGCACCAAGGACTCCACAAGATATTTTGTTTTGTATTTGCTTTCCTTCCAATCCTTCCCATGGCTGAATTTGAAAATTGTAAAGGAAAGAAAGAAAAAGCTGTTTGCCTACCATCTGCTCATCCATGGCATCTATAGAGAAAAGTACCAAAATTAGGGGTGGGATTCTACCTGATCAGTCCAGTTCTATAGAACTGGTTGTTATGATTCTGCTGTGCTGGGAGATTTAGATTAGCTAGAAAGCAGGAAAAGCAGAGCTGAACCTTCCTTAGGATGGAAGCTTCTATTTTTTCAGTCCAGACTCAAGTAGCAGATGGTAGAAAGGTAGATCTCTGAGTGAATCTGTGATTCTGTGAACAACTCATTCTGCCTGCCTGCTTTGCCTGATTTTGAGTAAAAGTTGCTCTTTTTTTAAATGAAAAATTAAATATTTACATAAATATTTACAATATTTACATACAAGCCATGCCCAGCTAGTCACATGACCACCAAGCCATGCCCACCCAGTCACAAATTAGACCATGCCCACAGAACTGGTTGTTAAGAAATTTAAATCCCACCCCTGGTCAAAATGGCGATCAAAGCCCCATTCTTGGATGTGTGTAGGACATCAACATATGTACCGAAGAGGTGGAGGCTTTGATGACATTGCCATGACCAAGGTCTTGACTTTGCAGTTCCTCTTGTGAATACCGCTGTCATAAATCATCCAACACAGGGAAGCAGCACAATTCAAACACACAGGCATTGTGTTATCCCTGGAGGTTAGGCAGTCCACAACTTCCAATCCCAATTGGAAGTTGACCAGAATTTGGGTGGCTAAGCAAAATGGTTGTTCAATGGGCCGCACCTGAATTAATGACCTTTTGGGCATAGTTGTTAAGTGAATCATGGAATCATTAAGTCAATCCATGTTCCCCCACAAATAGCGATCACAGGACCCTGAGACACTGCAACCATTGTACATGTGTCCTGATTGCCAAGCATCCAAAATCTGATCAGGTGACTGACTATAGGGATGCTGTGACGGTTATAAGATTGAGAACTGGTTGTAAATCCCTCTTTAGTTCAGTGCCATTGTAACTTCGAACAATCATTAAATGAACGATTGCTGGAAATCAGGTTAGTGGAGTGGGAAGGGAATGGGATTTTGCAATATCCTTCCCCTGCCATGCCCACCAAGCCACGCCCACAGAACTGGTAGTAAACAAAATGTGAATACCACCACTGGTCCTAACTGTAATGCAACAGTTGCTGTGTGCAAACCATGTGGTGGGCCTCTTTACTCCATTATGTAGCTCCCTCTCCAGATCTGAACAAAAGCAAGACCAGTGGTGGTATTTAATTTTTTTTTACTACCGGTTCTGTGGCATGGCTTGGTGGGCATGGTGTGGCTTGGCTTGTTGGGCATGGCTTATTTGGTGTGGCAAGGGAAAGATACTGTAAAAACTCCATTTCCACCCCACTCCAGGGGAAGGTTATTCCAAAATCCCATTCCCTCCTCACCCCACTAACCTTCTTTCCAGCTCCGTTCTCCTGTGCAGGGCAACAAAAGAAGACCCAGCCAATCAGCTGGGACTCTGATCAGCTGGGACTCAGGAGGCAGAGAATCGATGGGGGTGGGGCCAACCAGAGGTGGTATTTGCCAGTTCTCCAAACTACTCAAAATTTCCACTAACAGTTCTCTAGAACCTGTCAGAACTGGCTGAATACCATTTCTGAGCAAGACCAAGTTTCTTCCCATTGCACGTGACTTTCTGCAGGGGAAAAAAAGAGGGAGGGGCTCTCCTCCTAAATAAAACCCCTCCAAATTACTCCAGGCTCCATCTCTTGGAGAAGAGTAGTGGCAGGAAGCCATACCATATTAAAACAGTAGATTAAAACAAACAAACAGCCTTTTGGATCCGATTACACGTTGCTTTCCTAACTGTACGACAGAAAACCAAAATCAAAGGCCGTAAAAGACCATCGTAGTAGGACCTAATGGTCTAATAACTCTGTGCTAAAAGTACTTGTGGGAGTAGGCTGCTCTCAGCTCAGCGTGGGTTCCAGGATGCACCGCAAGCTTTAAAATCCACAGCACGGAGCACTCAGGAGCATTACTGCATAAGTGCTCATTTTTAAGACTTCCTCAGAAATGCAACACGCTCACTTAAGAGGCGTAATTAGGCCTCCGTTGTGGGTGAGGGTTCACACATTGTGGATCATCCTTAAAAATGACAGCGTGTGGGGAAGTAGCAGGGGGAGGAGGAATAAATGACCTAGGGAGTTTTGAAAGGGGCATAATGCTACGTTGCCTGTGGAGAAATCTCCATTTTATGACCTAAGCATGGCTCATCCCATCAACTGAGGGAAAGGTCGTTGTCTTCTTCCCACATCAAATGTGTAGGGTTGCATGCTTGTCCCACAGGAACATTTAAGAAGTTCTCTCTCTCTCACACACACACACACACACACATCAATTCATGATAGATTTCTTCCCAGAAACAACTGGAAAGAAAATAGCCATTATGTTGTGCGACGTTGATAAAAAAAAATGTGTAGAACTTCAGTCATGTCGCTGTGGTGGCCATCTTGACTTTTCTTAACTACATCCTGCAGGTGCAAAAAAAAAACACCCATACTTTCCTCTATCTTTTTCCACAACAAACCTGTGAGGTAGATTGGGCTGATAGGGACGGGCCCTAAATCATCCACTAAGCTACAATGTCAGAAATAAACTTGAATCTGTTCCTTCACATAGCTAGTCCTGTAACCAGCTATCCCAGCTATCCAACATCACTGGCTTCAGCAAACCTCCTTCCAAGGAGAAGGAAATCAACAACTAGCAGATGACCTGAATGTGTTTTACTGCAGGTTTGAAAAGGAACTACAGCCACCTATCTCCACAACCCACATCTCAAACATACCAACAACAGCCAAGCCTCCTACAACTGGCCCCAATCCATTGGGCTCACAACCTCTGGTGATCACAGAAAAAGAAGTGCAAGATCTATTACACAGACAGAAGCCAGGAAAAGCACCAGGGCCAGACAAGATAACTCCTTCTTGCTTAAAAGTCTGTGCTGACCAATTGGCCCCCATCTTCACCCAAATCTTCAATAGATCACTGGAGATATGCTATGTTCCTTCCTGCTTCAAACGTTCTACCATCATCCCAGTGCCAAAGAAGCCCTCCATCAAGGAAGGGGGACGAGCGGTCTGCCACCTCCAAGTGGTGTCCCCTGGATGCGCGAAGCCGTCAAACGCTGACCGTAACTGAGAGCAGACCCTCCGACGACAGGCCCACGCGACAGGCCAGCTGGAGTACTCAAATGCTGCATCAACATGATGGAAACGTCCACTACAAAACACACGTCCAATGCTACCGCGTTCGGGGGAACCGACGGGCGCAGGAGACCATTGGCCTGCGCCAAAAATCAACGAAATGGTCCACGCGGAAAGCACGGCCGTGTGAAAAAACGCAAGCGGGGAACAGAGGACTGCCAGACGCTCAAGGTGGCCACCTGGAACGTGGATTCGCTGACTGGACGCTCGACCGAGATCGTCAGGGCCATGCGGGACAGGAAGCTGGACATCTGCTGCCTCCAGGAAACTCGCTGGAAGGGCAACAAGGCTACGACTATAGACGGCTACAAGATCATATACACCAGCTGTAAGGAAAACCGCGGCGGTGTAGCTGTGGTTGTCAGTCCAAGCTGGCAAAGTTCCGTCGCAGAAGTTAAGCGCCTCACAGAACGACTGATGATAATCGTCGTAGCGACCGAGAGGCAGCGCCTACACATCTTGTCCGCCTCGCCCCTCAGACCGGATGTCACGAGGAGGAGAAGGATACCTTCTGGGAACTGCTCGACATCCAACTCAGGCAGATCCCACACGAAGACGACATCATCATCTCGGCGACCTGAATGGTCATGTAGGGCGGGACAAAAACGGACACCAGTGCCACGGTGGGCACGGCACAGGCGATACGAATGAGAATGGCCAGAGGATCCTGGACTTTGCCGACTCCCATGATATGACCATCACGAATACCTGCTTCATTAGGCGAGAATCTCAACTCCTCACCTACCATAGCAGAAACGGGAGCCACCACACACAGATCGACTACATCATCGCATACGAAGAGCCGCTAAAAAGCGTGCTCAACGCCAAGGCGTACCCGTGCGAATTGAGCAGTCAGCACAGGCCGCTGATGGCGAAGATCAGGATCAGCAAGCCCAAGACCAGGATTGACAAAAGAAATGCAGACCAGCCACGAATCAAGTGGTGGAACCAGAAGAAGATGGCGGGACCCCTCATCAAACCGGAGCAGTTCCCGCAGATGGTCGACGGGCCACAGGAAGCGTGGTCCATGCTGAAGAGCACTGTTCACACTGCCGGCTGCCAACAGCTTGGTTGCACCAAGCCAGGACGGAGACGCATCGAACGAGATACATGGCTCTGGACACCGGAAGTACAAGATGCCGTACACCTGAAGAAACGGCTCTACAAGGCCTTTCTTCAGGACAAGACCAGCGAGAAGCTCTGCGAATACAAGGCGGCCAAAAGGCAGCCAAGAAAGCAGTAGCGACAGCCAGAAGCTCCCACTACGATGACATCTACGAGAAGCTGAACACGCGAGAAGGCGAGAATGAGATCTACCGCCTAGCCAAAAGCAGACACAGGAAGACCCTGGACATTGACCAGTTTCATGGGATCAACGACGAAAGGGGAAATTTGATCGTCAACCCCAGAGACGCTGCGGAGAGGTGGCGGCAATACTTCGAGAAGATCTCCACCGAGGAGTTCCCACACCCACGAACCCCGCGAGGTGACCCAGTTGAAGGCCCAGTCTCAGGCATTTATGCCAGCGAGTCGCCGACGCCATCAAGGCCATGAAAACGGTAAGGCAACAGGACCAGACGACATCCCTGCCGACTTCTGGAAAAAGGCACTACCGGGCTCGGCATTGTGGCTGTGCGAGCTGTTCAACAACATCGTCTCCACGGGAAAAGTGCCACACGACTGGTACCGCAGCACCACTGTTCCGATCTGGAAGGGAAAGGGCAGCCCAGCGGACTGCTCCAACTACAGACCGGTCAGGTTACTGTCACACACTATGAAGATCTTTGAACGCGTCCTTGATAAGCGCATTCGGGACACCGTCGACATCAGCGTCAACCAGGCTGGATTCATCAAGAACTGCGGCACCACCGACGCCATCTTCGGTGTGCGGATGCTGATGGAGGCTCACAGAGAAGAAAATCCCGCTCCACACCGCCTTCCTAGACTTGGAAAAGGCCTTCGACCGAGTCCCGCACGATCTCATCTGGTGCGCACTGCGAGACCACGGCGTGCCTGAGCTGCTCGTACAATGGGTCCAACTCCTATACAGATGTCACAAAAGCCGTGTAAAAGCGGCAGCTGGGATATCAGAGGAGTTTAATATTACCGTCGGCGTACACCAGGGCTCTGCTCTCTCACCACTGCTGTTCATTCTGGTGATGGACACAATTACACACGACCTGTACACGCCCGCCCCATGGACGCTGCTCTACGCCGATGATGTGTTCCTGGCCAATCTGTGCAAGGCTGAACTAGAGCACCGAGTCCAACAGTGGCACGACCGCCTCGAGCAGTTCGGGCTCCGGCTGAACCTAAAGAAGTCCGAATACCTGACCACTGACAATGAAATGACAGGCTCCATCCACGTGAACGGGCAGGAGCTACCGCGCGCCTCCACCTTCAAGTACCTGGGAACTACTCTTGGGGAAGAAGGCCTACTACAAACTGAGGTGGCAGCCAGGATCAATGCAGCGTGGGGCAAATGGAAGTCCGTCACGGGCGTCCTCTGTGACAAGAAGATGCCGATCGCGCCTGAAGGCGAAAATCTATAACTCTGTGGTGCGCCCGTGGCCATATACGGCGCAGAGTGCTGGCCGACGACCAAAGAAGTCGAAAGCAGACTCCAGATAATGGAGATGCGAATGCTCCGATGGTCGGTAGGCCTCACCCTACTCGATCGCGTCAGGAACGAAGAAGTGCGTAGACGGTTCAACGTCGTGCCCATCCCCACGGTCATGAGGCAGTCCCGGCTACGATGGTTCGGCCACGTGAGCCGCGCCAAGGAAGAATCCATCATCAAATCTGTAATGAAGGTGACTGTCGGAGGAGCGAGACCGCGTGGTAGACCTAAACAACGCTGGATGGACACGATCAAGGCCGATCTAGAGATCGCGAAGGCAGACCCGACACACGTGGCAGACAGAGAGGTGTGGAAGCAGTACTCAAGGACATTAGCGGACCTCGCCCGAGCGCGAGACAAACGCTGAAGAAAAAGAAGAAGAAGAAGATATGCTATGTTCCTTCCTGCTTCAAACGTTCTACCATCATCCCAGTGCCAAAGAAGCCCTCCATCAAGGAACTGAATGACTACAGACCAGTTGCTCTAACATCTGTAGTTATGAAAATCTTTGAAAGGCTTGTGCTGTCCCACCTGAAAACCATCATGGATCCGCTGTTAGATCCCATGCAGATTGCATACCGAGGAAATAGATCGACAGATGAAGCTGTTAACATGGCTCTGCATTACATCCTACAACACCTTGAATCTCCAAATACCTATGCAGGGTCCTCTTTGTAGACTTCAGTTCAGCATTCAATACCATCATTCCAGACACTCTTCTAAATAAATTAAACCAACTAGCGGTATCTGAACACACTTGTAAATGGATCATAAGCTTCCTAACAGACAGGAAGCAGCAGGTGAAGCTAGGCGGAATCACATCCGATACCTGTACAATCAGCACAGGGGCGCCCCAAGGCTGTGTGCTATCTCCAATTCTCTTCTCCCTATATACCAGTGGTTCCCAACCTTTTTTTTGCCCCGCACCCCTAAAGAAATTTCACTCGAACCTCACGCCTCCTGGAATAAAATTTCACTCGAACCTCACACCCCCTGGAATAAAAATGCCAACATATAGCCAATATCCTATTATTTACCTGGACTTGTCTCGAACCCCCTGGAATATCGTCTCGCACCCCGAGGGGGTACGAACACCCCAGGTTGGGAACCCCTGCTGTATACCAATGACTGCATCTCAAACGATCCATCTGTTGAAATACTAAAGTTTGCGGATGACATAATAGTGATTGGTCCCATTCAAGACAACAATGAATCTGCATACAGACAGGAG
This sequence comes from Pseudonaja textilis, assembly GCF_049901715.1. Lineage (NCBI taxonomy): Eukaryota > Metazoa > Chordata > Lepidosauria > Squamata > Elapidae > Pseudonaja > Pseudonaja textilis. Next base: position 241,626,080 of record NC_141991.1, on the reverse strand, counting down.
GTTATACAACTTGCCTCATGGTGTAACCAGAACAATCTGGAACTGAACACACTCAAAACCGTAGAAATAGTGGTAGACTTTAGAAGAAACCCTTCCATACTACCACCTCTTACAATACTAGACAACACAGTATCAACAGTAGAGACCTTCAAATTTCTAGGTTCTACTATATCACATGACCTATAATAGACACTTAACATCAAAAACATCATTAAAAAAGCACAACAAAGAATGTTCTTTCTGCACCGACTCAGAAAGCTCAAACTGCCCAAGGAGCTGCTGATCCAGTTCTACAGAGGAATGATTGAGTCTGTCATCTGCACCTCTATAACTGTCTGGTTTGGTTCTGCAACCCAACAGGAAAGACACAGATTTCAGAGGATAATTAGGACTGCAGAAAAAACAATTACTACCCACCTATCTTCAATTGAGGACCTGTATACTGCACGAGTCAAAAGAGGGCTGTGAAAATATTTACAGACCCCTCACATCCTGGACATAAACTGTTTCAACTCCTATCCTCAAAACGACACTATAGAGCACTGCACACCAGAACAACTAGACACAAGGACAGTTTTTCCCCCGAAAGCCATCACTCTGCTAAACAAATAATTCCCTCTGTTCAACAAATGTTCTGAAACATTGTTCAACTATTTACAAAGTGTACACTACTATTACTGTTAATCTTCTCATCACTCCTTATCACCCATCCCCTCCCACTTGTGATTGTAGGACTATAACTTTGTTGCTTGTATCCTTACAATTTATATTGACTGTTTCCTAGTATGATTTGATTGTTGATTGTACCCTATGACTATCATTAAGTGATGATTCTTGATTCTTAACAAATGTACCTTTTCTTTATGTATACTGAGAGTATTTACACCAAGACAAATTCCTTGTGTGTCCAATCACACTTGACCAATAAGATATTCTATTCTATTCTATCTCCTCACGGAACACACAAATTAGGTTGGATTCTGTCATGCCCTTGTTGGAGTCTGATTCTGAGGGGAAGATTGAGCATCTGACAGGAAGTGGGAGTGTGGCTCCGGTGGCTGTGGAAGAAACAGGGGAAGGGCACAGTCTGGCTGGGCATTCAGAGGAAGACCCAGGGCCACCCCCTCTTCATCCTAGGGCACACAGGGAGGAACAGAGAAGGGAACAACATGACTTATGGGAGAGAAAAAGGCCCTGATCCCTTGTATTAGTTGCAGCTGGGGTAACAGGATATAAGAAGGGTGTTTGCACACAGTGTGCATTATCTTTGTCGAGGCTTATCTGGGTTTTGGCATCCTCCCAACTGTGTGTGCTTCGTTATTTTTTGGAAGTCTGCAATTTATTATCCTGGCCTGTCATGTTAATTACTTCAGCATGGTTTGTGTTATTGTTTTTATTTCTACTTTATCTGTACTTTGGGTTCAGACTGCATTTCTTCCCTTTGTAGACTGTTTTTGAAAAAGTTTGATCTCCAGCCGAGGAAAACTGGACATTGGGGGCCTAGTTGGACGTATTAAAGGGACATTACCTATTTTTGTGCCTTTGTTATTTTTGTGCCACTCCCTGGGTCATCACAGATTCCATACTTGGATTCTACTGTAAATTATACAGTCAAGGAATTTTAGAATTCAGGTAAATCAGTGGTCTTCAAACCTGACAGCTTTAAAACTGGTGGACTTCAATGCCCAGAATTCCTCCTCCAGTCACGTTAGCTCAGGAATTCTGGGCATTGAAGTTCACAAGTTTTAAACTTGCCAAGTTTGAAGACCCTGGAGGTAAATAATGGCTATGAGCCACAGTGGCACAGTGGTTAGTATTTAGTATTTTTAGTATTTATTTGATTTATCAATCGCTTACAGGATACAGGTATAAGAATAAATATAGTTTTGAATACATGAGATAAATACTTATAAAAATTAAAAAAACAATAGGACAGGGATGGTAGGCACGTTGGTGCGCTTATGCATGTCCCCTACATGCCTCTTAGGAAGGGGGTGAGGTCAATAGTAGACAGTCTAAGGTTAAAGTTTTGGGGGTTTGGGGAAGAAACCACAGAGTCAGGTAGAATATTCCAAACACTGACCACTCTGTTGCTGAAGTTGTATTTTCTGCAGTCAAGTTTGGTGCGGTTAACCTTGAGTTTGTATCTATTGTGTGCTCTTGTATAGTTATGATTGAAGCTGAAGTATTCATTTTCAGGTAGGACATTGCAATGTATGATTTTATATACTATATTTAGATTGGACCAGAGGCGGCGTAGTTCTAGGTTTTCTAGGTTTACAGTTTCAAGTCTGGTGGCATAAGGTATTCTGCAATGAGTAGAGGAGTGGAGAACTCTTCTTGTGAAATATTTCTGGACTTTTTCAATTGTGTTAATATCAGATACATGATATGGGTTCCAGACTGATGAGCTGTATTCAAGTATAAGTCTAGCAAATGTTTTGAATGCTCTAGTTAGTAGTGTGATATTATCAGAGAAGAAGTTACGTAGGATTAGATTAACAACTCTTTTTGTTGTATATACTTTGTAGCTGTGTTGTTGTTGTTTTTTAAAAAGTAAAACTAATAAAGTTTATTTAAAAAAAAAAGATTAACAACTCTTAATGCCTTTTTGGCTATGTAGTTACAGTGGGCTCTAGCACTTAGATCATTAGAGATGAGTATTCCAAGGTCCTTGAAAAAGTTTGGATCTTCAACAAGGTCTTGACTATTAAGCTTGTATTTTATTTTCTGATTTTTTTCTGCCAATATGTAAGACAGAGCATTTATTTGTTGAGATTTGAAGTTACCACTTGATTGACCATTCTGATACATAGTCGAGGTCTTTTTGGAGGGTAGTAGTATTGTCTATGGTGTTGAATAGCTTTGCATCATCAGCGAAGAGAACACAGTTGCTCTTAATATGATCACAGAGGTCATTTATGTAGAGTATGAAGAGAGTTGGTCCTAAAACACTGCCTTGGGGGACACCACTGTTGACAGGTACAGAATTTAATAGGACTCTCCCAATTTTGACCATTTGTTGTCTGTTTGACAGGAAGGTTAGAGTGCAGTATTGCGGGCTGCCTCTGCTGACTGCAATTCGGCAGTTCAAATCTCAGCAGGTTCAAGGTTGACTCAGCCTTCCATTCTTCGGAGGTGGGTAAAATGAGGAACCAGATTGTTGGGGGCAAGAGGTTGACTCTATAAACTGTTAGAGAGGGCTGTAAAAGCACTGTGAAAAGGTATATTAGTCTAAGTCCTATTGCTATTGTTATATACAGTTAATCCTCGACTTACAACCACAATTGAGGCCAACATTTCTGTTGCCCTAGCGAAACATTTATTGAGTTTTGCTCCATTTTATAACCTTTCTTGCCACAGTTGCTAAGTGAATCTCTGCAGTTGTTAAGTTAGTAACATGGTTGTTAAACGAATCTGACTTCCCCATTGACTTTGCTTAGCAGAAGGTCGCAAAAGGGGATCACGTCACTCTGGGACACTACAACCGTCATAAATATGAGTCAGTTGCCAAGCATCTGAATTTTGGTTACATGACCATGGGGATACTGCCACAGTTGTAAGTGTGAAAAATGCTCATAAATCTCTTTTTTCAGTGCCATCGTAACTTCGAGTGGTCACTAAATGAATGATCGTTAGTCAAGGACAACCTGTTTGTATCATTGAAGTATTTGAAGTTGCTTTGCACGAACCAATTTCTTCTGGTGGTGCAGCCACTCCCAGAAGAAATATGGTTGTGTAAGTACGGATATTCCTCATCTTACAACCACAGTGGAGCCCAAAATTTATGTTACCAAGTGAGAAATTGGTTAAGTGAGCTTTGCCCCATTTCACGACCTTTCTTGTCACATTTGTTAAGTGAATCACTGAAATTGTTAAGTTAGTAACTCAGTTGTATAAGTGAATTTGGCATCCCCATTGACTTTGGTTGTCAGAAGGTCGCTAAGGGGGAAATCACATGACCCCAGGACACAGCAACGGTAATAAATGTGAATCAGTTGTCAAGCATCCGCATGTAAATCACACGACCATCAGAGGTGGTATTCATCAGGTTCTGACCAGCTCTGGAGAACTGGTAGCGGAAATTTTGAGTAGTTTGGAGAACCAGCAAATCCCACCTCTGACTGGCCCCGCCCCCATCTAGTGTCTGCCTACCGAGTCCCAGCTGATCAGCTGGGTCTTCTTTTGTTGACCTGCACAGGAGAATGGAGCTGGAAAGCAGGTTAGTGGGATAGGGAGGGAATGGAGATTTTGCAGTAACCTTTTCCCTAGAGTGGAGAGGGAATGGAGATTTTGCAGTATATCCTTCCCCTGCCACGCCCACCAAGCCACGCCCACCAAGCCATGCCACGCCACCAAGCCACGCCCACAGAACTCGTAGTAAAAAAATTTGAATCCCACCACTTGTGACTTTGGAGATGCTGCAACAGTCATAAGTGTGAAAAAAGGCCATAAGTCACTTATTTTCACTGCCATTGTAACTTCAAATCGTCACTAAGTGAACTGTTGTAAATTGAGGATTACCTGTAACAGGTCAGGAAATAACGGGCCAAGATCAGAGTCACGAAGTCAAGAAGTAAAAAAATCAGGATTCTCAAGTTACTCTAATGATGCTATAAAGCCCTAAGAGCTAAGGGTCGAAAGAACAAAGAAAATATCCTAACATAGCTAACGTATTGTTAAATGACATTAGACAAATATGTTTCTTTTTTTACCCTTTTATGTTTGTGAGCTGTTTTCCCATTTGCCCAGAGAAGTTTATTTATAGGCTGGATCGGAAAACTGATTGAAAATTGATTAGAATTTACAGGGGGAAACGCTACATTTTCTGCCTTGGTTAAATTAGTTCATTACAATTGGTAACTAATGTTCTCCTTTGCTGGTGCGATTTTTTTTTCAAGGTAGAGGGATATGAATGGACTTGAAAACAATATTCTTTTAGGAAGCTATTTTTCCATACCAAGGGGGGTGGGGGGGGTGGAAAGGCATGGCTGGCTGACAACATGTAGGCTGTTTGTTAGAAATGGCAGCATCGGAGCACTAAGGAGTCGATGGACGATCCTGCTCATCCATCCATCACTGATGATCGTGATGCCATTAAGTGAAGGAAGATTTTCCTCAATTTCCTATCCTGTATTGACAGGCCTTAATGCTAGGTCAGATGTATCAGTTTCTGCTGTTGGCTGGTTTGGAAGCATTATCTGTGGCGGAGTGTAGAAGATAGAAGCTCCTGGAAGGAAGTCATCTTGCCTTGTATGGGCAATATCAAGCGTTATAGCACATCCCCCATCATTTCATGATGCCAACAAAACAGGAAACAGGCAGCGCTATCACTATGATTAGGTACCGTAGATTTACCTAATAGTGCATGAAGGCAGGTAGTCCTTGACTTATGACCACAATGGAAGCCCAAAATTTCTGTTGCTGAGTGAGACTTTTGTTAACAGATTTAACAGATAATCAGAGTTGGAAGGGACCTTGTGGGTCATCTAGTCCAACCCCCCCCCACCCCAAGCAGGAGACCCTACACCATTTCTGACAAATGGGAGTCCAATCTCTTCTTGAAAGCTTCAAGTGATGACGCTCCCACAACTTCCAAGGGCAAACTGTTCCATTGGTTGATTGTTCTCACTGACAGAAAGTTTCTCCTTATTTCCAGGTTAAATCTCTCCTTGTTCAGTTTCCATCCATTATTCCTTGTCTGGCCTATAGGAGCTTTAGAAAATAGCTTGAACCCTTCCTCTCTGTGGCATCCCCTCAAATATTGGAACACTGCTATCATGTCTCTCCCGGTCCTTCTCTTCACTGGACTAGCCAAGCCCAGTTCTTGTAACCGTTCTTCATATGTTTTAGTCTCCAGTCCCTTCATCATCCTGGTTGCTCTTCTCTGTACTTTTTCTAGGGTCTCAACATCTTTTTTTATAGTGTGGTGACCAAAACTGGATGTAGTTCTCTTGGTGTGGTCTTACTAAGGCTTTATAGAGTGATATTAGTACATTACTTAATTTCGATTGTATCCCTCTGTTAATGCAATTTAGGATTGCATTAGCTTTTTTGACTGCTGCTGCACACCGCTGGAACCTATTTATCTGGTTGTCCACTAAGACTCCAAGATCCTTCTCACAGTTACTGCTATTGAGCCTGGTTTCACCCAGTCTATAGGTGTACTTTTGGTTTTTCTTCCCTAAGTGTAAGACTTTACTTTTCTCTACATTGAATTTCATTTTGTTAGATACGGCCCAGTGTTCTAGTCTGTCAAGATCCATCTGGATCTTGAGCCTATCTTCTTGGGTGTTAGTGTTAGTTAAGAGAGTTTTGCCTCATTTTACAAACTTTCTTGCTCCAGCTGTTAAGTGAATCACTGCAATTGTTAAGTTAGTAAAACAGTTGTTAAGTGAATTTGGCTTCCTCATTGATTATCATTGATTTATCATTGATTTATTGTTGATATTGCCTGTCAGAAGGCTGCAAAAGTTGATCACAGGACCTCAGAATAATGCAACCGTCATAAATATGAACCAGTTGCCAATCATCTGAATTTTGATCATGTGACCATGGGGATGCTACAACGGTTGTAAGTGTGAAAAATGGTTCTGACTCCTAAGTCCCTTTTTTTCAGTGCTGTTGTAACTTTTAACGGTCACTAAATGAATGGTTATAAGTTGAGGACAGCCTGTAATACAGGAGAGACTTCATTTTAAAAAATCAGATTAAGATCAACATGGTGAGAAAAGAATTGAAAATATTTCTTGAAATAAATAAGAAAGAGCATATGTCCCTTCAAAATCTTTAGGATACAAAAGGTTTAACTATTGGCTATAGTATTAAAAAGAATAAAGAAAAAAGGCAACAGCAAAATGTGTGGAGAGAGAAACTTAAAAGATTTAGAAGTAAGTAGACAAATTGATCTGAATAATCAAAACACTAGTAAAGAAATAGATTTGGTAAAACATATGATAAATTTAAATATGCAGGAAGATCTGGCCCGAAAAGTTAAATTAGTAAAACAAAATTATTTTGAAAATGCAAATAAGCCAGGGAGATGGTTAGCCCATAAAATAAAAAAAAGAACAAGGAAAAAGAACGATTGTAGCGCTCCAAGACCAAGAAGGGAAAGTATGTACTCAGGCTAAGGAAAAGAAAGATATTGCCAAGGACTTTTTTACAAATCTATACAATCAAGAAGAAGTACCAGAAGAACTTATTAATCAATATTTGAAGGAAAAAAATTACCAGAAATTATGGATGAAGAGAAATGTATTTTAAATAATAAAATATCCACAGAAGAAATTAGAAAGGTAATTGGTGCCCCAAAACTAAATAAAACCCTGGGCCTGGATGGAATTCCATCTGAATTCTATAAGGAGTTTCAAGAGTTATTGGAGGAGTTAATGACAGACCTTGGATAGTGCTAATATATCAAAATCGTGGACCGAAGCATATATAACCCTTATTCACAAAGAGCAATCAGACCCATAAAAAATTCAAAATTATAGGCCAATAACACTTTTAAATGTAGATTATAAGATTTTGGCCACAATATTGGCGGAAAGACTAAAGAAAATATTAAGTAGGATTATTCATGCTGAGCAGAATGGGTTTCTGCCATATAAACAAATGAAGACAAATAAAAGAATAATTATGGATGTTTTAGAATTCTATGAAGTACACACAACTAAAACAATGGCACTGATGTTTTTAGACCCTCAGAAGGCGTTTGACAATTTGAATTGGAATTTTCTTATTAAATAACTGACAGGCATGAAATTTGGCAAAAAAAAATTCATTAAAACAATATATAACACCCAAACTGCAAAAATATTAATAAATGGGGAAAATACAGATAATATAAGGATAAATAAGAATGTAAGAAAAGGATGCCCCTTGGCTCCCCTGCTTTATATATTAGCAGAAGAGACACTACTGGTACAAATCCTACAAAATCAAGAGATCAGGGGTTAAAAGTTAAAAAAGAGGACTACAAACTTCAAGCATTTGCTGACGATATGGCCTTTATAGTGGAAGATCCCCTGGAAATGACACCTATTTTGATGAAAGAAATAGAACAATATGGAAAGGTGGCAGGGTTAAAAATTAATAAAGAAAAAACAAAAGTGTACAAATGAACAAAAGGAAGAACTAACAAAGAGATTAGGGATACAGGTGGTAAATAAAGTAAAATATCTGGGGATATGGCTGACAGCTAGGTGCTCATCAATTAAAAAAGATAATTATGATAAATTAACAATCCAAATATTTAAAGACTTAGATAATTGGGCCAAATTACAAATATCTCTATTAGGCCATATTGCAATAGTAAAAATGAATATTTTGCCAAAATTGTTGGTCTTATTTTAGATGGCGCCAGTCAAGTTGGAAAAAAGCTTTTTTGAAGAACTAAATAAACATATATCCAAATTTATATAGCAAGGGGAAAAACCCAGAATAAAATATAAATTATTACAGGATGATAGAAAGAAAGGAGGCTTTGGTCTTCCAGATTTCAAAACATACTACTATGCTGCGATAGTAACCTGGCTCAAAGACTGGGTTAATTTGATAAATAAAAGGATCTTAACATTAGAGGGCTTTGATCTCCAACTTGGATGGCATGCATTTATGTGGGATGGAAAAAGTAAACACCACTTATACTTTCAAAGGCATTATATAAGGAGTGTTTACTAACTATTTGGGAAAAGATAAAAAAAGTACATAACTGTAAGGTCCCACTGTGGTTATCTACAATGGAAGCAGTTACACATCCAAACGTTTTAGATTTTGATAATATTGTAAGATATAAAGATCTATTACATCAAACCGGAGAGTTAAAGGCTAGGAATCAAATTCAAATTCAGGGAAAAGAGATAGCATGGTGACTCTATGCACAGATACAAACGCATTACAAAAAAGATAAAGAACTATTTGGTTTTAACATGACCTACCAAGAATTAGATAAAATTTGGCATGGAGAGGAAAGGAAGTTGATTAGTAAAATATATAAATATCTACTGGATTATAAATTAAAAGAAGAAACAGTCAAAGAGTGTATGAGAATTTTGACAAAAAATGTGGGCCACAGTATTGAATTAGACAAGTGGGAACATATTTGGGAAATAAATTGATGTCAGCCTCGTACAAAGAGAACCTCTATAAAATGGTGTATCATTGGCACTTGTCACCCGCGAGACTGGCTGAGATGTTCCTGAACCTCCCCCCAAACTGCTGGAAGTATAACTGCGTCCAGGGAACATACTTCCATATGTCGTGGACATGTCCATAGGCTTAGAAGTTTTGGAAAAATATCAAAAATTGGATTCTAACTATAACTAAACAAGAAGTAAAACTTGAACCCAGAACCTTTTTGCTGGGTATGATAGACTCAAAAATAGGAAAAAAAATCAATATTTAATCTTGCACATTATAACAGCAGCCAGAATAAGTTATGCTTAAAAGCTCTCTATTGTCCCTTCAGAGGGAGGGGGTCATTAAAAAAATTCACGAGTGTGCAGAGATGGACAGCCTAACCAAATTACTAAAAAACAACAAAGCTAGTGAATACTACAAAGTTTGGTATGAATGGTTAAAGAAAAAGCAACATTTGACAACTGAATAAGTTATGAAACTATGAAGGACATGCATTTAATTATAAAGTATAAAAGAACGAGGAAGGTATTGTAACAAGGTAGATCACGTCAATGTTGTGAGGTAAAAGAAAAAAAGAAAAGAAAAATGTAACCAATCTTCAATACCTGCTGCAAAATGTATATATGTGTGTATATATATATATATATATATATATATATATATATATATATATATATATATATATATTTGTTTATATGTTTGTTTGTTTCTTTTTAAATGTTTTAAATATATGAAACTTAAATAAACTTTATTTTTAAAAAATCAGCATTTCTATTATGTAATAATTCTTTTGATGTGAGTCGAAGAGGTTCTTTTACAATGTTATACTTAACTTTGAATGAAGTCAAATAATTCTGTGCTGGCAATATTGTCACCCTAAACTGTCATTAAGACTGATAGAATATGTTTTTTCCCCTTCTCTTTTCTATTCTCAATACTCTAAACTATCTAAATAATATATCCAGAGTCACTTTTTGTGAGATGGCAGCTATACAAATTTAATTATTACGTGAATAAATAAATAATCTGCCATCATATTATACGAACATGAATATAAGGAAACGATGCAGTGCATTAAGCTTCATAAAAACATAACAAAAAGGTCAGAATACACCAACGTGACTGTGTTAGGAAAGTTTATTTTTTATTCATCAGTTTGGGATATCATGGCCCTCGGGGTATAAGGCTGGAGGAGAGATTTTCTATTTATAATGGCCCTTTTCAGACCTGGCTGCATTCTTGTGGTTCTTACAATCTCAGCTTCACTTGAGGATTTCACTTTTTTTGCTGCTGTATAAGGTTTTCTGGACCTCCGGGGAGTGCAAATGTGCTTTCACATGCATTTCTGAAAAGATCTTTGAAGCCTTGACATAAATCAACGCAAGTTAATTTTTTGAAATAGGGAGGGGGCGGCAGTAAGAAAACAAGAGACTTCCTATCTATTCCATTGGGCTGGTTGTCCATTTCTGAACACCTAAAGGTGAAGGCTCCCCTCGCACCTACGTGCTAGTCATTTCTGGCACTAGAGGGTGCTGCTCATCTCCATTACAAAGCCAAAGAGCTAGTGCTGTCCGAAGACTTCTCCGTGGTCATGTGGCCGCCATGACTAAATGCTGAAGGCGCATGGAACACTGTTCCCTTCCCACTAAAGTGGTCCCTATTTTTCTACTTGCATTTTTTACATGCTTTCGAATTGCTAGGTTGGCAGAAGCTGGGACAAGTAACGGGAGCTCACTCCATTACGCGGCGCTAGGGATTCAAACCATCAAACTACTGACCTTTCTGATTGACAAGCTCAGCATCTTAGCCACTGAAGCCACCGCATCCTACAGCTTCCATAAAAGTCTTCCAAACCACCAGAAGCATGCTTTCCTAGCTTTCTTTTCCTTTCTTTTCTTTCTGAAAAGCCTGTGTTCCTCTGGTTTCGTGTATTGTGGCTTTGCTTTCGACCATGATTTGTTTGGCAGTGTGTAAAGAAAGAACGGAAGAAGCTTCTTGGATGAGAAGCAACACATCTTCCAGGAAAAACCAAGTCCAATTACTTTTTGAAAAAAGCACCTTTGGGACAACCATGACCTGGATGACTGAGAATCTTCTCTGTAGACCGTGTATAAAGTAATCAGGCAGTCACAAAGCAAGGAATATAATCAGCTCCTGTTATTCCATACAGCCTTCCTTTGGCCTCATGATAGTTCAGGTAAGTGCTAATACTGGGCCTGTGGCCAATTTGCTTGAGGATTTATTTCATTATTTTTAAAGGCAGCTCTCATCTTTAAAAGCTTGCCAAGTGAATGGTATTTTACTCCCTTCCCTGTCCCTTCCGTTTGCTTCTCTCTCCTCCCCTTCCTTCTCCTGCTTCTGTCCTTCATTTCACCCATTATCAGAAAAACAAATCACTCCAAAGATGATCCCTGAGAATCTCTTATCTTCTGAACCCAGTGGCTCCCATAAGATATTTGATCAGACACAATTCATCTCCAGGTTAAACCACAATGGTTCTCCTACATGAGCTAATGTTTTAAATCTTAAAGGAAAAAAAAATGGTTTATTATATTTGGAACACCTAAAGTAGAATTGGCGGTGGTGGGAGGGAACAGGCAAGAAGATGGAAAGAAAAGAGAAATGTGCCATCACTCATTAAGGAACATCTCAGTTGCCTAGCAAAATTGAGAGGGGGCAGTAGGAATAGCCAAAGAGGGAACAAACTGGAAACATTTGCTCCTAGAACTTACAGCTTGCATTGTACTGTTAAGTACAGAATGTATGATCTTCCCCAAGATGATGTTCTTGAGATGCTTTGAACTTCAACTTCCTCCATTGCCATTCACCTGATTCTGACTGGGATAAACATAGGAAGTCCAATGTATCTTGAGGTCACCAGGTGGGAGAGGGCTGGTATAGCAGGTAGATGACCAAGTGGAACAAGAAATGTCTGCATAAAGTCCAACAGTCTCTGATGATCATATACTTTATTTTACTGAAGACACCCTTTGACCGGAAGGGCTGTTCAGTTGATTTTGTGCAGAATATTGCACTAAGAGAAAGGTAGAGACTCACATTTCAGCTGCCCATCAGCTGTCGGCCCTTGCACCACAGGCTTAAACAAACAAACCAAGAGCCATGATGAGATCACAACCTTCTCCTTGGGATGAACCAGTGTTGCAGTGCAATTGATAGGGTTCCTTTTCAACTTTATCTCTAGGTTAGACCGTGCAAAAGTTATGTGTAGTTTTATTTATTTCCTGTCTAATTGGATGGCAAGGGATGGTGGTGGCTCAGTGGCTAAGATGCTGACCTTGTCAATCAGAAAGGTCAGCAGTTCAACGGTTCGAATCCCTAGCATCGCGTAATGGAGTGAAAGCAGTTCGAAAGCATGTAAAAAATGCAAGTAGAAAAATAGGACGATTTTGATGGGAAGGTAACAGCGTTCAGTGTGCCTTCGGCATTTAGTCATGCCGGCCACATGACCACAGAGACGTCTTCAGACAATGCTGGCTGTTTGGCTTTGTAACGGAGATGAGAACTGCCCCCTACAGCTGGAAACGACTAGCATGTATGTGCGAGGGGGATCTTTACCTTTACTTTAATTGGATGGCTCGATTGACTTTCCATGAGATGGGCATTAAATGTGATAATAAATAGAAGATAGATAGATAGATAGATAGATAGATAGATAGATAGATAGATAGATAGATAGATGATAGATGGGTGGATGGGCGGGCGGGCAGACAGGCAGGCAGGCAGACTATCGTCCCTATCACATTTTAGGTTTTTTAATTTTAATTTTTTATTTTGTTCTTTCAAATTTGTTTGGTGTGGTATATATATCTCCATTGACAAAGGAAAGTACCAACCTCCAGCACCGTCTTTATTCCCAAGCAGGCTTCTAGATTTATAGAAAACCAAAATGGTGCCTGACAAACTCCTGTCAAAACCCAGCACTTCCTTTGAAAATGTTTCTCTCCCCAAATAACAGCAAAGAATAAAAACAGGGAGCCTTCTGAGGCATTTTTGGTCACTGCCGTGTTCATCATAGTAGTCCTTTTGTTTGAATGTCCAATATGAACAAAAGTTGCCTGCTCTGGAATTGAATGTTAACATGGTGCATGAAGAATATTCATGTTGCTTTGCTTTGTATGACATACTGCTCTGACCCCTGGAAGGAGAAAAGAGATATAGTATAAATCTAGCAACAAATAATATCAATTAATACGTTTAATAATAAAGGGAGAAAGATATAGTGGGATCTTGTTATGAGTAGATCTAATTATTTTCTCCAGTCACAGTTGTCCTCCCATCTGCAGGAAATTAAATATTTCCTCCTGGACTCATCAAACACAAAAGACAGCTTGGAAGTCCTTCTTAGAGCCATGCCATTAAACAAACCCAGCAGACTCGATAATTTTGCAACTCATTTAGACTTAAAAGTATATTTATATATATTTGTTTATACATATTGAGCATATTTTCTAGGAAGGATCATAAAGGGAAAAAATGTGCCAATTCTACTTTAGCTTTTCCAAATACGATAAATCATTTTTTTAAAAAATCTGAACTCCTTTAAGATTTAAAACTGTAGCTCATGTAGGAGAACCATTGTGGTTTAGCTTTGAGACGAATTGTGTCTCTCTGGACAATTCTGACAATTGCTTCTCACCATGGCACACCTTTTTTTTTCTTTATCAGTGAAAGCAGCCTGAGCATTTATGATGTCTTCTAATCAACCATGAAGCTACAAAGGACATTTTGGACAATAATGAACATCCTTGCTCAAAATGGTGAGCTTTCAGAAATGCACATGACGGACAGGAGAGAGCTCAAGGTCTGCAGCCAGCACTTAATTGCCATGCTCTGGTGGGTGCCAATTTCCCCCCTCCATCCTGCAGGGTATATTATCCTGTTATTCCACCTAGAGCGTATCATGTGATGCAGCCTTAAACTCTCCTCCTTGGAGAACAATGGGAATTACACCCTCGATGCCTTTGCCTTCTTCATTGGCCTCACGACCTCTTGGCCTCTGCAGTTCATAGGTCATCTCAGGCAGCAGGCAGGCAGTTTTTGATGTAACCTCTGAACTCCAGAAGAGAAAAGGCTGTGAAACCCTGAGAGATGATCCATCTCTGGCCGGTCACAATAAAGAACGCCATTCAATCAGAGCAGAGCGCACAAATTAAATGACATTGCTTTCCTTCGTGCTCACTCCTGCATTTCAATTCGCCTTGTGAATTGGGGACCCAGAAAGGGGATTTGGGGGAAGAAGGAGATACAGAGGAAGGTTGCTCATGAAACAAATCTGGAGATGCAAACGAGTCCAGTCCCACGTACGACAATAGAAGGATTTCAAATCTGTGAATGGCCAACACAATTATATTGTGATCAGTTGGTTGCAGTAGGACTGATGGAGGATAGAAACATTGACTAGAGCTTGTTAATTTCACCGCTGTTAATATCACTGTTATTAATGGTATTGTTGTTTGATTCCAGACAGACTATCCACTTCCATTTCCAATAGCTGCTGCTGCATCATTTCTGGAGCTCCAAATATCCCCTGTTAATTTTTAAAAAATAAGAGAAATGCCCCAATTCAAATGCAAGGCTATTTTTACCATCGGAGAAGGTGAGGAAGTTAATTTAAGACATGAACCTGTCAAATATTGAGCTGAATTTGGAGAGGCATCAAGTAGATTGGGTAGTTCAGGCATCAAAGTAGGCTCCGAGATTTATTTAGCTCAATGTTTCTCAATCGTGACAGCTTGATGATGTGTGGATTTCAACTCCCAGAATTCTGGGAATTGAAGTCCACACACATCTTCAAACTGCCATGGCTGAGGAACACTGATTTATCTGATAAGCTTGTAAGGGTCTCTTAGCCAGGGAATAATCTTTCAAGACCTGTCGTGGCATTATACCATCTAAGCAAGAATTATGTTCTGTTGTGGTGCCATGCAGAGAGGTGTGCAATTCATGCTTTCATCCCAGAAATAACTAATGCTCTGGGGCATCTTGAAAATTCAAAGGGAAACATGAATCTCGAACTAGAGTCAATGCCAGCTTCTTCTGGCATCTTATGGCTCACAGCCTTTATGAACAGGGAGAAATGCTTTGACAATTATTCACACACACCCCCACAATATTCCTTATGTGGGATCAAATCCACCCAATGGGGCTCATTCCCAAATAACCATGCCTGAGATTGCAATCTACACATTTTATTCTATGTTCCAATAAACACTATGACAGCAAAACAAGAAGGAGAAATAATTTATCAGAAGATAGATTCACAGAGGAACATTATTACTGCAACTCCTAGTCTCATATAAAACAATTCCAAACCAATTTTTCTGTAATATCTGTTGTTTCTTTTCTTCTTTTTTTATTTTAATTTAGTGCTTTGATGTTTTAGGTACTTGCCTATAATTCCGTATTTTAAGCTTTTCGGGGGTGGGGGGTGGGAAATGGCTCAGAACTGACAGACAGAATCTTCTATTAATACATTATTTAACTACTGCAATTAGTATAATAATTGATATCCAAGGCCAACCCATTGTGAATAGAATCCTGCTTCTTGTACATATTCAGTGTATATGCAACTTACATGTAGATTTAACTCAATTAAAATGCTGAGTATTTCTTCATCCAATTGTAATCCTATTACACTGAAATTTACCTTTTGGTTTTTAAGAGAATTCGGATCCATAGAACAGATTAAAAGATCATTGTTTTAAAAGTAGAACAACAAAGTACCTTTGCTAACAATTGGATTAAAATAAATCATTCTATGCATCAAAAGCATTTTTCTTTGGGTGGATTTCAAAAATGCTGACAATAAATTAATCAGATATCAGAATGATCAAATAATATGTGCATCCAGGGGACTTACATTTCTATCTAAATGCACATCCTGTCCAAACGCATTTCTAGATGTTCTGGTCATTAAAATTAATTCCCTATTTGCATTTGGTTGCTGATCCCAATTATGTGAGTTGTTCCTGATCCACATGAGTAAATGTACTTCATGCATTAAACATCTTCTCTGAATCAGGATATATAATATGCTACCTCCAGTGCTATTGAGTACTTTATCATTGTTTCATTTTCTCAGGCTAAAAATTCAACGAATTAATCAAATATACATTGAAACACTTTGATACTTTGAAATTGCAAGAATAGAAAGGATTGCCATCTCTTTATATACTATTCTTCTTCATTCCCCATAGTGCTCAGATTAATTTACTTGACAAAGCTGTACCTCATAATTTCTCAAAGCATTTTCTCACTTCTGGCATTTGAGAATTCTTCATATTTTTTTGACAGACATCAGTCAACAGCGGCAAACTTCAGTTTATCTTCTGCTGTTGGCTTTTGAAACATGGTTTTAAGTTACCAGCGATAGTCTAGTGTTGAGACTAAATCTACTGAATTGAGATTGCAAGGAAATGGATGACTGGTAGATGCCATCGAAGAGAATTAAAGTTCTGCATAACCCTTTGGAGAAATCCAGCAACATTTCTCCAGCAATGTGGATTGAAATTAGGTGAGTGGGCAATTAATTCTCTGTGTGCTCCCTAAAATGATGCCTCTGATATTTGGGGGGAATAAAGAATACAACTGAAAACCCACTAACTATTGTGCAGGCAAGAAACTTGGAGACACTACTGGATCATTCCAAGGTGCTATTCAAAAGGGAATTGGATTCCTTGTGTCATGCCCCTGTCAGAGTCTGACTCCAGGAGGAAGACGAACATCTGACAGGTAGTGGGAATATGGCTCCATTGGCTGTGGAGGAAACTGGGGAAGGGCAAAGTCCGGCTGGGCAGAGCAGGGAAGAGGTAGAACAAGAGAGATGGAATTCAGAGGAAGACCTAGGCCCACCCTCTCTTCATCCTAGGGCACGCAGGGAGGAATAGAGAAGAGAGCATTGTGGGTTGCATGGCTTACGGGGGAGGAAAGGCCCTGATTCCCTTCATTAGCAGTAGCTGTGAACACAGTTTATAAAAAAGGCAAGCTGTGTGCAGCAGGCTATTGGGAGCAAATGTGACTTTATCTGGTATTGTTGTGGCTTATCTGTGCTCCTGGTGTCTTCCCAACCGTGTGAGTTTTGCTGTGCTTTCAAGTCTGAAATACTTGCTCCTGCCCTGCCAAACTAATTACTTCAGTTTAGCTTGTTTGGACTTTAAGTTACATTTTGTGTTTACCCTGTTTTGGACTTAATTTCTGCAGTCAAAGGATGTTCCTGGGAGAGTTTTTTCTCCAGCAAGAAGGTAACCTGGACATTGGGGGCAAAGTTGGAGATAATAAAGGGACTCATTGATTATCTGACTGTGTTGCCTTTGTGCCACACCTTGTTTTTTTTTTTCCTTGAAAACTTTTCACTTCTCATCCAAGAAGTTTCTTCAGAACAAGTCCAGTGGCCTTTTGAACAGCACCATGACGTTGATGATTGAGAATCTCTATAGTCCTTTAATCCTTAGGTCATGATTCAAAAAAGACCTTGAAAAGTTGAAGACTTCTAGGTCATGATGCTAGGGAGCAGTGGAGACCAACCCAGGGAAGCACCAGACAATCTTGATGCAACCAAGCTTCTTATTTCATCTGTATGGTGGTTGGGGAATTCTGGGAGTTTAAGCCCATCTTGCCAAGGTTAAGAAATCTTGGCTCAGAGCACGGGTGCCAAGTTCACCACACCACGTTGCTGATATATGATGCTTTCTCCTTTGCGGAGCTGGGGTGAGCGTAGCCTAAGTGTGACGCATCCAGCTGACGGGCTGCCAGTTTAACACCCCTGGCTTAGAGGGATAAATGGGAACAAATTTGCTCTTCTGCCTTGGACAGCATCCACAGCTGGCAAAATTAGTCAGTGAAGCTTTCAACAGGCTGAGAGGCTATTCATGGTGTATGTGTTAAACCTTGGTCTGGTTTTCCGAGCATTATCAAAGAGGATTATGCAAAGGGACGTGCATAAGTGCACAATCGTGCCTACCGTCCCTGTCCTATTGTCCCCATTTATTCGTACCTATTTCCTGTATTCTTACTCATGTTTATACTTATACCTATTATCTTGTAAGCGATTGACAAATCAAATCAAATCAAATATCAAATCAATCAATCAATCAATCAATCAATAAAATAAACAGTCCTTTCTCAATTAATCAATCAGAATCAGTGGTGGGATTGGACTTCCGGTTTGAGCTTCTTTGGCGACAGACTGAAGCTTCATCTCTGCGAGGCTTCGATCCGTGCTCACCGCTGGAGCGTTCCGAGCTGGCTGGTTTCGGGGCTAAGCCACCCCGTAGAGGTGGTGGAGAGGGGGGAGACTGCCTGCAGGGTTGAGGAGAGCCGCATCTCTCCTCCCCAGCTGGCCATTACTCCCTTTCCCGAAGGCGGTTGTAGCAGTGGTCAGAAATGGCCACCACAAAGAAGAACTCGACCGGAAAAGACTGTGCAGGAGGAAGATAAGAAGAGAAAGTTTTGGTTGACCAGGTCAAGCAGCAAAAGCAACAAATAAGGTACCCTGGAATTGAAACTATAAAAAAAATCAAGAACATTGTTCCGTAAGAAGATTTTTAAGCTGTGAAGGAGAGAGAAAAGGGAAAAGATTTGGGTTTCTTTTTTCTCCTTTTCCTATACTGACAGCTAAGAGACTTAAGCAAGAAATTGGAAAAAAATCCACTTTAACATTAATAGGCATTTAATGCTGAAAATAAAAAGTCAAAGGGATAATAAAGATTTCTGGATAAGCAAAAGTTTTTGAAAACAGGAAAGAAGAGAAAAAGAATAAAAAGGCAGGATCTGGAAGGGAGGAGACTGCCTGGAATTAAAAAGAACTTACAGCAAAATCTCAACAAGACTTCCAAAAGATACATTCTAACTGAAATATCGCAACAAAAACCCCAGGAAGAGAAAGTGGAAAAAGAAATAAGAAGACATAACTCGGGACTGTTTGGATTACTTGATGATTTCTGGATTTTTGGTTGAATGACTAAAATCAATCGGGTGGTTGTTTAAAACTTTTTTAAATGACTCCACTTTTAGAAGAACTGAAAATGGAACTTAAAAAGTACAAAGAAGATGCACAAGAAGGGAGAGGTTCTTTTGGCTTCGTATTTCAGTTTTTAGAAATGGAGATTTGGAATTATGAGAAACAACAAGAAATGCCTGCAGAACAAGAAGATTGCGACAAAGAAGAAGCCATCTTTAATGAACAAGTAATCTTAGGTGGGGGGAAAAAGGAAATGGGGGAAAGAGAATGGAAAGTTTAAGATTGGGAAAAGCAATTCTCCCCCTCCCAAAATAGAGTGAAAAATAAGTATAAAATCCGAAAGCAACAGAAGAGGGAAATGCAGAAGAGAGCATTAGAAGTAGAGAGACAAGGGGGTAAAAAGGGCGGGGGAAGAAGATGAGAGGGAAGAAAGAAAGGAAAAGAAGTTATAAAGGACAGAAACAAAATATAGAGAAACAGGGCCTATTTAGAGATAATGGGTGAAAATTTAATGGAAAAGGGGATTCTGCAAAGATACATAAGATAGTATTGTTATATTAGAAACAGAAATAATTTTAGAAAATGTGAAACAATGTATGATTTAAATGTTTGATAAAATAGCTATCATAATTCAGTGAAATGCTTGTTAATAAATAAATGTAACAAAATGAATATTTAATGATTTACAAAACATATGTGAAGAGAAATAAGGGAAAAATTAATTATGGAGATCATATGTGTCTTTAAGGAAGTATGATATTTAATTGAAAAGAAGTGTTAAAGATGTTAAGATCTTAATTATTATTGATAGAACTGAATTGGAATGGAATGAGGGTTTATAATTACATATATTTATAACCCTTTTTTTTTAAGAATATAGTATTATAAGAATGTACCAAGCAGAATTCGATTGGGAGTTATGTATTATGTATTATATTGAAGGTCATAACCTTAAGGTATATATTGAAGTTTAAATAAGAGTTGAATGAATGTAATTAAAAGATATAAAGGTGTCATACTCCAATTAGTAACTCCAGGAGAAAATTTGTTTAATGAGAAAAGATACTATGAAATTGAAACAGAACAGACAAAAGTATAAATATAATGATTTGAATTGAGATGAGATGATCAAAATAAAATTGAGAAAATTTAAGAAGGGAAAAACTATATAGAGAATGTAGAATAATATAAGATATGGAATAGAACACAAAAAGGAGCATAAAATTGAGTTTTGTGTCTGTATAAAGAAGTTCAACCCGGGACCATGCTATTTTCAAAAAAGATGTTTTACTTGTATTTTGTGTGTGTGAAAACCCAAATAAAACTTTATTAAAAAAAAAAAGAATCAGTGGTGGGATCAAAGAGTTTTACCACTGGTTCGGTGGGCAAGGCTTGCTGGGTGCGCTTTGGCATGCACACACTTTGCGTGTGTGTGAGCACCAAATACACAGTTTGCACAGGTGCAGAGGCGTTCCAACTCACCTCCTGCAAGCCTGCACTCTCCCGGTCGCTTCAGCAGATGCCGCGTGGCACTCTGCTGTGCCATGCAAAGCAGCTGCGCTTCAATAACAGAGGATAAAGGAGCCTGGGCAGGCGGGTGGGCCCAACAGCAGAGTGGAGGAGATAACTGGTTCAGTGTCTGCTGCTCATCGCTGCTTTCGGCTCAGCAGAACCGGGCCGAACCGGTAAAATACCACCACTGATCAGAAGTAAGCTGGAAGGGACCTTGGAGGTCTTCTAGTCCAACCCCTTAATCTCAAAAGAGGACAGCGGTAGGGTTTTGTTTTTCCTTCTCTTATCTGCTGTCATGGCTTACAACTGTAATTACTGGCTCAATGATGATCATAACTCGAGGACTACCCGTCACCAATTTGGCAGGGCCTGGATTAAAGACAACCTACAAGCAGACAATGTTACCAGAAAGGATTAAAGACGACATACAAGCAGACCCGTACTCCTGATTAAATGTAAAAGGCCATCCAGGGCTTCGTGAATTTGAATTCACCCCCCAGAATGCCTTTGCTCCATAAACACACAGAGCACAGATCAGTAATGAGAGTTCGCTAATGGATTGGCTTAAGTATAGGACAACATCCCATCACTGTTCCAGAAAACAATCAATCAAGCACTTAATTTTTAAGCGTAAAAACTAAGCTGCCTAGAGACTGTTAATAGATAACCAAATAAATTAACAGTTGTGGGTGGGTTTTCGTTGGAGGCAAGGTCAAATTGCTTCCAATCACACACACACACACACACACACACACACACACACACACACACATCCCTCTACTTGCCATCTTTTTTTTTAAGCTCTTTTTTGAACGCTGTCCTTGGGGGTGAAGCTGATTTTTGATAAGAGGCTGGGGAAACTGGGTGAGGCTTCTCTTTCCTCCTCTTTGACAAGTCCACAAAAGCCAGAAATTTAGGAATAGAAGATCAGCTTCCCAGAAAAGGATCTCCTTTGCTCCTCTCTTATCACTTTTCCCATGCTGTCTTCAGCTTCTAACGGATGTCAGAAAGTTTGATAAGGTGGCTGGACACAAAGGGAGATAGGCCTAGCGGCAGCTGTACAAGAAAAGAGGTTTTTAGCAGGGGCCACCAGCTGAAATTCTTTCTTCCCTATAGCTGTCGCTGCTGCATTGAAGCACTCACATTTTAAAGGCAAGGTCTCAAATTCAGATCCTCTCATTGCCTAGTGAGGACTAGTCCCTTAGCCCAAGGGCCTCAACAAAGTGCTGCAGTAGAAAATTATTTGGAAGGTCATGATTTTCACCCCATAGAAAGCATTTTTTTTCAGTAAGGTTTGGCAAGCCTATCTAGGCCTGATAGAGTACTTTGGGTGGCTATATAATATAAAGCTAGGGACATGGTGGCTCAGAGGCTAAGACGCTGAGCTTGTTGATCAGAAAGACCAGCAGTTCGGTGGTTCGAATCCCTAGCGCTGCATAACGGAGTGAGCTCCCGTTACTTGTCCCAGCTTTTGCCAGCCTAGCCATTTGAAAGCATGTAAAACTCAAGTAGAAAAATAGGGACCCCTTTGGTGGGAAGGTAGCAGCGTTCCGTGCGCCTTCGGTGTTTGTCATGCTGGCCACGTGACCACGGAGACATCTTCGGACAGCGCTGTCTCTTTGGCTTTGTAATAAAGATGAACACCGCCTCCTAGAGCCAGAAATGACTAGCAAGTATGTGCAAGGGGAACCTTTACCTTATAATATAAAGCTACAATCTGCTTAACTGTAAATTGTTGAACAAGCCATCATCATTTAGGTTCATGTTCATGCTATGTCATAAGTCACAGTTTATAAATCACAGCAGCTAAGCAAACCGCACCTCACGCTTTATGGAACCAAATGCACTCTCCTTTATTCACCCAACAAACTGAGCACACAAAGGCCCTTATAATGGTGGAATCCCTACAGGAGATTATTTCACACTCACACACATCCTGGTGAAAGTGTACAATTTAAAATATGCTTCAGAGTCCAACGCCGTTGCATCTTGGAAGCTGTCTGAGGTCAGAGCAGGAACGCCCTAAATACATTAAATAATAGCTTTGTCCCACCAAAAATCAGAGACCTTTTGCAACTGTTTGTTGTTTAAATTTGCTTCCAAGGATCTGAGTACACGTAGTCTTTGACATACGCCCACAATTGAGCCCAAAATTTTTGATGTTAAGTGAGACATTTGTTAAATTTGTCCTTATTTTGCGACCTTTCTTGCCACAGTTAAGTGAATCACTAGTTACAAAATTAGTAATAAAGTTGTTAAGTGAATCTGGCTTGTCAGGAAATTGCAACCGGTGATCACATGACCACATTGCAACCGTCATAAATATGAATCAGTTGCCAAGCATTTGAATTTTGATCATGTGACCATGGGGATACTGCGACGGTCATAAGTGTGAAAAAGGGTCGTCTCTTTTTTTTCAGTGCCGTTGTAACTTTGAACGGTCACTGAATGAACCGAGAAGGGTGAGCACCCACCACCTTCTAAGATAAATGGCTTATTTAGGTAGCTAGGAAGATGGCCGAATACTAACCGTCTCTTCCTTACAAGGCAGACTATTCAAAACAGGAAAATATTTGAAGAGGCAATTCATATAGTGCTTGTTCTTGGCTCTTCTATCTTTTTTCAAATACAAATGGAGAAAAGTTATTATATTGAGGTTGCTGAAAAGGTGCCAGTCACAACCCTGTGGCAAGAGAAGTGCATGCACACTAATTACATGCTCTCTTCCAATCAAAAAAGCCACCAGCAATCTTGTCTCTCTATCATTGTCTCGTCCACTGGAAGCTGGAAAATTGTTACCCACTGTCTGGGCTAATAGCAAAAACCTAAATATACCAAGCCAACTGGAGTTAGATCACTTTCTGAGCCAACTCAGAAAGCTCAAACTGCCCAAGGAGCTGCTGATCCAGTTCTACAGAGGAATTATTTAGTCTGTCATCTGCACCTCTATAACTGTCTGGTTTGGTTCTGCAACAGGACAGACACAGATTTCAGAGGATAATTAGGACTGCAGAAAAAACAATTGCTACCCACCTGCCTTCAACTGAGGACCTGTATACTGCACCAGTCAAAAAGAGGGCTGTGAAAATATTTATAGACCCCTCACATCCCGGACATAAACTGTTTCAACTCCTTCCCTCAAAACGACGCTATAGGGCACTGCACACCAGAACTAGACACAAGAACAGTTTTTCCCCAAAAGCCATCACTCTGCTAAACAAATAATTCTCTCAACACTGTCCAACTATTTACAAAGTCTGTACTACTATTACTGTTCTCCGCTCCTCTCTGCATTCCCTGGGATGAAGAGGGGGTGAGGGGGTCTTGCTCTGAATTCCCTCTGCCTTGTTCTACCTCTCCCCTGCTCTACCCAGCCGGACTTTGCCCTTCCCCAGTTTCTTCCACTGCCATCGGAGCCACGCTCCCACTCCCTGTCAGCTGCTCAGCCTCCCCCTCGGAATCAGATTCCGACAGGGGCGTGACAGTTGACTCAGCCTTCCATCCTTCCGAGGTGGGTAAAATGAGAACCCAAATTGTTGGGGGCAATAGGCTGACTCTGTAAACAGCTTAAGAGAGGACTGTAAAACATTATAAAAAGCAGTATATAAGTCTAAGTGCTATTCAGTGGTGGGGTTCAAATATTATTGCCACCGGTTCGGTAGGTATGGCTTGGTGGGCACGCTTTGCACACATGCACACACTTTGCGTGCACGTCTGCGCCAAATACGCACTTTGCGCAGGCGCAGAGGCGTTCTAACTCGCCTCCTGCAAGCCTGCACAAGCCCGGTCGCTTCAGCAGCTGCCGCACGGCGCTATTCTGTGCTCCGCAGCCATGCTTCAAATTCAGCGGATAAAGGTGAGTATAGGAACCCGGGCAGGTGGGTGGGCCCAACAGCAGGGCAGTGGAGAGAACTGGTTTGGTTTCTGTTGCTCATCGCTCCTACCGGGTCTCCAGAACTGAGCAGAACCAAGCGAATACCACCACTGGTGCTATTGCTATTGTTATAAAAGAGAAAGAAGTTTCTATAGCTTTTTAGAAAGAAGAGAAATCTGCCTTTGTAGAACTTTTTATACCGACCTTAGTGTTAGGAATTAACAACCATCACTTCCAAGAACAGCTGATATTAGAAGTGTAGTTGGTTATGCTTTTTTTTAAAAATTAAATAAGCTCAGAATGTCCTCTTGGAACACTTTGGAGACTTCATGGTTCTTTGAACAAAGGATGACATTTTTATCTAGATACCCCATTCTGGATGAAACAGTAGGAAGTCAAAACCATGCAAGTGGTCCCCAACTTACAATTGGCTGCTTAGTGACCTTTTGAAGTTACAACAGACCTCCCCAGGGTTAGTTACAGCCCATCTTTGAAGTTCCAGTGCTTCCCCCACCCCCCCGGTCGTATAATTGCAATTTACGGGGGGTTTTCTGCTGGCCAGTTTCTTTACTGGCCGGTTTCTTTCACAATGCACTTGTCCAAGGAATAGAGGGGAGGGAATCCTTCTCGAAACACAAAAAGCACATAAGTTTAAATTTTTGCAGAAAACTAAGTTTAATCTCATGACGCCTTAAAGACTTAACAAATGTTATCACGTAAACTTGCATGAATTACATTCTAATGAAGTGAAGAGTTACCCTTACTTCCTGCAAGAATGCCTGTATTCACACGATATAACTGACTGGGACACGAGCAGGATTAACTGTGCTTGGCAGGCATCTACATCCAGAGGGCTGTGTGGTTCGAATGGGGAGCTTAAACCCCCCAACAGACCTGCTTTGGTTTGGATTAAAGTGTATGGCCTCCCCATGAGCCCTTACCAAGGAACATCATTCTAACCCAATCAGAAATAGAGCATTTGCCCACTTCTGCCTATTCAGTCCTCCAAGGAAAAGAGTTTGTGTTCTAGAGCAGTTAGATAATCCAAGACTTCTATAACTAAAATCACTGCCAAAGTCTTGCCAGCCACCGATGTTCCATACCCACTGCCAGCTTTCCTGCTTCAAGGCTGATATTAGGCACTTTTGGAGGATGTAGGAAGGTACCCTGTTTTTCAGGGGGGGGGGCCATTTTTGACATACAGCAGAACTTAAAAGTTTGCAAACCCTTTTTGTGTATAATTACCATGGGATCATTTTACTCAATGAATCAATAAACAAGTGTTGAATTTATATTTACCGACAAACTACTCAGTAAATATATTAGACTAGTGTAGATCTATTTAGTTCTCATCAGCTAGCCATACCCTTCTGGGATTCGAACCCGGGCTACTTGCATATTAGGTAGATGTATTAATCTCTTAAGCCATGGGCTCTCCTCACTTTGTCAGCTATACCAGGGGAGAGATTTTTTCTTTTGGTGAGACTGGCCTATCAGGGCACCCTGGTCTACCCAATTATGGGATGGAGCATACTGCTTTCGTTTTCGCCTTTCAGCCCCAATCCAGGAGCCTTCGCAGACATTCGCTTTCGCCACAAACTATTTTTATGTGTTGAATGCTTTACTTCTTTTGTTGGTAAATATATATTCAACACAAAAGCAGTTTGTTGCAAAAGTGACTGCCTACGAAGGCTCGTGGATTGGGGCTGAAAGGCGAAAACGAAAGCAATACGCTCCATCCCATAATTGGGTAGATCAGGGTGCCCTGATAGACCGGTCCCACAGGAAGAAACACTTAAATAAATAAGTGGAAAGGTTTTGGCTCAGTTGTTTGATTGAGTTCTCTTTATCTTGGTTTAGGACTTGTGTGGAAAAGTTTTAGATCATATTTATGCAGAAATATTGAGAAGTCAAACGGGTTCACAAACTTTTCAGTGCTGCTTTAAGTAGTGTGATCCTGTGCTACTCATAACATTGACAGTTAAACATAGTTTGTTAGCCTTTAAGCTAAATGCAATGTTCCTCAACCTGAACCTAAGATGGATGGATGCATGCTGGCTGGGGAATTCTGGGAGTTGAAGTCCACCCCTCTTAGTGTTGTTCAGATTGAGAAACACTGAGCTAATGCAAGACCTCCTGTTATTTTCATGACAGAAGACTAATGTAGCAACGCCTTAAGAAGCAGAACTTTGCAAACACAATGCTTCAAGTTCTGCATGGTGAAAATAGGAAATAGTGACTGCGTATACAAAAAAAAAAATATCAAATTAAAAATATATGCCTACTATTCTTTTTTAAAAAACCCAAATTATTTATCTATACACAAGATGTCAGCTGAAATTATTGGAAAACTAAAAAAGTAGTTTCATCATCAGACCTTTATTAGTCACAAAGCTCTAATACCAGATCTATGTTTGCCTAAAAAAAACCCTAATACCCACCAAAATGGCAGAATTTTACCAGGAAGGTTTAACTTAAACATATCTATGACAAGTATTTTTATGAAAGGCTTTCTGCAAAGACATTCGACTTGCATCTTGGCTGCAAACCTTGGACGCAGTCTTTTTGGAACCAAGCTTCACCATTTTGAGGAAAGGTTCATTCCTGCAAAGTGAACAGATTTTCTTCAGCATCTCTAGCAGAACAAAACTGGAGAACCTGTCCAAGCAACCAAAATTCTGTTCTCCTTCAGAGCACATTGGATACGAAGAACCTCAGACACTCTGTTTAATTTTATAAAATGGGGATTTTCAGCAACTCGGAGGACGAAGCCCTTTAATATGAGGTGTCTCTTCCAATGCAAAAGTCCTCAAGAGAAAACCAAAGTGGTGGAAAAAGGTCTCAGCAGGATCTCTTGTGCGAATCCCACGTGGGAATCCCGCTTGGGACAGCAAAACGCAGACCTGAGAGAGGCAAAAGAAGGCAGAGTAAATGGGCACTTTTCACAGAATCTGTACTGCCTACTCCTGCCAATGAACCGACCACCACAGCGTACGTTCTCACAGTGCCTGACTAGTGAAGAAGGATTTGGTCTTTCGACAAGTGGGATTCACACAAAGCGGGCAACTCAGGGTTAACTGCTTGGAGCATAGTTCGTTCGACTTGAGGTGTGAGCAGACCAAATCTGCCAGAGCCTGAAAAATACAAATATATATATATATATATATATAAACATTGAAGTAAAATGAGCACAATAATTTTCTAATACAGGGGTCCCCCAAACTTGGCAAGTCTTAAAGTTGCCAAGTTTGGAGACCTTTGTTCTAATCTGTTAGCAAGCTATTCTATGAACAAGTAATATTTTAAGATAATGCTAAGGTAAGACAAAACTTTTACTGTCATTTTTTATTGTGGGCACACTGGAACACATTAAAAATGAAATTCTGTTGCCTGCTCTCAAAAGTGTACACATACATAATAACACACATATAAACATGCTATATACGTATACATATGTATATGCCTACATCCATAAATATAAATACATATACCGTATTTTTTCAGAGTATAAGATGCACATGACTTACTGTATTTTTTACTTACTGTAGTATAAGACACACTTTTTCCACCCCCAAAAGTGGGTGGAAATATCTGTGCGTCTTATACAGCAAATGTTGCTGAAGCCCCGCCCACCCACCAGCCTCCACCCTTCGGCCTCTGCCTCCCAGCAATTTGCCTCCTTGCAGCAAACAGCTTGTTTCAGCTTCAGCACAGCCTGATTAGCACAAGCAGCTGACTGTCGGTTGAATTGGCCTCCCGACGATCAGCTGTTTCAGGCTGCAGGGATTGCCATTTGCCGCCTCCACGCATCCCATTTTCATCCTCCACATCCAATTTTTGGCCTCCGCGCACCCCATTTTCCACCTGTTCTGATCCCCACCGCCCAGAATTGGCCGAGACCCTCTGAAGTGAACTCAAAGAATCCTTTATTAGGAATGCCAGCAGCCCCAGCAAAAAGTTTCTCTCTTACAGCAGGCAAACAAGTCTGGCCAGCCAGAAGATGCATCATTGTCTGCCACAGAGAAATATTCATCTCTGCCCTCTGCCTTTTATCCCCAGAGTTAGGGTGGGGCTTCGCTATCAGAAGTGGCTCTTCCATCCCGAGGATCGGCCCATGGATTTCCACTGCTCTCCTCTCCTCGGTCTTCTGCACATCAGTGTGTTAGGCACTGGACCCAGCTGTTCCTCCTCTTCCTCATCGGCCATCTCCAGATCTGGGGGCCGTTGACTCTTTATCTCAGAGCTGATGGCCGGCCCAGGCTCTGCCTCTGTCTATCTCTCTCTCTGACAGCTCCATTCCCTCTTCCTCCTCGGAGCTCTCAGGTTGCCTTGATGCTGACACTGACTCCCATACTTCCTCCTCCTCCTCCTCCTCTGATTCAGCTGCTGGAGGGGCCAGTAGCCAAAAGACCACAACATAATAGAAGACTTGCCTACTACCACGAAAAGCCTATAATAGGCCTATCATTCTGTAAGCCGCCTCGAGTCGCTATGGGCGAATAGGCGGCAATATAAATTCAATAAATAAAATAAAAATAAATAAAAAAATGTCACACTTTAGCAGAAGCATTGCAAGCTGGCAGAATTCCTCCATCTAAGAGGCCAGCTTCCATAAATAAAGTGATCCCATCCACTTGGTGGTCCTCGGCCCTCCCAAAATGTTACATGTGTCCAGCAAAAGAGGGCCATTCCTGCCAGATAAACGGGAATCTATCCAGGGTGGCTTCTCTGGAGAATCCCACATTTCTCCCTCTCTGAGGAAGATGGACGGTTCAGAAATGTGAAAAATAAATAAAATAAAAAACTTTCTCAGGGAAATAGGGAAGCGATACCTTGGCGAACAATGGATTTCCATTCAGGGATTCCGCTCTTCTGATATTTTCAACTCCACACTGAAGAATAAAAGAAGGAAAACAGTTGAGACACAGTACCCTACTGGTCTTTGGCTAAAGCAATAGGAATGGAATTAGAACTGCATTTAGCTCATTTTCACAGGCACAAAAAGAGCAGTTTTCCCATATTTTGTTCTCATTTATTTATTCATTCGATTTCTATGTCTGCCCAGAGTAATTTGCTATGGATGGCTACAGATACTGAAAACACAAAATAATAAAATAAAGTAAAAAATAAAGTAAAACCAGAGGCGGTGTTTGCCGGTTCTCTGTAGTAGTCAAAATTTCCGCTACTAGTACACCAGAACTGGTCCGAACCGGCTGAATACCACCTCTGTCAGAGACTAACATCAACTGCTTATCCCAATGTTTCTCAACCTTGGCAACTTGACCATATTAGGGTTACAATTCCCAGAATTCCCCAATTAACATACTGGTTGGGGAGTTCTGGGAATTGAAGTCCACATATCTTAAAGCTGTCAAGGTAGAGAAACGCTGCTTTATCCTACCCTACTCACCGCGAGCCAATAAAAAACAAGGTTTCTTTTAACACACGAGTACATAAAATATTGTTGTCAATATGATTAAAGGCTTCAAGTTTTTACAAGGATTAAGGAGATCTTGGCTCAAACTCATACTTAGTCATGGAAGCTCATTAAGTGACTTGAGTTCAATGGTGCTTTTAGCCTGAATTGCTATTCTGGGGAGGGGTGACGGGGGACTAAAGAAGATGTACTATGTATGTGATTTTCGACTCTTAAGGAAAGATGGAATAGAAATTTAAGTAACAGTAGTAGTAGTTGTAATGTAATGCTACTAATGCTAACACTAATATCCAATCAATAGCATGGGAGTAGGATCTACAATGCCTGCAGAGACTGCCTTTGGCACCAGTCAGATTCTCTGCTCCATCCTTTTTTTATAATTTTTAAAATAATGACAATGATCTAAAATTCTTAGATCATGTACACAGTGATGGGTTAAAGATCACCTGTCTACTTGGACAAGAAGCACCCTGGGAATTAAAGTCCACATATCTTTAAATTGTCAAGATTGAGAAACACTGCTATGTGGGCTAGAAAGGAAGGTGTAGGGAGCCCTCACTTTCTTGCCTTTGGGGAAATAGTTGTTTCCTGGCTGCCTATTGTCATTCTGGTAGCCATCTGTGACTGCACAAGCAACATCTCCTCAAAATCCCATCTGCCAACATGGATTTTCCAACAGTAGATGGACATTGGCTAGGCTGGCTTGGAATCCTGGGAGTTGTGGTTCCAACACCTTTAGATATCACTTGGCTGAAAACCACTGAGTCAGAAATGGCCCTGTGTCCTCATCTCTATGAGCCAAGGTCAAACATGCACCTTCTCTCTTTCAACTTACAGCTCCTTTGTGTAATATTGCAACTGTTGAAAGGCTGAGGGAAAATCCAACCTGTAATAATCCTTTTTGGGAACACTTGCTTCCTGTTAAGGAGCTACAGGCAAACAGTGGTGAGAAAAACAATGGCCTTACCTCATTGGCTAAGACCTGCGCATATTCAATGTCAAGTTCATAGAGTGTTTCAATGTGATCGCTGGTGAACGCAATTGGAACCAACAAGATGTTCTTCTTTCCCCTTTGGCAAAGTCCCTTAATAGTGTCATCTGTCTGAGGACCCAACCAAGCCATCGGGCCGACCTAAAACAACAAAAGAGAGAAGGAATTTTTAGAAAGGACAATTTCCTATTGTTGTCGTGGTGATGGTTGTTCACATTTATGTCCAATTCTTCATGACCCCATGGACACAACAGGCCACGACCCCCTGTCTTCCACTGTCTCCTGCAGTTTGCCCAAATTCATGTTCATTGAGTTGATGACACTATCTAACCATCTTATCCTCTGCCCTTCCGTTCTCCTTTTGCGTTCGATCTTACCCAACCTCAGGGTCTTTCCCAATAAGTCTCTGTGTCAACTCCTAAAACATTTTCTATGCCCATTTTATAGCTGCCAACAGAAGCAGGAGGATGAGTTTGAAAGAACAATGCAGCAGTTTGGAAGTGAAGGTACCATACATTGAAAAGATTATACTAACCGACTGGAGTTTCTGCTGTGCAAAACCCCAACTGGAGAACATGATTGATGACTCTTGGCTATGGACGTGTTTCGCTGCAGAATATGCATTATGATACACCCAGAGGGGTCGGGGAAAACCAGGGTCAAGGGTGACAGTGAATTTCGTGTCTCAGAATCGGCTCCATCCAGGCAATGCCAATATGTTGCTCCTAATGAATTCTTTGAAGCTTTTTGAAGTTTGGCTCAAGGGTCATGATTTAAATAGGGCGATTGCTGGAATCCCGACACTCTGCTTTTTTAACCCCCTCTCTCAAAACATTAGCTTCACTTCAGTTTTTTGATAGCAAAAGATTTGGTGCCCTTTCATTCTTCTATCATATTTTTAAATGTCCTAGTCTAGCCTAAAACCTTAGTATTTCCTCAGTAATCTCTTATACAAGTATGGTCATCACCATCCTTAATTTCTTCTGGGTCCAACATCTGAAACAAGTTGTCTTATTTGAGTGATGTATAACATCAAAACATACTTTACAACAATCAGCAGATGAAGCCAGAGGAAGTCCCAGACCCATCCCCTCTTCATCTTAGGGCACTCAGGGAGGAGTGGATAAGGGAGAAATGTGAATGGCGTGGTCTAGCGGAAGGAAAGGGCCTTGATCGCCTTCATGGGCTGCAGCTGTGAGGACTGTTTAAAAGGACAAACTGCGCACAGGCCAGTGCTGGAAGCAAAGCATGAAAATATTTCTAGTCTGTCTGTTCTTATCTGAGTTCTGGCGTCCTTCCCAGTGTGTGTATTTCGATATCTGTGGACATCTTCAAGCCCTTATCCTGCCTTATCACATTAATTGCTTCAGTGTGGTTTGTGTTGTTTTTTCCTATTTATAATTTATATGTATTTTGAGTTGGAATGGAATTTCTTCCTTTTCACAACTGTTTGTGGGGGGGTTTTTTCTCGAGTCAATGATAATTGGACCTTTAAAGCCAAGGTGAAGGAATGAAATGGACTTCACCTGTTTTTGTGACTTTGTTGCTTTTGTATCCCACCCTGGGTCATCACAGATGGAGAAGCATTTTATCAGAGTTCCCTGTGGGATGGCATACCTTGGACTGCCACACAAGCCTATATGGATTACAATGGCCGAGTTTCTCCATCACCTTTTGAACAGTAGCTCCCACTTCTTGTGGATATGGATCACCACGATTAACTACCTGCAGCACGGAAACAAGAAAGAAGACAAGCAATTTTTCTGAAAGAAGAACACTTATTTGATTAAAGTGAAGGCCTTAAATTATTTTCTAGTTCTGAGCTCCCAAAGTCCCTTAATCTTTATGATTTTTCACATGCGTACAAAGTTAATTTTCATTTCTTCTATTTTAATTTTTTAATTTGTTTTTATTATATAGAATGCAAAGAAAAATAAAATAGGAAATTAAGGGAAGGAAAAGGAGCAGGGATAAGGTGGTGGTGTGAGATACAAGGGAGATAAAAAAGAAAAGGGAAAAAAAGGCATTGACTTCCGACTCTTCTTAGCACAGTACACGATAAAACCATTCCAACCTCTTTTTGCTTTTACACATTAACATATAACTAGCCATTACTATAATGACAAATCTTTTTGATCCACAAAAGCAAAGTCAAAGTTTCATTTTTTTTAATCATAAGCACAACATCCAGAAGTGATATCCAAATGAGAATATATTTTCCTCTTTGAATAAAATAATCAATTTCATCATTCCTGCTTTATCTTCTTTGTTACAAAAGTAGTATGCATTTCTAGTTGCACCTATTTATCTCTCTGAACTGTCACTATTTTTATTAACAAAACTCATTGCATTATTTCAATTTCTTTAACCTTGATGAAAAGAAACCCCCTCTTTTTTTACGGCACTAAACTTTTTAAAGCCTTTTTTTAAGTCAATTTTTTTAAATATTTAAAATGTATAGCAATAGCACTTATATAGCACTTCACAGCCTTCTCTAAGTTGTTTACAGAGTCAGCCTATTGCCCGCAACAATCTGGCTCCTCGTTTTACCTACCCCAGAAGGATGGAAGGCTAACCTTGAGCCTTGTGAGATTTGAACTGCCACATTGCAGGCAGCCAGCAGGCAGCAGAAGTAGCCTGCAGTACTGCATTCTAACCACTGCACCACTGTGGCTCTTTCTAAGTTAACTTTAAAACCAGGAAGTGACCATGCTACAGAATCCTAGTCCAGAATTTAGGTGATTGAGAAGAAGCAGAAAATACCTGTCGGCCTCCCACGTTACATTGGAACATTTCAAACTTGGTTTGAGAGACCCATACCCCACCGGGTCTCTAAAACCACTTTCGTGGCAGAGCTAAGATCAAACTAATGATATTTCAGGGACGCTCAACTATGCACAGAAGCATAATCGAGCTGACCTTATTGCTGATTAGCAAAGCATTTGCTGAAATGTCCAAGAAAGGGCTACTGCAGTATATCTAGTCCTCAATTTATGACCAAAATGGACGCGAGAATTTCAATTGCTAAGCAAAACAACTGTTAAATGAGTCACCCCCGATTTTATAACCTTTTCTTGCCATGGTTGTTAAGTGAATCACGGCAATTGTTATGTGACTCATGCGGTTGTTACAAGAATCCAGCCTTCCCCATTGATTTTCATGTTGGAAGGTTATAAATGGTTGCCAAGCACCCAAATTTTGATCAAGTGACCACTGGGATGCTGTTGTAAGTTGAGGACTACCTGTGGATAAAGCAACCATCTCTAAGCAAAGTGAAGTTGCTGGTTAAAGATCTGTCTAGCCAGATAAGCTAGCTGCCTGTTTTGTTTTTTTTCAAATGGTCATCCTTTTCCAAAGTCCATTAAAAACAGTCACAATTTCTCCTAGCCTTGAAACCACACTGATTAGGAAATAAATATATTTATAGATTTTCATTTTTAATACACAGGATTGCTTTAACTGGAGTTATTCTCCAGCAGCAGCATTATTTGCGGTACGGTTTTCAAACCTATTTTGGATCTACTGCATTACTGAGTTGTTTCTGTTTTTGCCAAAGACCACTAGATGGCGCCAGGTTTCCACAAATTGCAAAACCTGAAGTGCCAGGAGACCATTTCAAGTTTTAATGCCACATTTCTTTCTATAAACGGAACATTATCAGCTCTGCTTTACACTATTTTGTTACGCTGTTAGAACCGTTTGACAATGACTTCCAGAAAAAAACAGCATTAACATTTGGAGTTCATGTTCCTTCTTTTAAGTTACAGAAATTACTCTAACAAAGAATGTGGATTCAAGTACGAAGCCTATTTTTTATAAGGAAGATATGAACAGCCTAGCAAAATACCTTGTGCTAAATTTTAAGCCCGGTGGGAAAAAAAGTTTCCCGCTTTAATTCTTTGCAGATTGTTTCCTGAAAAGAATTATTATTATCTGGAATTTCATCATGCCCGCTTGTGTAGCCTCAGTCCTGGCAATCACCCTAACAAACAAGCATGTTATATCAATCAGTGTGGACTTCAAAGTGGTTTACTACCGGTTTGGTGGGTGTGGCTTGGTGGGCACACTTTGTGCGTGCGCGCACACACTTTGCATGTACGCACGTGCCAAACGCATGCTTTGCACACACGCAGAGGCTTTCCTACCCACGTCCTGCACTCCTGCACTCTCCCGGTGGCTTCAACAACTGACACGCAGCAATCTGTCGTGCCATGCAAAGCATCTACACTTCAAACGCAGGAAGTATGGTCAGTATGGGAGCCCTGGGGGGCGGATGGAACCAACAGCAGCTCATCAGAGAGAACCAATTCGGTCTTAGCTGATCTTCAGAGCTACTGGATCGCCAGAACCGGCCTGAACCAGTAGCATCCCCACCTCTGAAATCAAGGTATAACTTTAAGATAGATGCTGTTCTTCTTCTGTGCTGCTTCCTGCTCTGATCTTTCTCTTTTTCCCAAGAACTCCCCATTGGACGAGGAGTGTCACATGTCAACCAGGTTACCCAGGGGTGGGATTCAAAATTTTTTTAACAACCGGTTCTGTGGGCGTGGCTTAGGTGGTGGGCATGGCTTGGTGGTCATGTGATTGGCTGGGTGTGGCCAACTCAATATCACTCACATCGAGGCACGCATCTCCTCGCCTGGCCTCTCACGACTGTGGGGATGCTGCAACAGTCGTAAGTGTGAAAAATGGTCATAAGTCCTTTTTTTCAGTGCCATTGTAACTTTGAATGGTCACTCCACACAAGCAAAGTACCAGCAAAGGTGGGGAAAAAAACTCCAGAGACGTTCCTGAGATAGGAAGTCTAGTCCTGCCAAGAATGTAATAAGGGTTAACGGAGAGGCAGTTTCTGTAAGCAACACCAGAATGTTTCCTTCCTGCCTTCCTTAGAAGGATTAGGCCAGTAATTTCTTCTAACAACCGGTTCTCCGAACTGCTTAGAATGTTAACAACCGGTTCTAGTGAATAGGTGCAAACTGGTAACCCCTGAGATTACCTCTGTGTAACACTGGGTTAAAAAAATGCACTCCATCTCTTGTTTCCTTCAGGGCTGACTTTTTGGCTGAAGTAACCTATAGAGAAGGCATCTGCTATAAAAAGTGCCTTTTTTACCATCATAAGCAACTTGGGTGAAACTATGCTTGGCAATATTTACTATGAATAGAGGTAATAGAGGTCTGTTACCACAATGAAATTAATTAATTAATTGATTAATTGATTAATTGATTAATTGATTAATTCATTAATTCATTCATTCGGCACCCATCTTGGCAACTGGGCTTTCCTTTTGGAATGCTTTTTCCTTCAAAATGTTTCTCTTCGAAATGTTTTCAAGGAAAAAAAAACAATCCAAGAAAGTCTGCTTGTTTTTTGGAAAAAGAATCTTTGGGACGACTTCATTTCAAAGTGATTCAGGGCAGGTGAACAGCATAAAAACATTAACAATATCAAAAAATATATATTCCTAATCCATAATGAAGCATATGGTAGAAGCAAAACAACTGCAGAGTTCAGGTTTAAAGTTGAAAGCAGGAAAATAAGGGGTGTGAAAGCTATTAAGGAGACCTTGGGAGAACATCAACACGATTTTTTGTTAGATCCTTCGGTTTATTCCTATTTCTGCAGGTATGTTTCTGGCCTGCCATCAAGAACAGGACACCTAGAGGCATGTTTCATGTGCTTTTAGGTAATGTTCTCCAGGTTGTAAACTTTTCTTTTATCACTAAAATCTTGCAAGGCTTCCGTCGTTTTCACATGACATCATGAGAAATTTCTGAGGTCTACACACAACGATGCAAAAACATAGAACTGAGGTTGCTGAAATCATAAAAGATCCCAGAATCTCATGAGATTCTAACCATGTTGAGTATGTAGGCAAATATGTATGTATGCATTTATTTGCCTGGACCATTGTGCAAAATCAGTTAAGAATACACCTACTGCTAACAAAGATCACTATACTCAGTTTCTTTTCTTGCTGTGATTCAACATCAATCTTTGCTATTTCACCCTGTTTCAGGGCTCCATCTTTACACAAAAATAAACAACCATATAGTTGCTATATGGGCTGTTGGTCTGAGCGCTGAGCCTGGCACTGTGGTTGCAAACGTTTTGTCACCATTCGGGGAGAAATCGTCAGAGTGCTTTGAATTGCTATATTCCGTTATCCTGAACTGATGAAATGGCTCAAGTATAAGGTAGATGTCAACTCATAAAATATTTCTATGGTCTTTTTTAGAGTTGCCAACAGAAAGGGAGGGGGGAGCAGTGCAGCAGCTTGCATTCCATAAACGTTTTCAAAGATAGTTTCTAGGTGACCAAAGTTTCTGCTACGCAAAATTCTAACTGGAGAGCATGATTGATGACTCTTGTCTATGGATGTGTCCAATTGGAGAATATGAATTACGATACACCCAGGGGGTGGAGGGAAAACAAGGGTCAAGGGTGACAATGAATTATGTATCTCAGAGTCAGCTACACCCAGGCAGTGCCGGCATGTTAACTCCCAATAAATCCTTTTTAAGTTTTGGAAGTTTGGCTTGAGACTCATGATTTAAATGGAGGTAACTGCTGGAATCCTGATAGTAGATTTCTATTAGAAAGATGGAAAATACTTTCAGCTTTAAAGCAGAGATTTAACAACTGACTGCTGTTACTCACTGACATTGGTAGAGAATGAGCAGAGAAAAGGATCACCGCCTCTTTTTTCTTATCCGGTGGAAATAAGTCTAGTTCTTTCTTTATGTGGTCTGCAAAACACTGAAAAGCAAAAATAAGGAACGTAAGGATTTAAGGGCATTAAATACAGGTAGTCTTCGATTTATGATGGTCACTTAACAAATGTCTGAAATTACAATACGAACAGTAATAAGTATGTTCCAAAGTTCCAACAGCTCCTCCCCCCTCCCCCCCATGGTCATGTGACTGCATTTCAGGCTCTCAGCAACTGGGCCATATTTATGGCTACTTGCAATGTCCTGTGGCAATGTCACTTAACAATCAATCACATGATTTGCACTCATGACTGCCATAAAAACTGTGTAAAAATCAGGTGTGGTCCTGTTTAGTGCCTTGACCGCAAGGACTTATGTCTCAAATTCTAAACCCGATTGTAGTCGTAAGTCAAGGGCTCAGATAAAACAAAGGACATCCAGACAAGCCTACCAATATAGAAACCCTTTCTGAGGAGAAGTGGGAGGAGAGGAAAACTGAGAAAGACATGACAACACTCTTGAGAAATCTGAAATAACTTTGTGTGAAATCTCTTTCTCCATACCTGAATGAGGAGAGGATGCGTTGGCCACCTGTCAATCGTACTCCACTTCATCTTTGGTTTTTCTCCTTTTTGGTGATAGTAGCGATATATTGCATTCAAACTGCTTCCTGAAGGATGCAAAATAATGAAGTAGAACAAAAGGCTAACCCAAGAAAAGATCATCCCCTTCCCTTCTTACAAGTCTTTTTTTCAAATCTCTTATCCTGCAGCCATTACCAAACCTGAGCCCCAACCAATAACTCGCTAACGTGATGTTTTGAGGTGGGACAGAGATAAGAACTAGAGTGTAAGCCCTAAAATGAGCTACACCCTTTAAAAAAGGAGCGAAACTGCTTGAAAGCTGTAAAAAAATGGAAAATGCTGATTTGTTTCATGACATTAAGACAGGTGGACTTTAATTTCCAGAATTCCCCAGCCAGCAACGTGGCGAAGTCCACCTGTCTTAAAGTTGCCATGTTTGAGAACACTGTCCTAATCTATCATCCCCAAAGCAGACAAGCAAGCTGAATCCATTTCTTCCCTCTATCTTGTGACATAATTATGTCTTCTTTAGCCCAAGTTTTTAAGTCACCCATCCCTAGTTTTGACCCACTCCTCCTTTTGGAACTTAGCAAATGACCTTATGCTGCAAGGAACTCACCTGTGGTGGAACAGCTATACTGTGGATACTGCGTGAATGCAATGGCTCTTTCAATACCATCTTTTTCCATCTCTTCGATCGCTTCTTCCGTCAGAGGATGGACATAACGAAAGCCGATATAATACTTGTGTGGAGCTGAAAGCAAAAGAGAATGAGTGGCTATCTACCAGTCTATGGAACAAACTTTTTCTTGGAGATATATCAACTACGGCAATTTTCCTCAGTCTATACCACTGTTTCTCAATCTTGGCAATTTTGTGGACTTCTGAACTTCTTGGATGAGAAGCAAAACATTTTCAAGGGGAAAAAATATCAAGAAAATCCAGCTGCCTTTTGAGAAAGCATTTATGGGACAAACATGAACTGGTCGATTGAGAATCTCTAAGACATTTGTGGACTTCAGTTCCCAGAATTAACTATCAACTATCATAGATTTAGAAACATTGATCCACACCCTCCAGCTATTTGGGACAGCTACTCCCTACAACCCTGGCCTACCACATTGGATAGAGTAATTATGGTCCAACTCCCTTCTCTAATGGGATACACACCTAATGAGAAGCACACATTTCCCATGCTGTCAACAAGACTTGGCATTTTATCCAGGCTTTGGGGTAAATAAAGGGAGGATGACTAGAATTGGTTTTGGGGTATCCCACGGTGATGACTGAAGCACCAGGTTATGCTTTGTTTTATGATTTTTATGGTTGTGGGTTTTATTGTTGTGAGCAGCCCAGAGTTGTGCTTTAGGTTGGGCAACCATACAAATCTTTAAATAATTAAAAACTCCAAAGCATCTGGAGAAGTGGAAAAAATTGCTCAGATGAGCAACAATTCTGGAGATCAGATGAAATGAGTCTGCTAGCAAACGAGATCATAAGAAGCTCCCTTTAGGGTCACCTTTGCATAATATGTGGGCCAGTCCAGTATGGGAATCAGCCAGTTTGCACCGGTTCACATAAACCGGTAGCTAATATTCTGAGCAGTTCTGTGAACTAGCTGTTGGCAGAAATCTTCCAACAGCCCTTTCTTTTTCCCACCTTACGGGATTAATCCTGTCAGGAAGGCAGGAAGGAGGCGTTCTGGTGTGCCTCTGTGTCTTGTTTCTAGCCTAATTCTTATCTTTATTATTGCCCTGCTTAAGTGTTTTCCAAAATTGCATCTGGTTCAAACTTTGTTGGCCATGCCCACCCAGCCACGCCTACCCAACTGATCATTAGGGCAGAGAACTGGTTGTTAAATTATTTGAATCCCACCACTGGGCCAGTCCTACTGTTAGGCAGAATGGCAGCCTTAGGTAGGAGATGTTTGTGGGCACTGTGTACAATGTTGTGTGCGTGATAAGACTGGTTTTACAAGACTGGTTCTGCACTCCTTAAATTAGTCCGTACTCTCAAGGACAAAGACACTTCACTGTCACCCATACTAAAAGAAGATTCCAAGGATGCTGTCTGGTCCTTCAAAGACTTTGAACCAAAACTGCTTTAGGTATATGGAGATTTTCAGCCATCCAGGTCATAGTTGTCTCAAAGGTGCTTTTTCTCAAAAAGCAATTGGATTAGTGTTGTTGTTTTTTCTTGCATAGAAGAACAGCTCTCAGAAAGAGAGAGAGAGGAAGGGAGTGAGGGAAGGAGAGAGAGAGAGAGGGAGGGAGGGAGGGAGGGAGGGAGAGAGAGAAATAGAGAGAGGGAGGGAGGGAGGGAGAGAGAGAGAGTTAATGACCTGATGACTGCAAAGAAATACACTTTTTACACACACCAAAACCCATCGTCCTGTCAGAATCTATCCTTCCATCCCCCAACCATCCAGTCTCACAACTGAAGAAGGTTCTTGACTGAGAAGCAAAATGACTTCTTTCTCAAGGAAGAAACAGTCCAGTTGCTTTTAGGAAGGAAAAAAAAACACTTTTGAGACAAAACTGCTTTAGTTTCAGCCCTTTTCAAAATAGATTTTTTCCCCTTCCTTCCTGTCAGGCACAGTTGGCAGAAAATGGATCCAGCATTAACAACAAGGAGGATTTGCTAGAAAGCTTCTCAAGTCCTGCTGTCAATATTGAGGTTGATAAAGCTGTTTGATCTGGTTTAAGGTAATTTATGGGCTAAAAGACTGTCCAAGCTTTCTCTTCTGGAAAAAAAAAAAGTTTTGGTTCCATTCCTCCGGGAGCAGTGCTTCTTAGCCACTCTAAAAATGTGTGGGCTTCAGCTCCCAGAATTCCCCAGAGATCATGCTTGGTTGGGAAATTCTGGGAGTTGAAACCTGCAGGTCTTAAAATTGCCAAGATTCAGAAACATTGCTCCAGAGGATTACATAGAAAGTACCGGAAAGATCTCAAAAGCGGATTAAAAAAGGACCTAGTGGAAAAGGAAAAGCCTATTATTTGCACATCACATTTAACCCGATTACTAAATTAAGGTATTTTCTGGGTTTAAACAATGCATTGAGTTATTAACTAACCAACGGGCTGGATCACTGTAATATATGGAAGCCATAGTACAGACAAAACCCCAGCTGAGTTAACGTTGAACAGATTTAGCTCATTTTGCAAATGCAGCTACAGTGCTATGTATTTCAGTGATTAAGCACAACATGCTACCAGCCACAAGGGCTATACATCAGGGGTGTCAAATTCGATTTCATTGGAGGCCGCAGGGTTGTGTATGAACTGGGGGGAGTGGGTGTGGCCAGAGGGTGTGGTCAGCTTGACATCACTCACATTGGGGGTGCCTGTGGTGGCCTGAGCGCTCTGCCAGAGAAAATGGGCTCCCAAGCTCTGTTTTCGGCCACAACGGCCTCCTGCAGCCCTCTGCCAGCCTGAACTCCATTTTTGCTGGTAGAGGGCTGCAGGAGGTCATTGTGGCTGAAAACGGAGCCTAGGAAGGCCGCACACGGCCCTCTCTAGCTCTGTTTTCACTGGCAAAGGCACCGTGCGCCTGTCCATCACAGTTTTCAGAGTGGCTCCGCGGGCCAGATTTAATACCCTGTGGGTCAGACACGGCCCACGGGCCTTGAGTGTGACACCCCGGCTATACATGATACTGCTACTGCAGTGCCTTTGAGTACTATATGCTTGAAGATACAAATAGGCAGAAGCTATTTCTTAGTATTTACAGCTTTTCTAAGGGCATCTGGCTAGCCATTCCTGGAAATGGAAAACCTGGAGAAATAGATGCATCATTCTCTAGAGCAGTATAAAACGAGCTACACCCTTAAAAAAAAAAAGAAGAAAAGAGCTAAAATGTTTCCAAGCTGTAAGAAAATGGACAATGGTGACTTGTCTCATGATTACTATTTACAGTGTTCCTCAGTATCTGGCAACTTTAAGACATGTGGACTACAAGTCCCAGAATTCCCCAGCCAACATGCTGGCTGGGGAATTCTGGGAGTTGAAGTCCACACTTCTGAAAGTTGCCAAGGTTGAGAAACATTGCTCTAGAAGCCAGGAGGTCAATTATTGCAGGTGGTTAAAACTCTAATTCCGGAAAAGAAAGTGTGCAGCTCATTTTCTACAGGAGGAAGAGATAAGAGATCAACACTGGAGACAGTCTAATCAGAATCAAACCTTTCAGCGCTCAGCTCTCCTACAGAAATCAATGGGCTTTAACTGCTAGAAGCTGCTATGAGTCAATCCTGAGTTCAGGTGACTGCCTGGACTAATAACTTTAGCTTTGTTGACAAGTTTTTTTTATTCAGAAGTGGTTTGCCATTGCCTGCTTCCTACTTCTAAGAGTGAGTGATCAGCACAAGGTCACCCAGTTGGCTTTGTCCCTAAGGCAGGAGTAGAACTAAAAGTCTCCCACTGATGCCTTAACCACTAAATTAAATTCATTCATTCATTCATGTAAAATTTTACCTGGGACTGGATGGGAAATCATCAAGAAATCCTAGATCATGGGCTAAACTGGGATTTTTTTTAAAAAAGAAAAATTATAGATGAAGTGAAAGCCACATCCAAATGGTTTCCAAGAAAACTACAACGAAGTGTCTCTATAGTCACCAACAGTTAAGCTCAACTTGAGTGAATATTTACTCTTTTAAAATCCTTGATACAACTACAACACAGAGGACTTTAAATCTTCAATTGCGACCTTTTCCTCCACAAGGAAAAATGGTGGGATTATGCCTTTATTTTGGGAATAGCTATATGTGCCTTTTATCCAGGTGAAAAATATAATATTTCAAAAGCTTCTTGCAATAATAAAATGTCACTTCTTAAAAAAAAAAAATCAGTGCAACGGGCAGCCCCCCCACCAGCTCAACCAAGAACATCACAAATCCTGCCTTGATCTAAGCAGTGCTTCTCCTCGCTGTCCTGAAAATTTCTCCTGCAAAGACATTAGCATTCTTGCCATGGTGTAGAATTTAAAAAAATAAATACATTCTGTGACATAATCAGAGTCCATGTTAAGATGCAAGAGACATTCAAACAGATAAAGTCAGGGCGGCTTTCAATTGGGAAACCACACTGTGAAGTAAGGAGTGAGAAGGTCTGACAAGTGCAGATAATACTTCCTAAACCATTAACTTGCTGCTCTGAAGTCCCAACCCTTTAACTGCCTAATTTGATGAAAAGGTGTCTGGCTGTTGAAGAATGGAAAGTCCTCGGGGCTCTCTGAGCTTGGTTGTTGAAGGAGTTCTTTCCATTTTCTGGCCTGCATCCCAAAATTTGGATTGCCCACTAGGTCCACAAGGGACATGGTGGCTCAGTGGCTAAGACGCTGAGCATGTCGATCAGATGATTGGCGGTTCAGCAATTCGAATTCCTAGTGCTGCATAATGGACTGAGCTCCCGTTACTTGTCCCAGCTTCTGGCAACCTAGCAGTTCGAAAGCATGTAAAAAATGCAAGTAGAAAAATAGGGACCACTTTGGTGGGAAGGTAACAGCGTTCCATGCGCCTTATTGGCGTTTAATTATGCCGGCCACATGACCACGGAGACGTTTTCAGACAGCGCTGGCTCTTCGGCTTTGTAACTGAGATATGTAATAGAGATTAGAGCCGGAAGCGACTACCACTTATGTGCGAGGGGAACCTTTACCTTTACTAGGTCCACACCTACTAGGAATTCACACCTACTAGGAATTTCATTGCCCCCTTGCTTGATGTTGCAGCAAAGGAACAACATGGCACAGCCTGAGTCCAAATTACATGGAACAATGTGAATCCACGTTGCTCAAGGAACTGTCTCACCCTATCGGGATAGGCCTCACTTGCGCAGGCAGAAAAAGCCTGCTGAGATCCTGTCGGCTAAGGAATCTGAGCTGGTGGGATCCAGGAGAAAAGCCTTTTCTGCCACGGACCCTGCCCTCTGTTATCCCCTCAAGGTCCTCCCTCAGCCTTCTGAAATCTAGCTCTGCCAATTAGCCTGGGGACCGGATTTTGAGGGGAAGGGTGCCATGCTGGAAGAATTTATTGGATTAAACAGAAGATCCCACCTCCATCTGTTGTATTCTCCTGCCATTTTAACTATTATATTTACTTTTTTAATCTTTCGTAATGCTGCTTTTAATAAAGTATAAGCTGCCCAGAGTCATCTGACTACGTTGGGTGGTATATAAATTTAATAAGTAAATAAATAAATAAATTAATAATAAATGAACTCAATTATAATTATTATTAGCATTAGTGGCACAGTCAACCACATTATTATTAACAGTATTTATACAGCCGTCCATCTCACAAGAAATTACTCTGGGCAGCGTGCAACAAGCAATAAGCACCATCAATATGTAAAAATGTTCATTATGAAAATATAAAAGGCCATTATAAAAAAAGGAAAAAAGCCACTATAAAAAATTAAAATATACAAACCCAGAGAGAGTAAAAAAAAAATCAACCACAATGAAGCCATCTAAGAACAACTCTGGCTCCTTGTCCCCTTGCACAAACACTGAGAGGGCTGACAGAAGAATATTCACATACTCCCATACACTCCCTCAACTTACAACCAATTCAACTGTTCAAAGCTACAACGACCTTGAAAA
Source organism: Pseudonaja textilis (assembly GCF_049901715.1). Taxonomy (NCBI): domain Eukaryota; kingdom Metazoa; phylum Chordata; class Lepidosauria; order Squamata; family Elapidae; genus Pseudonaja; species Pseudonaja textilis. The sequence goes on along the minus strand of NC_141991.1, from coordinate 241,581,246 downwards.
AAGTCACTTATGACTTCTACATGATCCTATTTGTCTGAATACTTATATTTGTTCAAACAATGATCTTAGCTGAACAATAACTTACTAACCTATGAAATCTATGTCAGCATTTGTGAGGGTGATGGAACCATTTGAATAGAGCAGAGGTCCCCAAACTTGGCAACTTTAAGACGGGTGGACTTCAACTCCCAGAATTCTTCAGCATAGCATAGCTGGCTGAGGAATTCTGGGAGTTGAAGTCCAAAAGTCTTAAAGTTGCTAAGTTTGGAGACCTCTGCAATAGAGGGACTTTGCAAGTTAAACCTTCCCCAGCCGTGGGAAGATAGAGCCAATTCTCCCTCATCCAACAACACTGACCAGATGGATTACACCACACACGCACACAGATCATGCCTGAATCAGCTCCTGCTTGTCATCTCCAAAACTGGGTACTTGTATAGGTTATTTGTACAGTGTGCCTTGGAACTGTCCCTTCTTATCAACCGGTCCACATTCAAGGGAGGAACTGACTAGATGTTGGGTGTAGCCAGTGGCACTTTCTTTGTTTAATTATACAGGGTGTGTATACGTTTGTGTGTGCAAACCACAGCCAAATGGGAACCTTTTTAATCACACAGAGGCACATGCAAATATCAAGATTCCTAATAGGTGCCACCTCACATTTTAAGAAGAGATGTTTAAAACCGGTCATTTTCAGAAAACATTCTGAGGGAAAAACTTCGGATATTTTTCTTAATCACATTTTCCTAGTGAAAGTTGTCCTTTCTGCCAGATCTTACTTAGTGCTCACAAGATAATGATTCTTTCTCACCGCACCTACACTTGGGAGCATCCTGGGATGTGTGAAGTAATCACTAGGCCACCAACAGAGTTCTCATTTGCACAGGTGAGAGAAAAGAAGAAAAAGTTCTGATGGTTGACCTCTACATATAGCTGGAAACACATTCTTCCTTCTGGAAAAATTAAACATTTTATCTCCCTGTCCACTTATTGGTTGGATTATTCTGAAGGATGGCATAACTCTTAAGAACATACAATGATTAGTACAGATCTCTTATGAAGGTTATTGAGCAGGGAATGGAAGGGATAGTATTTACTAACACATTACAAATCAAGGTGTTTGGGAACCCACACTTTACAGTGTTTTAGCAAGCAGCTGGAAAAACTAAATTAGGAATTTGTCAGCCATGTCTTTGCAGGGCCCAGAACAATGAAAGCAGTAAGCCTTACTTATTTTGGACATGTATCGTGGAGTTAGCGATACAAGTGTGATGCTTTCATTAAAATGACAAAAGCATTCAGGGCCTCAGGGAACTTGTAATCACGGTACAGATTTAACCAACTAGTTTAGTTGATCTCAAGAAAATGCTAGAAGCTCTATATTACAAGAGTAAATGCAGGCATATCTTTTTAAATACTCCCTCTCTTTTTTGGTTGTTATACATAAATTGCTTCAGAAGATGGATGGGTATATGATAGATAGACTGACCGGCCGGCCGACAGACAGACAATGGAAGGATAATAGACAGATAGATAAACAGGAAAGTAGGTAGGCAAATAGACGGATGGATAGATATACATAATAGATGGATAGATATACATAAATTTGATAGAGAGATAACAGGATAATAGAAAGGCAGGCAGACGGATGGACAGATGGACATAGATGATAGATGATAGGTAGGTAGATAGGTAGGTAGGCAGACAGACAGATGGGCAGACAGATCGACCGACAGATAGACAATAAAATTACCTTCACTGGAGCAAAGATAAAGCTGCACTTGAGTTTGATTATGTGGCTCTAACAAGATTGCTCGAGTTACAAGAAGAAAATGTGAGAAAAGTGACTTGCTCTTCTAGGCAAGAGCTCCCATATGAGAAGATAAGAGATCTCCCAAATCCAATTTAGCTGTAAATAAATCAATAAATAATTTCAAGGCTAAACTTTCCAATTCAACTCCAACCTAATTTAATTTTAAAAGCAACGCTGCCTTATTACACTTCACTGGAAACCCTTCAGTAAGGGTATCCAACTGCTATTCAGATTTCTGAACGTGTTTTCCCCCATAGCAGCAGCTTCAACAAAAATAAATAAATAAATAAATATCTGAAATACCAGACTCAGGAGACATTTCATTCAGCAACTTCACCATGCCTTCCCCCTGGGCCTCGGTCCATTTCTTGATAGGTGATCCACCTCCGATTCGCCTGTACTGCTCTTGGATTTTTGGAGTGCGTCGCTTTGCAATAAAAGGTCCTAATTTGCTGAAATACGTAAAATAGATATGGTTAATAATCATACATTTTACCTTCTTTCCCCCTTGATGGGTTAAAAATAAAGTTTAATGCTAAACACACAGACACACTAAGAGTGCGAAGGCCACAACTGCTTGGATCCTCACATATACTATACCAATACACTACAACATCTTAGGTTCTTAGGAAGGTTCTTTGTGTATAACGGTCAATACCATCTAAAAAACTGGCAGCTGTGATGTCACATGTTTGTGTATATAATAATAATAATACAGACAAAAAGGCGAAATCCAGTCTAAGCATCTGACTGACTGTATGACCAACCATAATGATAATAGGATGTAGCAATTCCTCAATATTTTGCATCCTGGCCTTACCCAGAAGCGGTAGCTTTTTCCTGTTGCAAGGGCTGACATAATCTGAAGAATGATTAATGGTTTCTAATACATTCTAGTATATTTATATTAATGCGTAATACATGATTAAGAAACAGAAAGTAGGTACAAATAGGTGCAACTGGATAAAGAAAACATGTACACAGGAACATTCATTCATTTCTTTAGATATAAATGTATTCTCCTTTTCCCTCTGGGTGCTCTCAAAATATTTTGCTAATCCCCAAATTCCAGGTAAAGGCAAAGAATTCTGCAAGCCTCGTGGTGGAAAAAGATGACCTACTAAAATCATCCTGCTAGCTTAGATCCCGAAGTAGCTAATATGCACTCTATGTGAATGAGAGGGCTTGGAAGAACCCATGATGCTACAGAAATGCAAAGAAAGGTCCTTTAGAAAAACAAAATTAATTAGACTCATTTTGTGCAATTAAACAAGTTCTTAAGCCTCTCTCTCAAGTTCATTAAGATATCCAGTAGCTGGAGGATTTTCTTACTTTTGCACAGGAAGCGTCATTAGATCTCTATCAAGAAAAAGTCTTTGGAGGAACTCATGGACATCTTCCAGAGTCTCTGGGCCTCCCATATTTAACATTAAGATCCCCGTTTTAGGTTTCCTGTGGAGAAAAAAAAGATAATAAAATGCTTTTTATACACCATTGATAAATTTAAAATTATAATGTATATGGCAGGATTCTGGCAGTTACTCCAATTAAATCATGAGCCTCGAGCCACACTCCCAAACTAAAAAAAAATTATTTGAAGTTAACATTCTACATCCAGCATTTACTTGAGTGTGGCCAACTCTGAGATACATAATTCACTGTCACCCTTGATCCTGCTTTCCCCCGCCACCCCTCTGGGGTATCATCCAACGAAAAACGTCCATAGCCAAGAGTCATCAATCATGCTCTCCAATTAGATTTTTTCCTGGCAGAAGCTTGTCATCTAATCAGTCTTTGAAGAAAATATGAATGGAATGTACTTTCGATTCCACACTGCTGCCTCCTCTTTGAAACTCCCCCCACTTCTTTCTGTTGTCAACTATAAATACAAAATGTTTTATGAGTTGACAGCAGTGGTGGTATTCTACCAGTTCGGCCCAGTTCTGCTGAGCCAGGAGCAGCAATGAGCAGCAGAGACTGAACCAGTTTTCTCCGCCACTCTGTTAGGCCCACCCACCCACCTGGGCTTCCATACTCACCTTTATCCTCTGAATTTGAAGTGCAGCTGCTTTGCACGGCACAGAAGAGTGCCACGCAGCAGCTGCTGAAGTGACCGGAATAGTGCAGGCTTGCAGGAGGTGAGTTAGAATGCCGCTGCGCCTGCACAAATGCCTCTGTGCCTGCACAAAGTGCGCGTTTGGTGCATGTGTACATACAAAGTGTGCACACATGCGCAAAGCGCACCCACCAAACCACACCCACCAAACCACACCCACCAAACCGGTGGTAAACATATTTGAATTCCACCTCTGGTCGACAGTATAATTATATATTACAAAATTATAATTTATAATTAATTGTAAAGTGATAATGTATAAATCAAAGACAAATTTATTTTTGGGTTAACTGTAGAGCTATATTTCTCCACCTCAGTGACTTTAAGACAGGTGGAATGGACTACATCTCCCAGAATTCCATAGCTGGACACATTGTAAAGTCTACTGCAGAGTCACATTTCTATAATTTTGGGGGCACAATTTTGAAGTCAGCTTCTAACTCCCTTCTTCCAGGACTTTTTCCCCAAAAGGTCTTGTTTATTTATTTGTTTGTTTATTGCATTTAGATTCTACCATCTCATTATCAAGCAAGCCCTGGGCACCTTACAACATCATAAAATAACAATCTAAAACACAACCTTTTTTGTGGTCAACCAGTTAAGGTAGATGATGGCACCTGGCACCTGGGCACACCTTTTGTGGATAATGAAGATTGTTTTTGTCTTTGGTTTTTTCCTAGGTATCCCAGAGTAATTTTGATATACCGCTGTAGGGAAAGTGCTATGGCTGAATGGAGAAAGAGAACATAGAACGTAGAATTGGAGGGTTGGAGGGATCTTAGAGGTCTTCTACTCCAACCACCCGCTCAAACAGTCCTGGGAAAATATCAATCCATTGAACGTTAACCTTACAGTATTTGTATCTCACAGATTAAAAATACCATGAAGAGCTGATTCCAGGGAATAATTCTAAAAACAATAAAAAGTGAATTCTTTTAAATGACCTCTGTTAAATAAATTTCTTCCAACCGCACTGTTCTCTTTTAGGACAAACAGGCAAGTCTTCAAAATCTTACTTCCTAAGCAAAAAGGAAATTGACTACAGCTTTATCCTTAGGCATATTTCAAATCCCCAAGATAAAAAAAAAACAACCCTTGAAATATTCTTCTATATCAAATCTCAAAGCAAGTAACGGTAATCTTATACTCGGAAGTTAATTCTTCTAAATTCACCGATACACGCCTAGCAAGAGATTAGAATTAAAAACACATGGAGTATTTGATCTCTCTGAGCTTGTTTTCTGGCAGATGTTTCATTACCTAACTAGGTAACATCAGCAGTGCAGGTGAGGGTAGAAACTACACCCCCCCACAAACACACATTCAAACTAACAGGGCAAGCCACTGCATATATACAGGCAGCAAACCTTACTCTCACTGATAATGTTACCTACTTGGACAATGAAATATCTGCAAGTAAACAACTCAGGGAGTACCAAGGACTATACTGTTCAACCCTGATCTACAAGTATTCTCTTCTATTGGAATAGAAAGCATATTATTAAAAGTTTTACAGCAAGTTTTCTCTACATAGAGAATTCCAGCTACAGGAACTGCAGCTTTGAGACAAACCAAAGCCAATAAATTAATGAATAGATTACTGAAAGGAGTAGATTTTCTTCCTCCCTTATCAGTTTGGTCAACTGTGGCTGCTTTAACACCCCTTAAAATGCCAGGTGAGAAGTACAATATGCCTATCCATTCAATTCCATTGGTGTGTCTTACCTCTTTTCAGGTTGAATATGTGGCTTTGCTTTTTGGACAGCGGCTGTTGACTGCCATCTCCAATGCAACTGGATTCTTGTCTGATTCCAGCTGTTCCTTTTTGCAACTAAAGGAAAGACAAGAGACCAAACAAAGCCATTTACTTCCTATAATTTTACTTCGTGTTTTGAAAATAATTTGGTCATCTAAAGTATACCCCAGAGCCACAAGTTAAATCAGTGTGCTATTGACTCTGTTGTGTATAGCAGGGCTCTCCAACCTTGGCAATTTTAAGACTTGAGAACTTCAACTCCCAGAGTTCCTCAACCAACTTTGCCTGGTATACAGTACAATTTTTCCTGAGTCCTTGCCTTGGAAGAGATGCAAATGGAGTCAGGAAAAAGAAGTTGATAGAAAACTACATCTGTGTTTGATTTCATTGAATTGACAGTGAAACCAACACATCTAATTAACATGCTTCTCCTTAAAACAATCATTTGTTCCTTTTGTCATATTAACTTTACACAAATTGATGACAATTTCTGAAATTATTGTCCTGGAATCCTCCTGGGCAGGCCAAAAAAAGTGGTTAATTTGGCACACCAATGAGCTACGTCCCAAAGTGGTACACAAATGGACATCTCATCATGTGAGAGGATCTCTTTGGTTGATAATGCCTTATAGGCTTAAACACAATTAGCATATTTAAGGAACCACTTGTTTTGGCAGATAGACATCATTTAGCTAGCTAATCATCTAGCTATCAATCAAAAGTTGGAGAATGTAGAACTACAAGCTGAAATCTGTTCCCTAACCTGAAGATTTAGAATGGTTATCAACAGGAATTTTTGGAATCTTACAAAATATTTGAATCCCCTACCCTCCTTGAGCCTAAGGAAAAAACCTTTTAGAGCTGACATAATGTTTTGCACTCTTCTACCCTACGTGGCAGGTATTATGAAATCGGACTTCAACTCCCAGAATTCCTCAGCTGGAGTTGAATAACAGGCATCTTAACGTTTTCAAGGTTGAGAAACATCGCTATAGAGCAGCATTAATAGCCATATGACTGGAGCAGGGGTGGGTGGGCAACTATGGCCCTTTTTTACAACCTGTGAACTTCACCTCTGGCTCAGGAACTCCTAGGAGTTGAAGTCCATAGTTGTAAAGGGGCTATAGTTGCCCATCTCTGCTCCGAGAGATAGAACCAGTTCAAATGCATGTTTGTAATGTGACTACTAAAGAGAATTCAGAAATTACCTTCCGTTATATTGTAATGATATCTAATGTCATGAGGAGGATGTGTAGTCAGAGAAGAGAAAATCTCATTCTCCAGAAGCAAAGGGAGAAGTGGTAATGTCTCAGAAGACGTGTAATGACACTTTACATCAGGGGTCTTGACAGCTTTAGGACTTGTGGACTTCAATTCCCAGAATTCCTCCACCAGTCATGTTAGCTTAGGAATTCTGGGAGTTGAAGTCCACAAGCCTTAAACTTGCCAAGTTTGAAGGCCCTTGCCTTACAATAATGCTTGTGGCTGGAGCTTTTTTACTTGGTGATCTCAAAGGGCTGACATATCTAGGCACCCAAATTCTGCAGGGTCCCTCTCTTCTTCTTGAGGTTATGGCACAGGGACTTGACAACTTTAAGACTTGAGGACTTCAACTCCCAGAATTCCTCCTCCAGTCATGTTAGGTCAGGAATTCTGAGAGTTGAGAAGTTCACAACTTGCCAAGTCTGAAGACCCTTATGCCAGAGCTGCTCTTAGGGGTGCACTTTCCTTTATGCCAGAGGTCTCCAGACTTGGCAACTTTTAAGAGTTCAACTCCCAGAATTCCTCAGCCAGCCATGCTGGGCTAGGGAACCCTGGGAGTTTTTTTTCTTTTTTGAAAACAATTTTATTGGTTTTTAAAAACAAAACAAACAAAACATAAAAACATCCAGCTTTTTTTCATAAATATACAAACAGTGTGTGGGTTGGTTTACCAGTTTTTGTGCATTCATTTCGCAGTCTCAATTACAGTTACATTACATAATAACTCATATTATCAATCAGAAATTATGTATCCTAGTATCACTATTAAACAATAGTGGAACCCTGGGAGTTGAAGTCCACATGTCTTAAAAATTGCCAAGTTTGGAGATCCCTGTTTTATGCAAACTGCGGCAGAGTGGGGTAACAAAATCCTTCCCGGGGTGTGTGTGTATTGGGACCCTAACCCTTTCCCCATGGCCAGGTTACCCTCTCGAGCCTCGAGCCACCCTTGCTTTCAGGGCAGCTTTCGTGGCTTGCCAACCCCAGAACACATCGGCGCGATTTCTGGCTTATCCGATGCAAGGCGGGAGAAATGCAAAGGACCCTCCAGATCCAGAAGAGCTCTCGGGCGCGTTTTGATGCCGGGGGGAAAGCTAACGGTGTCGCTATCAGAGATGCCTCTGGCCCCAGCCCAGCAGTTTAGCTTAACAGCGGCCCGGCTGAGTGCAAGCACCCCATAGCCTTTCCCCTACAGTAGATCGACCCCCACACCAAAGCTATGCCCATGCCGGCCCCCAGCCCCCTGCAAGAGGCAAGGCAAGTCCTCCAGCCTCCAGCATTCAACGAGGCAGCGAAGGGTGGAAATGCACCTTGCATTCCGCCTTCCCAATCTTAAAACTGCGGATCTGGAGGATCCTGCAAGAAATCTTGTCGTCCCCCTTTTTTAAAATAATTTTTTTAAAAAAACTCACAAGGCAATCGACATACTTACATGGATGCAAGACTCGACTCGCAGCTCGGAAGGCAGCAGCCATATTTGTGCAAAGTCAATAGATTCTCCTCCTGTACGGCAGCCGCAAGGCAGAGCGTCTTTCCAAAGGGAACCGGATTGCTCTGTTGCATTCCTTTCTCCGAAGTCTCTTAGGCTCTGCCCGGCATGCTACTTCCCCTCAGCAAACCCGCGGGAGAGAAGGGAGCCCCTCCCTCCCTCTCGGTGGTTGCCGGGAGACAAAAAGAGGGCGGAGTCACAGGGCAAAGCGGTGAATCAATGAGGGGGCCGAGTGACTCAGCGCTTCGGGTTCGCATGGAACTAGCTGAGGGGAGATACGGCTCGTCGCGCGTCTGAGCCTCTCAACAAGCAGGGGTGGGGGGCGAAATAACTTTAGTATGAGGATGAGAGACCCCTAGGAAATCCATTGCTGAATTTAGGCAGACGAAAAACACACACTAAAAAATCCAAATGGCCGTTTGAAAGTGGCAAAAATACAGAAGTCTCAAAAATCCTGCCAGGTAGTGGCGGTATAGACCTTTTTCAGCTTGACAACTCTTAATTGCAAAAATTTCATTGTCTACTAATCATTACAAATGGAGTCCCAAAGGTGCTTTTTCAAGAGGCAAGCTGGACTTTCTGGTTTTTCTTTTGAAGACTTTTTGCTTCTCATCCAAGAAGCTTCTTCAGTTGAAGAAGAGTTTGAAGAAGCTTCTTGGATGAGAAGCGAAACGTCTTCAAAGAAAAGCTGCCTCTTGAAAAAGTACCTTTGGGACAACCGTGACCTGGATGACTGAGAATCTCCATAGACATTACAAACTAAGATAATAATAATAATAATAATAATAATAATAATAATAATAATAATAATAATAATAATAATAATAATAATAATAATAATAATAAAAAGAGTGCTTGGCACAGTAGGTGCAGAAGCTGGATTTATTTATCTTGACATGTTCATGTGTATATTAGAGGTGGAGATCCTTTGAGAGCTGTATGCAGCAAAATTTCATTTTAATGTATGCTGATTAGTGTACACTCAAAGTGACAAAGTTAGTCTAAGTCGGGTGGGTCTTCAAACTTGACAGTTTTAAGACTTGTGGACTTCAACTCCCAGAATTCCTCCTCTGCTCATGTTAGCTCAAGAATTCTAGGAGTTGAAGTCCACAAGTCTTGCCAAGTTTGAAGACCCTTGGTCTAAGACTAGTCATTGACAGATTCGGATTTGCTAGGTATTTAGAGTGCCAGTTGGCCAGCAATGTTTGTGCTTCTCCAACTTCAAAGCATGAACTTGGTGTGGGCAACTGGGGGCCCTAGAGTCAGATACAACTCCAAAAGTGCATTTTTGCAGCCCATGATTATTGAAAACTGTAGCATAATCCTCCAAATAGAGATGCCAAAGCAGAAACATTGGTGTTTTATCTTCGCCTGAACTCTTCATCCAGCTGGATGAATTGCCTTTTTTTTGTAAGTGGAGATAGGAACAAGATACTTCTTGTGAGGTTCATGATGTCCTCGCCTCTATCAGTAGCTGCCTTGAAAGTTCTGTTGCAATGGAATTATAAGATAAAAATGCAGAAAGTGGGCAAGACTTTGTGGTTGCAAAAGACTTATCCAAAGATCACCCAATATTTAGTGAGTTTATTACCTCCCTCAGTACAAATTAACAAGGTTCCATATTGTCAAGGTTTGTGGGAACAATTATTGTGACAGCCAGGGGAGATTTTTGTTACTTTGGATAGTGAGATGGGCGGCGTATAAATTAAATAAATGCCTGATCAACCAGAAATTCTTAAGTCATTCTTCATTGTTGATAGGGTTCGAACGCCATCACTCTGCTAAACAAATAATTCCCTCAGCACAAGTCTGCATTACTATTACTATTAATCTTTCCACCCTTCCTTTCACCCATCTCCTCCCACTTATGACTGTGACTATAACCTTCTTGTTTGTATTCTAACAATTTTTATTGACTGTTCCCTAGTATGATTTGATTGCTTATTGCACCCTATGACTATTATTAAGTGTTGCACCCTTTTCTTGACTCTTGACGAATGTATCTTTTTTTATGTACATTGCGAGCCTTTGCACCAAGACAAATTCCTTGTGTATCCAATCACATTTGGCCAATAAAGAATTCTGTTCTATTCTATTCTAATTTGTATTCTATTCTATTCTCTATCCCTGTGATGGCGAACCTATGGCACACGTGCCACAGGTGGCACGCAGAGGTATTTGTGCCGGCACACAGGCAAACTTACCTCACTGCACATGCACGCGCCTCATAGCTGATTTTCATCTGGTTTGAGGCCTTTTTCAGCCTCCCAGGCTTGAGGAAAGCCTCTGCAGCCTGAACAATAGGCCCGTTTCATCACTTCCTTCATCAGCTGGGAGGCGCAGTGCAGGTAAGGGCGGCAAGGGATAACGCAGGGGGTGCATGCATTGCCTTCTGGGTGCTGGCACGTAAGCGCATGTGAGCAAGTGCACACACAATTTTTGGCACAGGAGCCCAAAAAGGTTAGCCACCACTGCTCTAACCTTTTCCATCCCATCCCATTCTATTTAAGTTCTATTCCTATATCCTTCTACTCTATTCTATTGTACCCTATGACTATTATTAAGTGTTATACCTTGTGATTGTTGACTCTTGATGAGTGTATCTTTTCTTTTATGTACACTGAGGGCATTTGCACCAAGACAAATTCCTTGTGTGTCCAATCACACTTGGCCAATAAGGAATTTAATTCTATTCTATTTTTGTATTGGATACTACAGACATAAAACAGGCAGTCCTACTTGTGCTCTAGGGACTATGTATGGCCACATCTATAAACTATACATATCTTTTATTCATGAGCAAATATTATAAAATGTACTGTACTAGAAGCGGAACTGCAAAGTTCTGATGAATTTCAGGAAAATTTGTACAGGTAGCCCTTGACTTACACCGTTCAAATTTACACCTGCACTGAAAATGTGACTTAGGGCCAGTTTTCACACTTATGACTACGGTAGCATCCCCACAGAAAGTGATCGAAATTCAGAAGCTTGGCAATTGACTCATATTTATGATTGTTGCAGTGTCCTAGGGTCACACTATGCCCTTTTGCAACTTTCTGACAAGCAATGTCAACAAGGAAGCCAGATTCACTTAACAACAATTTGACTAATTTAACACTATAGGGATTCACTTAATTGTGGCAAGAAGGGTTGTAAAATGGGGCAATCTCACTTAACAAATGTTTCACTTATCAACTTAAATTTTGGGCTCAATTGTCATAAGTTAAGGACTACCTGCTTCACTAAGACACCATAATTCCTCACAGCAGAGAAAAACAAAATGGCCCACTTCTTCGTGTCATTTGAAGCCATAATGAGGTTTGATTGAGCTTGGTATGTTAAGCTACAATGCCACTAGAAAAAGTTGAAAGGATCATGTACCTAGGTTCTAATTTACATGAAAGCTGCGACATGACCACTGAAGTAAAGACAAGGATAGAGGAAACCTCGAACAGCATTCTTCAAAATGAAAAAGGTCTTCTGCAGTAACGACATAAAGATTGAAAATCAGGTTTGTCAGATGCTACATCTTTTCTCTCCTGCTCTACGGAGTAGAGAGTTGGTCTCTGACAGAAAGCCCCTTGAAGAGACTAGAAGCATTTGAAACGTGGATCTCATGTTACATTATAAGTTGGGTTGACAAAATCAGAATTTGGGGGTGATAAGCCACCTGGAAAGCCCAGGGAAATAATCAAAACCATAAAAAAGCAGAAGTTAGAACATGTGATGTGACACCCAGAAAAATACAGCATCCTTCACTTAACCCTCCAGGGAAAGATTGAAGGCAAATGAAGTCCAGGTAGAAGAATAATAATACTGGCAACATGATCGCCAATGTCCGATGGCGGATATGGCACAAGAATGTTAAGCTGCCCACAGATTTTGGAGACACAGCATACTGCAACAGTTAAAGTGTTGGCTGGCATTGGGGATCCTTTCTCACTTATGGAAATTTTGTAAGTGACTTTGGACCTGTCATACTCTTTCATCTCAACTGGCTTTACATGGTTGCTGGTAGGTACAACTGGATGACCTTATGAGTACCATCTTGAGCTCTTGAAGGATAAGGCAGAATGTAAAAGGAGCTTCTGTGGCGCAGTGGTTAGAATGTAGTACTGCAAACTACTTCTGCAGCCAGCTGCCTACAATTTGGCAGTTCAAATCCCACCAGGCTCAAGGTTGACTCGGTCTTCCATCCTTCCGAGGTGGGTAAAATGAGGACCCAAACTGTTGGAGGGCAATATGCTGCCTCTGTAAACAGCTTAGAGAGGGCTGTAAATCACTATAAAGTGGTATATAAGTCTAAGTGCTATTGCTATTGCTATGTATCTCTAGAAAAAGAAACTATACGTTCCGTATGATTGAAGCAGCACAATAGCCTGGTTAATAAATGTTGGAAAAAAATTATCTATATGGTCCAGAAGAGTTGACACTGACTTAATGGCATATAAACATTCAATATATTTGAGGTTGGTAAAATGTGGCCTAGGGAATCTCTTAATATAGTGCAGGTTTCCAATCAATTTCAAATGTTGAAGAGATAAATGGAAAACTGGCAGGTTGCCAAGTAAAGCCCAAAAATGGTGGTTTGTTTGAAAACAAGCCCAGAAAGAAGGCAAACCTTAATTGTGGTAGAGCATTTGTAAGGGGAGGAATAGTGTTTCTTAGCCTACCAACTTTTAAGCTGTATGGACTTCAACTCCCAGAATTCCCCAAGCAGCACAGTGGCTGGGAACTTCTGGGAGTTGAAGTCCTCTCATCTTAAAGTTGTCAAGCTTGAAAAACACTGGCCTAGATCAGGGGTGTCAAACTTGCATCTTATCACAACATTTTCTCCTTCAAGTATGAACGTGGCCAGCACTTGTCATACATCCAGCATGCAACTTTTACAGCCCTGGCCTAGATGAACAAACCAGGCTGAAGAAAATCAGTGTTAACTATTTGTACAGGCAATCACTAATTTATAACAATTGGGACCAGAATTTCCATTGCTAAGTAAGGCAGTACCACACAATTTCACAACCTGTTTTGCTAAAGCAAGGGTCTTCAAACTGGGCACAAGTTTAAGACTTGTGGACTTAAACTCCCAGAATTCCTGAGCTAACTTGACTAGAGGAGGAATTCTGGGAATTGAAGTCCACTAGTCTTAAAGCTGTCAAGTTTGAAGACCCCTGTGCTAAAAGAATCACTTGGCTTGTTAAGTGACTCATGTGGTTATTCTATGAATCCAGCTTCTCCTTTTTTTTTGGTAAAAAGTCAGCTGGGAAAGTCACAAACAATAATCACATGACTCCAGGTTACTGCAACCATCCTAAATACATGCTGGTTGGCAAGTGCCCAAATTCTGACCAGGTCACTGGGTATAATGCTATGATTTTAAACGCGAGTACCCATTGTAACTTCTTTCTAGTGGCCACTGCAACTTCAAGCAGGTGCTAAACAAATGGTTGTAAGCTGAGAACCTCCTAAAACTTATTTTTAAAAATCTTATAGTATATTCCAAAAGAAAAATGTTAATTCTCTCATACCACCTGGTTGAAAGGCAATAGCTTCAAACTAATTGGATTATTATTTTACCATTATTTTTCATTATTCATCACTTTCCTTATGTTCTATGCTTACTGGACCACGGATCTTATACAATCACAATTTCATGTCTCTTTTCTTTGGCCTACTCTGGGAATCCTTTTGGCTAGTAAGTAGGAAGACGGCAGCTTCAAGTACATGCAAAAACCTGATTGCTCAAACTTAAGCTGGCATGGAGACTGAAACTTCATTATGAATGGCCCAGCTGTGATTTATTTGCCCACCTTATGATTAGGCCAACATGACTGCGAGGGGCAGTTGAGGGGCACCGGATCTCAAAAGGCAGATGCCTTTTTCAGTCTCTTCTTCCCAAAATCCCATTAGTTGTTCCTGCTCTTTGGAACATCTTGCCATAGAAGATATCCCCCTTTTTAGCCTTCAGGAAAGGCCTTAAAATCTGGTTATGCTAACTGGCATGGAGTCCTGAAGGAGAGAAGCTGTTGGCTGGAGGTTACCAGGACTAACAGTGTGAAGACATGCCACTTCTTCACTCCAAGCCACTGTTTCTTTTTAGCTTGTTTTAATTTTTGCAATTTTAATCTGTTTTTACATTTATAATTGTGAAGGCTTATTTATCTTGAGGTAGTAAGCGGCTCAGAGTCACCTGAACTGCGAGTTGGGCAGAGAATAAATTTGACAAATAGACATTTTAAGAAGTGGCAAAAGGAAGACAAATGGGACAGTAATGTGGAACAGTTTTTTTTCCTCCAATGCTCTGAATTTATTGATTGCAGATTTTGAAATGGGGACACAGCAGTTAACAGAAACAAGTTGAGATAAAATGTACATCAAAGAATGCTGCCAGAGCTGGGAATCCAAAATCTCCTGTGTTTCTTCCAAATTTTTTTCCTAATTGTTTTTTTTGGTGGCTCAAAGGCAGTTTACCTTTCAACTGTCCGATGTCAGTAAAAACATTTATAGGAAAGCTAAGCACAATTTGGCCCAAATACTTGCAGACGAGGAAATATCAAGAGTATTAGCAATACATTCAGCTTTTTTCAATGTCACTTCCCAGCTCCTTTGGAGGGAATAAAGATGTCAAGTATTTTTCTGAATCAACCATTTAGCCTAACCCACATACATAGATCTTGAAAAGCAAGCTAATTAGCCGTAAAATACAGAAACCGTTCTCATGAGCCATGATGGAACTTAAGTAGTAGTCATCTTTTAGGAAAGTATTGAATGCTTAGTGCTAAGAGTACTAAATACTCATTAGACTATTTATAAGACCCCAAGGTAGCGGGTCAAAACTGGACTAGAATTGTCCTTTTTTCGCAGGATTTTCTTTATATTTAAAAACCATTTTATATGCCTGCAACTTACGTTTGTATTGGCATCAGCAAAGACTGCTTCCTAATGTTTATTTTCCCCAAATCCGAAATCAAATGCTGAATCCAGATCCTGCTGTTTTCTTTATACTTTTCTGAGAACCCAAGGCTACAAAGTGTTGTTACAGATCATATGACCTTAAAGTACACCCCACAGCGAGTTTCCACTGGCAATCAATGATTTCAAATATACTAAAAGAAGACATGAGAGTGAAACCAGATTGAGACAATCAGAGGGGAAGACATTTCTGGAATCAGCAGACTGGAATTTAAATTCCAGTTCAAAGCAATTTCATTTGAAAAAACAACATCTGTATGTATGTTTGGGACAGAGACATAAAATTATGAGAAGGAAATTGGATAGACTTTGTCCATCAAGAAACTGTTGATTAGGGTTTGCATCGCTGAACAAATCGAGGATATAGGCATACATCTCGGATATGGTGTCTGTTCAGAATCCAGGTAAGGAATCGCTCCAGGCCTAATCCGTAACCACCATGAGGACATGTGCCATATTTACGCTGCAAAGCCAAAAATGAGACAGGCGTCAATTAATGCCTAATGATCAAACCACCTTGCAACCCCAAACCATGACTTAATAGTGTACCTTTATATGTCGTGCTAAGACAATGTAATTTGCCTGGGGTTTGCTTATAATGCCATCCCTCCTCCATTGCTAAGCCATGAAGTTGTGCAAATCAGACACCTGAGATTATTTAACACCTCATAGCTGGGGACAACTTAGCCTTCAGTACTTATATGGGTATTCCCACTCTATTTCTAAATAATTCAGGGTTACGATGAACGAATCAAATTCCATTGTCACACAAGCCTGTTGTGGGTTAGTCTAAAAAAAAAAAAACTGTAACCCCGTTCCCCAGTTGATATCAACAAGGGAAGTTTGTGCTGAAGAGCAGAGACTGGAGAATGGCTGCCATTCTGAAGTCTTGCTCCAATTTGGAGACACTATATGGATTAGTAGTTCAGCATTAAGAAAACCTTTTAGCCATGAAATCCAGCTGGGTGACTCTGAGCCACTCACTCTCTTAGTCCAAACTACCTCACAGGCTTGTTGTTTTGGCAAAAATAGGAGGAAGAAGGGGTATAAGGTAAGTTTGCTGCCTTGAATTATTTATAAAGTATTAAAGGCAGGATGAAAATTGGATGAATAGACAAGCTGTCTGCTCATACAGACCCACTGCATATATTCCAATTGTCAGCTGTTATTCCATATATTGCCCCTTAGATAACAACTGACAATTTAAAACAAATATCTTCTCCCTGATTTGCAGGGAGAAAACAGATGCATGAAAACTCATCAGCAGAAACAGAGATTATAGACTTTTTCCCCATAGCCAATTCCTCCTCTTGCCAAAACATCTTCAATCTCTTCCCCTTTGGAATAAGAAGCAGCTACCTAACAAACAGACTATATCACATTCAGTGGGTAAGGGGTGGAACCTAAGACAAATGAAAAAGAGTTTGGAAGTTTGAGATAAGAAGCACATTGTGGTACTTTTTTCATGCTGAAGAATGAATTTCGCTTTAAAGAGTAATACTTTGCCCTGCAAAACGTGCTTAAAACCTTCTGAATGTTCATTTTATTCAATTAACATTCAGTGATTATTGATAGGATTTACTGCCATGTATTTAATTATAGGCATTAAATAGATTGATAATTATATTATGTTACCAATTTGGCAAGTTTGTCTATAACTGTTCCAAAAGCTTTCTGGGGCCTGTTTTTAGCATTTTCTACATTAATTGGTCCGCCAAAGTCTGCTGGATTTGATTTGATTTTTGGTTTGCCTTCCAAGAATACTGTGTTCCTGCCACATGGTAAATGAATGACAAGACAGGCCACCAACTCATAACACATAATACATACCTGGTCTGTATACCAATAATAAGGGGTGGGATCAATTCCTTCTCTCTTGTAACCTTCTAGTAGCTCCTCACTGTCCCAAATACGCATGGAGCCTCCCACAATTTCACCAACATTAGGCATCAACACATCAACCTATATAAATCAAGACAAAAAGGCAATTGAGAGTCAGAAATGCATATGACTTAACTTGGTTTAGAATTGCAACTCCTAGCCCACAACAATTATTGTATAATAATTAACCTTATTGTAGGTCACTCAGCAGAGTTGGGAAGCCAAACGGAAGGTGCTGGGTTTGTAACATGTATGGCCCAAAGATTAAAGATGAGCAACACAAGGATTCAGAAAAAAAATTCTCCTCTTCCCCTCCCCCTTCTCAAATAACCTATGTGTCAGTCAAATATTATAAACAGAGGCCTCCTGTGAGCTGTGGATTTGAGTGACATCTTGTGGCCAATGACCTGTAAAACAGCCTCTCGGGAAGAACATTCCAAACTGTGTGCTGGTGCCCAGAATTTTTTTCAGTCTGAAAGGAGTCTTGGAGAGTAAAATTTAATCCCTTAGAATCGCTCTTTCCAATTGAGGAGAGATGCACTTCAATGCTGGAATGTTCTTTTTACCCTTTGCGCTACAAGTTATGGTTACAAATATGTGTAGAACATTCCTCCCCAACCACAATTTGGCTTTCAGCATGGATTTAGACAGCACACT
Organism: Pseudonaja textilis; assembly: GCF_049901715.1. Lineage (NCBI taxonomy): Eukaryota > Metazoa > Chordata > Lepidosauria > Squamata > Elapidae > Pseudonaja > Pseudonaja textilis. The sequence continues at coordinate 241,563,296 of NC_141991.1, read as the reverse complement.
AGACCAATCACATTATGGTTTAACCAACCACTCACTGACTTAGGATCCATCTACCGCAGGGGTGTCAAACTTGTGTGGTCACGTTGCCATCATGTGACATATTGCGACTTTTCCCCTTTGCTAAAACGGGTGGGCATGGCCAGTATGTGACGCATCCGGCCCATGAGTTTGATACCCGTGATCTACTGTAACATTTTACCCATGACTAGCTAAGATTCTACAGCATGGGTGTGAAATGGTGCCGCAGCATGTTGATATTGTGTGATGTTTCATGGTATTTTTGCCCTTCGCGGAGCTGAGGTGGGCGTGGCCTGCACATGACACATCCGGCCCCCGGGCTGCCAGTTGGACACCACTGTTCTACAGCATATCATTTTGGGTGTCATCCGTTTTGAACATATATAGTCTTTCTTTTCCAAGTGTATTAATTCTTTATAGCAGGGGTGTCAAACTCAAGGCCCGTGGGCTGAATCCATTTTGGGGCGGGGTGCTTAAATCCGGCCCATGAGGCCGGCCTGGAAATATCAAGGGGTTGGTACCTCTGGCGGTTCAAACGGGCTGCATGCGGGCTGCCCCATGACTTGTTTTCTCCCTCCATGGCCTCCTGCAGCACTCTGCCAGCTGAAAACGGGCCCAAAACAGCCTGAAAAACGGACTGAAAAATGGTCTGAAAATAGCAAAAAAATGGGCCTAAAAACAGGCCCCAAAATGGGCTGAAAGACTGAAAACTGAAAAATGGGCTGAAAACCAAAAAACTGCCCCCAAAATGGCTGAAAAATGTCCAGCAGTGTGCTGCAGGAGGCATCTACCCTACCCTCCACCCCACCAGCCTGCAGGAGAACAACGCAATCCAGTTTGACACCCCTGCTTTATAGCATAGGAAGCCAAACACAGTACCTACAATCTGAAGATACATAGCCCAGGAGGGTCTATAGAAATTCTCAATCATCCAGATCATGATTGTCCCAAAAGTACTTTTCAAAAGGACAAATGGACTTCTCTTTTTTTCCCCTTGAAAACATTTCACTTCTCATCCAAGAACTAAAGAATGGATGGAGAGATAAGATGTGAACCGTTTCCAAAGAGAAAAAAAAAACCCCGAGAAACTCCAGTTGCCTTTTTGAAAAGCCCCTTTGGTACAGACCAGGGGAATCCTGCCTGCAAGTGGATGAGATCCCCTCTCCCAAAAGCTGCCAGAAATCAAGAGACACCAGGGGAGGCAGAGGTGCAAAACGACAGCACGGCATTCTAAACGGTGCAAATACTCAGGAATCAAGGGTTGCTTTTTTGTTTTTCAAAATCCTGTTTTGAATAGGTTTAAAGACCTGGCTATAACCAGGTGGGGAATTTAGACTCCACATTAGGAAGAGGAGTAAGTCTCCCCTCCCCCCCCCCCCTCCGCCATCTTGCATGCAATACACAAAGGGGAACACAAACTGACAGATTCAGTAAGACGGGCGTCCTCGGGGCAGCGCTGCATGTAGAAGGATTTAATCTCAGCAGGAAATCGACAGAGCAAGATTGGTTCGTTAATAGCATCGGTCATCTGTCTCTCTGGAGCTTCTGGGATATCCTGTGGTTGAAAAAAAGCAGCAGTTAATTTCTCCTTCTGCCTAAAACTGTTCCACTTCCACTGATTAAGCCCCCTTCTATCTCTGGAGTCACTTTTTTTTTTTTAACTAGCCTAAAGCCTTGTTAAGCTTACTGTTATTTTAGCAGCCAAATTTGGGGATCAACCAGTGGTCAGATCAAAGCAGGGGTTCTTCAAATTTGAATTTTAAGACTTGCGGACTTCAACTCCCAGAATTCCTCCTCCAGTCATGTTAGCTCAGGAATTGTGGGAGTTGAAGTTGCCAAATTTGAAGACTCTTGGATCAAAGCTTAGGTTGACCAAAACAGCAGTCACAGAGGAAGTGTAGACGACCTGAGCCAATCCTTCAAGGAGCTAGACAAAGCCTCCAGAAGACATGGCTGTTTCAACCTTTTGAGGGACACTTTACAGGTAGTTCTTGTCTTACAATCATTCACTTAGGGACAGTTTTGAAGTTACAATGGTACAGAAGAAAGTGATTTAAGGATAGTGCTTACACTTATGACCGTTGCAGCAAGCCACAATCATGTGATTGTCATTTGTGATCTTCCCAGCCAGCTTCTGAGAAGCAAAATCAATAGGGAAGGTCACAAGTCACAATCACATGATGCCTCACGTAATGACTGTGGCAAAAAAAAGTGTCATAAAATTGGCTGCTGTTGCATGATGTCTCATTTAATAACCACACGGCTTACAATGAATTTTCTGGTCTTATTGTGGATGTAGCCGCTGAAAATAAAATTTGAACACCAGATAAGCTTTTACAGTAAGTCAAGCTGGTCCAATATAATAATAGCTTTACAGGTCATAAAAAATCGATTGAATTCTCCTGGAGATTCAGATGCCCTTATGATTAGCTCCACACATTAAATTAAGATACTGTAGACCTTCCTTGACTATTGTTTACTCAAACTACCATTGGTTAAGCTGACATGACTTGCCAAGCCATAAATCGGGATCTATAAATCACAATAGATTTATATGTCACATGAAGCCAAGTCCAAACAATGTTATAACTTTGGATAATGTGCTACCAGATCCACAGCCAACACACAATCTGGGACAAGAATTCAAATTTCATTTCAAATTTCAATATCTCCTATAAGCCATAATGGATCCTGAACCAAAGGCACAAGAAGGAATGATTATACTTTTTCTTTCTCTGATTGCTCTAATCTGATACTCTAATTCTCTTTTATCTTTTCACATCCTTTCCCATACAGAAAGGGATATGAGATCTGAATTTACTTAAACTTTTTTTTCATACACAATTCAACCTCCTCCTATTTTTTTTCACAACAACCTGGTGAGCTGAGCTGAAAGACAGCAACTGGCCCAAAGTCACCCAGCTGGTTTTTCATGCCTGAGGTGGAACTAGAACTCACAGTCCCCTGGTGATTTGCCCAAAGCCACCCAGCCAGCTTTCAACCCTAGGGCAGGACTGGAACTCACAGTCTCCTGCATTCTTAACCAATATACCAAACAGTTCTGTTTGTGTTTTTGGTGTTTTTCTTTTTTATTTTAAGCATTTTTTGACCACCAAGAAAACTCTAGACTGCAAACTAGACTGGAAGTCCGAAAAAGTCCATGAGGATTCATTGTCATCGCAGACAGAAATAGTGTAGGGACATAGTCTGAGAGACAGGCCAAAGAAAAATATCAGGAAGAACTCAAAAGGAAGACAGCTAAAGAACAATTATTTGGGAGAATAACGTTTAAGGAAAGGGAGACTACACAAACTGATGTACTTGATTGCTGGGGATTTTTGAAATTAGGACAACAGCCATAATTTGCAGGTTAGCTTGATATCCAATAACTTAATAATTTAATTCTTCTTTTCTTTAGACTAGCCAAATCCAAATCCTGCAGCCGTTCTTCATATGTTTTAGTCTCCAGGCCTTTAATCATCTTAGTTGCACTTCTCTGCACTTTTTCCAAAGTCTCAACATCTTTTTTGTAATGTGGTGACCAAAACTGGCTGCAGGATTCCAAGTGTGGCCTTACTAAGGCTTTATAAAGCGTTACTAATACTTTACCTTATTTCACGTGAATTTTTTTTATTGCTTTCAAGTGGGATTATTTTTTTTAAAGTTTCTTATTTTATGTTTTACAATAATCCATTTCAAGCATGTGTCGACTAGGTACATATTTCTTGTGCTTACAATTATAAGTGGGATTATTTTTGACTTTCCAGTCTACCCTGGGATCAACTGGTGGTTTCCCATCCAAAACTAACACAAACCATCCAAGATCAGCTAAATGCTGCTACCCAGTTGGGCCAGATGCTTAACTGCTTCTGCTTCTTCAGGTACAAGAGAAAGGCTAGGGTGCTTAAAAACAAAATCAGAAGCTTACTTCTCCAAACTCGTAGTAGGTGTCATCTTCCTTTTTCACCTCATGTTCCTTGAGCCATATCAGGGCTTCTGTGTAGTCCATCCGTTTGAAGGGGCGCTTGGGAGGCTCAAAGTTCTGCAATTACAGGTGAAAGATGCATCGGTAAAGATGGCAGGACTTTAAAAACTACAACAGTTGAGCGGTTTAATTGTATTACAGATAGTACTTGACTTATAACAGTTTATTTCATGACCGTTACAAACAGCCCTGAAAAAAGTGACTTATGACCGTTTTTCACACTTATGATTGTTTTGCAGCAACCCCAAGATCAAAATTCAGGTGCTTAGCAACTGACTCATATTTATGATGTGATGACCCGGGGTTTGGCACAAAGGCAACACAGTCATATAATCAGTAGGAGTCCCTTTATTAGCTCCAACTTTGCCCCCAATGTCCTAGTTACCTTCCGGGCTGGAGAAAAACTCTCCCAAGAACTGCCTTTGGCTGCAGAGAATCAAGTCCAAAATGTGGTCAACAAAAACTGTAACTATAAGTCCAAGCAAGGCAAAATGAGGTAATTATTTCAACAGGGCAGGAGCAAGAATTCCAGACGTGAAGGCACGGCAATAACACAGTTGGGAAGACACCAGGAACACAGATAAGCAAAGTCAACACAAGATAAATTCATGTTTGTTCCCAGCTGCTGCCGCACTCAGCATGCATCTCTTTTAAAATCTCTTCCCAGCTGGCTAATGAAGGGAATCAGGGCCCTTTCCTTCCCCGTAAGCCACGCAACCCACGTTGCTCTCTTCTCTGTTCCTCCCTGTGTGCCCTGGGATGAAGAGGGGGTTGGGACTGGGTTATCCTCTGAACTCCCTCTTCCTTGTTCTACCTTTTCCCTGCTCTGCCCAGCCGGAATTTGCCCTTCCCCAGTTTCCTCCATCACCAACGGAGCCGCACTCCCACTCCCTGTCAGCTGTTTGTCTTCCTCCTCAGATTCGGACTCCGATGGGGGCATGACATATGACGGTTGCAGTGTCCTGGGGTCACGTGATCCCCTTTTGTGACCTTCTGACAAGCAAAGTCAATGGAGAAGCCAGACTCACTTAACCACCAAGTTCCTAACTTAGCAACTTCAGTGTTTCACTTAACCAACGTGGCAAGAAAAGTTGTAACATGGGACCAAATTCACTTAACAAAGGTTTCCCATAGCAACATAAATTGGGGGCTCAATTGTTGGTCGTAAGTCGAGGACTACCGGTATCCTCTTTGGGTCACGTTCTATCTTGACACTGCCAGACATTCTGACCACTAGTGAACCATAAACGTACAGATAAGTCCTCAACGTTCAACTGGATGGCTTAGAGCAGGGGTGTCCAACCTTGGCAACTTTAAGACTTGTGGACTTCAGCTCCCAGAATTCCTCAGCCAGCAAAGCTGGCTGAGGAATTCTGGGAGCTGAAGTCCACAAGTCTTAAAGTTGCCAAGGTTGGACACCCCTGGCTTAGAGGCTATTTGAAGCTATGACAAATCTTCCAAGCTCTACTTAACCACCCGATTCCACTCTCCTTCCCCACTGTGTTCTCATGACTGCATTTGGGTTGCTTGTCAACTGGCCAACATTCATGGCTATTTGCAGGGCCTTATGTTTACAGGACTACAAATTACGTTTTTCCCCCCAGAAACTGGCACTTTGTTCTGATGCCTGAAAAAAAAAAAAAAAACCAACCCATAACGAACATTTACTGACCCTTGTAAAATAAAAAAAGATTATAAAATCAGATCCAATCACGTGATGACCTGCTTTACAACAATCATAACTTATGATCGTAATTGTGGGACTCAGGATCCTCATTCAAGGACTATCTATACACATGAGCCTTTAAAAACATTTCATACGTATATTTGTGCCTGCCTCCTTCTTCGTTTCTACCGCCTCCCTGGATTATTTAGATTAGATTAACATATTAACAGAGTTGGAAGGGACCTTGGAGGCCATCTAGTCCAACCCTCCCCACCACCACTCAAGCAGGAGACCCTACACCATTTCTGACAAATGGCAGTCCAATCTCTTCTTGAAAGTCTCAAGTGAGGACGCTCCCACAATTTCCAAAGGCAAAGCTGTTTTATTTTACAGAGAGATTTGGTTCTGCAACAGGCAAACTTGCAATTTTTTTTGTCTCAGCCACTTACCGGATTGAGGGCATACACTATATCAGACACTGGGGATTTGAGGACCCTATCCACCACATCACAGACGAGATCTTCCAGACGGTTCAGCAGGTCTTCATAGCTCATGAAAGGGCACTCCGCTTCAATGTGAGTATATCTGGAAGAAGAAACCAGTGACTTCACACACACACAAACAAGGCTGGGAACTACCATGCAATTCCTCATCCCCTCTAGATACAACCCTGGCCACTGAATGCACCTTTACAAGCACATCTGGAGAAATTACTCCACTCAGGTTTGGACTGGATTATGTGTCCGCACACATCAGTTAACCATTTTTGGGAAAGTGGCAGAATGAAAGGATGGGAAGAAGGAGGATCTTTCTTTCTTTCTTTCTTTCTTTCTTTCTTTCTTTCTTTCTTTCTTTCTTTCTTTCTTTCTTTCTTTCTTTCTTTCTTTCTTTCTTTCTTTCTCTCTCTCTCTCTCTCTCTCTCTTTTCTTTCTTTCTTTCTCTCTTTCCTTTCTTCCTTTTCTTTCCGTTTTCATCCATCTACTACCCACATATTTTATTGGCATCCCCTGCATTATTTCCTGCAGTGCTTCCTCTAAGCAAACAATCCAGACTTTTAGCAAGTGACTTCCTTTAGTGCTTTGCATAGAGAAAAGGAAGGAAAGACACACATGAAAAGAAAACAAAGGGAGGGAAAGAAAGAGATGTTGGAAAGGAAAAGAAAACCATAAACTTCTCCTGACTTTGGGCTCCAGCCCTATCACTGACCTGCAGGTCTTGCGGATCAACATAGAACAAGATAAAGTAACAGATTTGGAGGAGACTTTAGAGGTATTCTACTCTTAGCTTTAGATTGCTTCTCTAATTAACTGCTTCTCTGTCATCTGCACCTCTATAAATGTCTGGTTTAGTTCTGCAACCCAACAGGACAGACACAGACTTCAGAGGATAATTAGGACTGCAGAAAAAACAATTGCTACCAACCTGCCTTCCATCGAGGACCTGTATACTGCACCAGTCAAAAAAAGGGCTGTGAAAATATTTACAGACCCCTCACATCCCAGACATAAACTGTTTCAACTCCTACTCTCAAAACAACACTATAGAGCACTGCACACCAGAACAACTAGACACAAGGACAGTTTTTCCCAAACGCCATCACTCTGCTAAACAAATAATTCCCTCAACACTGTCCAACTATTTACAAAGTCTGCACTCCTATTACTATTAATCTTCTCATCACTCATCACCCATCCCCTCCCACTTGTGACTGTATGACTGTAACCTTGTTGCTTGTATCCTTACGATTTATATTGACTGTTTCCTAGTATGATTTGATTGCTTATTGTATCCTATGACTATTATTAAGTGTTGTACCTTCTGATTCTTGACTCTTGACGAATGTATCGTTTCTTTTATGTATATTGAGAGCATTTGCACTAAGACAAATTCCTTGTGTGTCCAATCACACTTGGTCAATAAAGAATTCTATTCTATTCTATTCTATTCTATTCTATTCTATTCTATTCTATTCTATTCTATTCTATTCTATTCTATTCTATTCTATTCTATTCTACTTCTAGTCTATTTCTATTCTAACCATGTTCCATTCATCTCAAATAGAAATACAGTCTACTCCAAAAAAGCCCCTGAGCTGAAACACATCTTAAAAGTTGCTAAGGTTGAGAAACAGTGAAATAGGCATTTACTCAGAGAGGTGCCTGCGTGTCCTCGACTGTTCTGCTCGGTAGGACTGGGCAATGCAAAAAGTGTCCCCCAAGGCTGGGATGCAGGTCTCCAAATACAGCTGGGATGACTGGGTCAGATAAGCTTCCTCGCCAAAATAATCCATTTTGAAGAGTGTTGAGCCTCCTTCTACCTGCGTTTGAACCAGGGTGGGTGGGGTGATCTAAAGATAAAAGAAGACGTTGTACAGGACATTGAGTTTATTCCCAGGACTTCCACTTCGCACAGAGTTCAAGATAGAAAAACTACACCCGTTGGGGACCTTACCAAAAGAAAACCACATAGCTAGAAACTTTCTTCAAAGGTGAGGGAAGAGAGAGAAAATTCTCTGTGGCCAGAAAAACTAGCAAAAATGTTATTAGTTTTGTTAAGGAGGATTGAGAGCAAAAAATAAGTATAAAATTACATCTGCAGCCAAAATTTTCTTGATGGTGTCAGAGTATATTCATTAACCGGCAGAGACATGGTTAACAAGGTCAGCCAATGAGAGCTGAATTGGGGCTGAAACTTGAGAGAATTTGGGCGTGGTTTATCTCTGTTCTGTGCTCAGCTCTAAAGTGAACAAGAAACTAACTTGCTTACTTGCTGAAACCAATATCTGCTCTGAGCTGCTGCTGCTTGTGTTTTTGATTATTACATTGAAAGAATCTACAAATGGTATTGTAAACTTTACTCATATTAATATCTTTATAAAGAAGTTTATGATCCTGCTGAATCAACCACCTCTGTGTTTTCTGGACTTGAATTTAAGCTGAAAACTCTTAACAGATGGTCTACCAGGATTAAGCCAAATAAGGTTGAGACTCATATTTAATTTAGGTGGTGTAGGATTTAAAATTAAAAAGTGTTATAACTTGAGGACAGGATATAAGATCTTATATCAACTAAACACCACACAATCTCCTAAAGTGGAAAATATATTTAGCTAATGGTTCGGAGGGTAAATCCTGTATTTGTACAGTTACAATTCAAGCATCTTTCCTGGCTCAGGAATGCTGGGATTGAAGTCCACAGGTCATAAAGGGGCCATAGTTCCTCCCCCTACTCTAGAGTATTTTGGCATGATGCTCTCATCGGCTTGCAAACTTCTTTCACTACATGGAATAACGTCATGCCCCCATCTGAATCGAGGAGGAACACAAACAGCTGACAGAGAGCGGGAGAGTGTCTCACCCCCTCTTCATCCTAAGGCACATAAGGAAGGAATGGAGAAGAAAGCAACTTGGGTTGCATGGCTTACAAGGGAGGAAATGGCCCTGATCCTCTTCACAAGCCACACCTGGGAATGGAGTTTAAAGGAGAGGCAGATGGGAGGAACGGTTGTCGGGAACAATTGCTAAGTTGTGTTGGCTGCTGTTATCACAGTTCCTGGCATCCTCCCAACTGGTTTGATTTACTGCTGTGTTACTTCACTTCTGAAACTCCTTATCTTGCCCTGCCAGATTTATTACCTTATTTTGCCTTGTTGGATTTATAATTTAAAGTTTTCTGTTTACAATGTTTGGATTGGAATATCTGCAGCCAAAGGCTGTTGTGGGTTCGTGGGAGTGTTTTTCCTCCAGACTGGAAGGTAACCGGAACACTGGGGGCAAAGTTGGAGCTAATAAAGGGACCCATACTTATTCTCTGGCTGAGTTGCCTTTGTGCCAAGCCCCAGGTCATCACAGAATAATCTGAGAAACCAGTGGCTTAAGAGCAATGACGCCAGAAGCATACTTACTTCGTAATATCCGTGGTCAAAGAAGTGGTCGCGGAAGCACTGGATGACGGTGGAGCGCACCTTTAAGATTCTGCTCAAGGTTTCCCCCCGGATCATCATGTGCCGGTTGTTGAGCTGCACATCCACATCTGACTCTTCATTGACCAGGTTATCGGCTCCTCCAGCAGGAGCCAGACCAATGAGTTCCCAGTAGTCGCAACTCAACTCGTGACCTCCTGGAGCCTGTGGGAATTCAGATTTTTAAAAGACGGAAGACGCTACCACAGTAACACTCACTTAGCACTGAAGATCCTGAAGGTGAAACTCAAAAGACTTTGGCCACCTAATGAGAAGGAAGAACTCACTGGAGAAGAGTCTAATGCTGGGAAAGATTGAGGGCAGAAGAACAAGGGGATGACGGAGAAGGAGATGGCTGGAGGGAATCCAAGGAGGAAGACGAACAGCTGACAGTGAGTGGGAGTGTGGCTCTGTGGGCTGTGGAGGAGGGAGGAAGGGCAAAGTCCGGCTGAGCAGAGCAGGGGAGAGGTAGAACAAGGGAGAGGTAGAACAAAGGAGAGGGAGTTCAGAGGAAGACCCAGAGCCACCCCCTCTTCATCCCATGCAGGGAGAAACAGAGAAGGGAGCAACGTGAGCTGCATGGCTTACAGGGGAGGAAAGAACCCTGATTCCCCTTCTGGGAAGACAGTTGATAAGAAAGGCAGGCTGCGTGCGGCAGGCTGCTGGGAACAAACATGACTTTATCGTATGTTGTCGTGGCTTATCTGTGTTCCTGGCATCTTCCCAACCGTGTGAGTTTTGCCATGTTTTCGAGTCTGAAATTCTTGCTCCTGCCCTGCCAAACTAATTACTTCAGTTTGGCTTGTTTGGACTTTAAGTTACAGTTTGTGTTGCTCATGTTTTGGACTTAATTTCCTGCAGTCAAAGGCTGTTCCTGGGAGAGTTTTTTTCCAGCCAGAAGGTAACCTAGACATTGGGGGCAAAGTTGGAGATAATAAAGAGACTCTTATTGATTATCTGACTGTGTTGCCTTTGTGCCACACCCCAGGTCAACACAGAAGCAGTCAGCGTGAGCTTAAATGGACTTCGGGGGATGGTAGAGGACAGGAAGGCCTGGAGGAATGTTGTCCATATGGGTCGCAATGGGTCGGACACAACCTTGCAACTAACAACAACAAAAGCACTATCTGAAACTCAGTGAGGTTAGAAAGGCGTATTAACAATTACAGGTAGTCCTCGACTTACAACAGTTCATTAAGTGATCATTCGAAGTTACAACGGCACTGAAAAACATGACTTGTGACCATTTTTCACTTATGACTATCACAGCATCGCCATGGTCGCATGATCAAAATTCAGGTGCTTGGCAACTGGTTCGTATTTATGACGGTTGTAGTGTCCCAGGGTCATGTGATCACCTTTTGCGACCTTCTGACAAGCAAACTCAGTGAGGAAGCCAGGTTCACTTAACAACCGCACCATTAACTTAACAACTGCAATGATTCACTTAGCAACAGAGGCAAGAAAATGGGCAAAACCCATTTAACAAATGTTTCACTTAGCAACAGAAATTTTGGGCTCAGTTGTGGTTGTAAGTCAAGGACTTCCTATATTTCATTGAATCAAAGGATCTCTCCTTTCTGGAATGATCAGCGGATTTCACAGACAGTTTTTACATAATCAGTATCTCTTTAAAGGGATAACTTGTAACAGAAAATCAAACCAGCCCAACGAAAACTGAATAAACTCCTTGACAAGAGAAAGAAAATGAGAGCCATTCACAAAAGTCAGACCAGTAATAAGTTAAAACTGACTTTTTACTCAACGCTAAAACAGCCCTTCCCACTAGATCAGGGTTTGAGTTCAGATATCATACTAAGCTGTAACACACTTTGGTTTATTTTGACTTATTATGTTTATTTTATTTATTTGTCAGTTGCTTACAAGATAATAGGTATAAGTAAAAACATAGTTATGAATACATATAAGAAAAATAAAAGAAACAATAGGACAGGGACAGGAGGCACGTTGGCACGCTTATGCATGCCCCCTACAGACCTTTTAGGAAAGGGGTGAGGTCAATAGTAGAAAGTCTAAGGTTAAAGTTTTGGGGGTTTGGGGAAGAAACCACAGAGTCAGGTAGAGCCTGGACCCAATATTATTACTTCATAAAACAGGGTTTGCAATTTCATTGTGATGGACAAACCTGACAAGTCTTACTGGCTTATTCAAAAACCAACATTATGTAAGTTATGACTCAGCACAATTTGCAAATTTGGCTGTGCACTGAAACCAAGGTAACTTAAGATATATGCTGGAAAAAGTTGGCAAAAGTTTGATCTCCACATTACTACATTAAGTCATTCCGTCAGCAAGAGAAAATTCCAAACGTGAATATTTCCTGGGCGTTAAAAATTTCTACTCAAAAGGTCAGCACGCCAGAAAGTCTAAAGTCCTCATTTTATGACTTGACACACTAGTTTGCTCATCCTTATTGTTCACTGATTGAATACAGAATAAAGAAATAAAGAAACAAACACCTTTATGGCGGGCAACTTTCGAGCAAACATAAAGTCCTTTATGTTAAAAGTAAAAATAAAATGCACTTACCTGCTTGCCTTCAGGAACCAGATTGAGGGTGCCATATACCGCAACGCTGCTCTCAGTTGAAAGAACCACTCCATTGTAACACTGACACTACAGGGAGAAATAAAGGAACATTTAGTCAATGTCACCAGAAGTTTAAAAAATAATAGCTCTGTGCCTTCAAGTCAGTCTTGACCCCTGACAATTGCTTAGACAAGTCCTTTCAGTTTTCTTAGCAACATTTTCGGAAGTTGTTTGCCATCGTTTCTTCCTAAGGCTGATAAAGTGACTGGCAGGGATGTCAAACTCAAGGCACACGGGTTGCATCCAGCCCGTGATGTAGTTGGATTTGGCCCGCAGGACTGTCCTGAAAAATGTAAGGAGCCAGCCCATGTCACTTCGGCTGTCTACCTGCATTGCTTTGGCCCAGTCTACCTGATGCGAAGAGAAAACATCAGGCCAGCATGGCTTCGGCCCAGTCTACCCGATTAGAAGAGGAAACATCAGGACAGCATGGCTTCGGCCCAGTCTACCCGATACAAAGAGGAGACATGGGGCCAGCATGGCTTCGGCCCAGTCTACCCAATGTGAACAGGAGACATAAGGTCAGCATGGCTTCGGCCCAGTCTACCCAATGCGAAGAGGAAACATTAGGCCAGCATGGGTTTGACCCAGTCTGCCCAATGCAAAGAGGAAACATCGGGCCAGCATGGCTTCGGCCTAGTCTACCCAATGCAAAGAGGAAACATGCCAGCAGTTTGGGGAGTGGCATCAAGCTGACCATGCCCACCCAGTTGGCCATGCCCACCCGGCCCCAGGGGTCAACCACAGCCCTGATGCAGCCCTCAATGAAATTGAGTTTGACACCCATGGCCTAAGGTCACCCAGATGGCTTTGTGGCTTAGGCAGAACTAAAACTCGCAGTTTCTAGGCTTCTAGCCTGATGCCACTACACCAAATTGGTTCTTAAAAATAATAATCGGGGGGAAAACCCGTTTTCTTATTCATTTTAATGGATTCAGTCACACCACATTGTAACAAGATTTGTCAGCCACTCTGGTCACCAATTAGGGAGGAAAGAAATAGAAAACAGAACTTCATACAGGAATGCAAATGTATACAGAATGGATGAATATTTTTACAGTACAGTAGGTGGAAGACTAAAGAACATGAAAGCAAGATAAAAATGAAAAGAAAGGATTCTAATCATATAAGGAGCAATCATATTAAACATAATGTAATGTGATTGCTCCTGGTGTGTTTAGGATCTTTTCTGTTCTTTCACATTGAAAACTACAATTTTGGGACAAATTTGGAAGGTGTCTGGGGCTACACCCAAAGCACTTGAGGAAAGGATGAAAGCCCAGAAAAATGGAATGCAAAGTAATTTGATGTAGGAGAAAAAAATACTGAATAAAGCTGAAAGCCTTAGCAGAAAACTTGGAACATCACAGAATCTACCTTCTGGGAGAAAACACAAGCTATGAGAAGATAAAAAGTTCGGTCAAGTTTCACTAATAAAAGATTAAGGTTGCATGATGATAATGCAAGACTGTATGATGAACATCTGGTTGGCCTTTGTGGGATAAGGATTGTTAAGTCAAATGTCTTCGATCTGATCCCTGGGCTATGCTTCACAATCCTTATCCCACAAACGCCACTAAGATGTTGTCACTTGAACCATGCTGTTTAGTGATATCCTCTCTATAACCATGGAGGTTTTCCACAGAACTGAAAAGATGATGTGCAGTCAGAAACCTTTTCTACCTTTCTTTCATCATATGTTGACTTTCAATTGATTTTAGGGCTGCTTGAATAAAATTAACCAGGATATGAAATTTTGATGCACTTAGAACAGACTGAAAAGGAAACTTACTAGTTCATCTGATAAGACACACTGAAGGAAGCCTGTGCCATCTCTTAAGACAATAAACATCAAGTTTTTCCCTGTAGAACAAGAGAAAGAATATCAATTGTATAATCATTTAATTTCCATGTTAGTAAATAACTGTTTCTCTTCCTACCTATCATTTCAAAACTCGTTCTTACTGAGAGCCTTGAGAAGTAGGTAAATACTTTTGGCAGAAGCCAGAAAAAAAACCTGCTGCCATCCTAAGAACTAGTCTGGGGGGGGAAAGCTTTCATGGGTGGCAGATACATTGATATTTTTGACAGAAGGTGAGGCACGTTAGGGTTAAAGGCCAAAACATATTACATTGAAGCTCAAGCAGCTTTATGGGCACCCCTGGGGGCAAAGTTAGTTCTGACAAGGAGAGCCTCTTTATAAATATATGCAAATTACAAGCATACATGTAGTTGGATATAGAACAAGGTATATCTGATCAAAAAAGGGAGGTGGTGGCTCAGTGGCTAAGATGCTGAGTTTGTCAATCAAAAAGGTCGGCAGTTTGGCAGTTCAAATCCCTAGCACCATGTAACGGAGCGAGCTCCCATTACTTCTCCCAGCTTCTGCCAACCTAGCAGTTCGAAAGCATGTAAAAATGCAAGTAGAAAAACAGGGAAGGTAATAGCGTTCTGTGCACCCTCGGCATTTAGTCATGCCAGCCATATGACCACGGAGACGTCTTCGGACAGCGCTGGCTCTTTGGCTTTGTAACAGAGATGAGCACCGCCCCCTAGAGCCAGAAATGACTAGCACATATGTGCGAGCGGAATCTCTACCTTTACCTTATATCTGATCACACTGTATATAAAGAGCAAGTATTGATTGGATGTAACTCATCATGTTCCTAGAGTTATCAGTGGGGCAGTTAGGGTGTAAGTATGAGGCAGTGGGACAGGACTACAAAACAGAAGGGTTCAGAAAGAATAATGTAGTAGTTATTCCATGGATAGAGTTTCTTTCTAGAATTTACTTCCTTCTGGCTTCCCAGAACTCTGATCACCTCTCAGTATCTTTTCCAGCTTAACGGTCACTCCTTGTGAACGTTAGTCTAGAATCTAGACTATTTATCCTCATCTATCTACAATTTATATCCCATCATATCTGTAGCCCATAGGAGGGCGAACGAAACATCACTTTCCAATTGGGAGTCAGTGACACTTGCAAAGATCAAAATATCCAGATCTTCTGGAACATGGGTATCAAACTTGCTGCATCATGCGATCTTTTCCCCATTTGCAGGGGCGGGCGTGGCCTGCATGTGACTCATCTGGCCTGCGGGCCACCAGTTTGACACCCTGTTCTGGAAGGACCCTTCGGCTGTGCTAGATGGTACTCACCCTGCCTACGTAATCGATGGACCCAACCAAACACCTTTACTCTTTCCCCTCTGTAGGCTTCCAGGGTACGAATCTTCACCTGTAAAAAGACAGGTAATTTAAAGAGATAAAGAGACAGGCTGCCAATTCAGAAGCCAGACGAAATCAGAATCTTCTAAAATGCATTCAGAATCTGGTGCTACTGGTGTTTTCCTAGCCAGAGGTTACTCAACAACCGCTGTTCAAAACTTAAGATGCTTCAACTGCCCTAAACAGGAATCAGCCAATTTATTTCATTAATTACACAGGCTAACTACACAGACAAGCACAATAACAGCCATATTAGTTATTAGCATGCAAAAAAAAAAAAAACCCACTTGTATGGAAATCTCCTTTGGGTTAGGGTTAGGCCCCCATGAAATCACTGAGAAAAATCAAGGTGACAAAAACGTTCAGAGGTGCACTATAGTTAGGGGGATATGCCCATTACTCTCAACTTCTTTATCGTAAAAGAAATATTGGCTTTCCTGTGCAAATCAATCTGATTCAAATCAGGAATTTCAGTATAATTGGAACATCTTCTGATACACGTGTGTATTCCTCTCGCTTGGTTACAGAGAATCACCAGGGACAAAAACCCTGGATACTACCAAACCATCACTCTATCATTTTAATTTTAGCTTTTTATCACTCTAACACAATCCCTTTATCACTATCAATGGCCTTTATCAAAAAAGACTGTTGCCACCCTCTACACTCACCCACACACATACATTTCATGCCTTTGCTGCAGATACAGAGAAAAAAAAATGGCTAAGCTAGTAAATGGGTTTTCTTAAATTTTCCGCAAGGTCAGTTTGGCAGCTTCTGTGAAGGCAAACAGCCGGGGTGATGCAACAAAGGCCGCCCAACAGGAATTTGACAGAGCCTCCCAATTACAGTTTTCTGAGTAAGCATGCACAAGATCCTTCCTGATCATCCAGCCATGCCATCAAAGTTGGATCGTGTCATTTCCAGGGCATACACATAAGGTAGATTTTAATCCACATTGAGTAATTGCCAGCATGCCAGCTCAGAATCTGTCAATAGGGACATCAATATGGAGAAGATTAAAAAAAGAAGACAAGATGACGGCTGCATTGAAAAAGGATGAAGCTTCAATTGCAGTTGACTTTTTAAATGTCCTCCCTGGGATGGGCACTCTGATCTGAAAGGATATTACTTTCCCCTTGAGGATACTTTCAATATAGTTGGGTTTTCATCTTTACAAAGGGCTATAGAGCTAGAAATATATTCCAGTATAGAGTCTTTCTAAATCTAATGCAATCTAATGCAATCTAATCTAACCTCAATATCTCGACCACCCTAGATAGCTGGAGAGTCCCAGTAGATCAGAGACTGTTTTATATTTTATATTCAGTTTCTTGCAAAATTCTCCCACCATCCCACTACCTGGCTGAGAATTCTGGAAGTTGCAACACCAAAATTTGCTGGGGGGAACTGTATTGACTGTAGTTCTCTTAAGTTTACAGAATTACATTGCTCTTCTGTCGCTTCTCCCATTGGAAAAAAAAATGGTGTAGGCCACTGTCTGGAGCTAGGATAGATCTGGAATATGGGGTGGGTATTGTAAATAAGGGAGGGAGGGAGGCAGAGAGAGCGAGGGAGAGAGAAAGAAAGAGAAAGAAAAGAAAAGGAAATCTGGCGTGACAGGGAGGAACATGGAGGTAGAACGGGGCATGCAGATACCATGTAACCTATCCTTCTGCCATCAAGCTAATTTCCACACACATCCACTACCATTTCCCCCAACATGTTGCAAGTTCACAATGTGTGTTGTTTTTCTGAAGGTGTTACTCACACATTTGGGCTCCGGGAGGCTGAGGTCTTTCTTCATGATAATTTTCTTTGCTTCCTCCAAGTTCTTTTCACGTCGCAGCAAATCTTCTGCCTATAGATTAGGTTTCGGGTCTGATTAAAAAAAGCTGACCTAAAAGTTTGGGGCATATCCCCTATAATGTGTGGCTTATCCTAATTTGAGAACAAAGCCAATGTTACTTTACTCAAACAAAGCACGCCTTATGGGTGCCATTCCGATATCTGGACTTCCAGTTCCCAGGATTCTCTGATAGTCATGCTCACCAGAGAATTCTGGGAGCTGACAGTGCCAAGTGAGGGAAGGCCATCATAATGGACGGTTTGCACCTTACTGTAAACCAAAACAAATCATATTAGTGCTCCATTTTATGCCTAAACAAGTTGTGACAACTTGCCAAATATTTCTCTACAACTTTAATGAATAAGTGACAATTTAAACCTGACACTGAATGGCCCAATTGTAACTATTTATTACACCATGATAATTCTTGACAACTGCTCCCTTTTGTATGGTTATACTCAAGAACTCTGATATATCTGCCAAGAGCTTTTGAAGATAAATGCAAAAGTTCAACATAAGAAGTTGGGCTAACAATCTGAATGGTGATGACACTCCAGAGGTATTCAGATCCACTTGGATTGAGATCCACTGGTCTGGAATCCACTTGGATTCAGATCTACTGGTCTGGAATGCTGGTTTATGCAAGGATCAGCAGATGACCAGGTTCCCCGTTCATATTAGATTATGGTTTGCTTATCTGGGTTTGATAAGGTTCACACAACACATCCAGTGAAAAGAAATGCCAAGAAATGCCAAGCAGGGGTTTCTAAACTTGGCAGCTTTAAGACTTGTGGACTTCAGCTTCCAGAATTCCTCATGCTGGCTAAGGAATTCTGGGAGTTGAAGTCCACAAGTCTTAAAATTGCGAGCTTTGGAGACCCCTAGCTCAAGGCAATGCTTCAACCCAGCTGATGCTTTGCAAGAACTCCTGTAGTTTAAGGTGATATGGAAATCTGTGAATTTGGGGACTAATCCACAATATTTCACTCCCAACGTTACTTGATGCCACGGAAGATCCAACTTCATTTAAATCTCTCTCTCTTCTCTCATTTGTTTCAATGAACAAATTAAAAGGGCATCTTGAACACTTTCATCCTTGAGCATTGCAGAAGATAGTTGCCAACTTACCTCCTTCTTTTCTCTGGCTTCACTCTTCTGCTGCTCCCTCTGCCACAGCTTTTTCACATTTTTGAGTTGGCTCTTGGAGATAGTTTCCCATCTCTAGGTAGATTAAAAGATAAACAAGAATCCCGAAGCTGATTGTTGAGCCAGACAAGAAAAATCTTAAGCCACCATCCCATTTCTAATTTTGACAAGGAATCTCTTTTGGCTGTTACTTCATAAAAGCTGGTATTCAATTAAAACCAGAATATGGACATTGATTCAGCCACCACTCCCTCTTATTTGCTGCCAAGACAATATACATCATTCCTTATAATTCTTCTAAGGAATTATAACGAATGATACATATTATAATAAAGAATTATAATAATTCCTTAGAGGAATTATTCTGTCATCTGCACTTCTAAAACTGTACGGTTTGGCTCTGCAACCAAACAAGACAGACAGACTTCCACAGATAATTAGAACTGCAGAAAAAACAATTGCTACCAACCTACCTTTCACTGAGTACCTGCATACTGCACAAGTCAAAAAGAGGCCTGTGAAAATATCTACAGAGCCCTCACATCCTGGACATAAATTGTTTCAACTTCTACCCTCAAAAATGACGCTATATGGCACTGCACACCAGAACAACTTGACAAAGGACAGTTTTTCCCCGAATGCCATCACTCTGCTAAACAACTAATTCCCCCAACACTGTCAAATTATTTACTAAGACTGTACTACTATTCTTCTCATCCTTCCTATTATGCATTTCCTTTTCTACTTATGACTATAACTATGTTGCTTGTATTTCTATGATTTATATTGTTTTGTTTCCTAGTACGATTTATGTTGATTGCTTATTTAGTGCCCTATGACTATCACTAAGTGTTGTATCTTACGATGCACGATGAATGTATTTATGATGACTATGATCATGATTTATCACTTATATTTTTATGTACACTGAGAACTTATGCACTGAAGACAAATTCCTTGTGTGTCCAATCACACTTGGCCAATAAAGCATATTCTATTCTATTCTATTCTATTCTATTCTATTCTATTCTATTCTATTCTATTCTATTCTATTCTATTCTAATCAGTGTTTCTCAACTGTGGCAACTTGAAGATGTGTGAACATCAATACCCAGAACTCCCCAGCAAGCATGGCCGGCTGGAGAATTCTGGGAGTTGAAGTCCACACATCTTTAAATTGAGAAGCAGACTTTGTATAGTCATTATTGCACAGAGAAGTGTCAGAGGTAGCTAGTCATCATCGCCAAGACAACCATCATGGTTCCAAATTCCTGGCTGTGGGCAAACAGCTGAAATAAATGTTAATTAACAAGAAGGACCAGACTTGCTCTCCTTGACCATCTCAATTTTGTTTCAGGTGAAGCTTGGAAGAGGCCAAACGTTTCTGGTTATAGTTTTGTAGAACTGGAGCTAAATCAAAATGGATCAGGATTGCATTCTAGGAATGCATTCCTCATTTGCATAGAATGATAAGACACAAGGCAACTTCCGAGGTCCAAAGTTTGATTATTGGTGACATCCAATTATTTACAAGCAGACCATGGATCTCAACCCAAACACCCCTTAAAATGATATGCTAATGAGTTGCATACTCAATAGAACAGGGGGGGGAAACTTTGGGAAGAGATCAGAAATTGAAGAGTGCAAGAGAGAGAAGAAAATATATCCCCACTGCCTCTCCCAAGAAAACGATAGCCACATATCACACTTCAACATGATGTAGTTAAGGCTCAGTTTTAATAATTAAAAGAGTTTTTTCATGAGTTTATTTAAGACCCCGATTTTAAAAGCCTCTAACCACAATTATACCTGCTGAATTACAGAAACTTTGTTTTTGCTGTTCAGTCAGTACCGTATTTTTCAGAGTATAAGGCACTCCGAAGTATAAGATGACTTAAGGGAAAAAAATCTGCCTCTGCCTCCCAGCAATTTGCCTCCTTGCAGCAAACAGCCTGTTTCAGCTTCAACACAGCCTGATTAGCACAAGCAGCTGATTGTCGGTTGAATTGGCCTCCCAACGATCAGCTGTTTCAGGCTGCAGGGATTGACATTGCCTATTGCCACCTCCGCATGCCTCATTTTCGGCCTCCGCATCCCGTTTTCACTCTTCATGCACCCCCTTTTTGGCCAGAATGGGCAGAAAATGGGGCATGCGGAGGCCGAAAGCAGGACGTGTGGAGTTTGAAAATGGGATGTAGAGGCTGAGAATGTGGCACATGGAGGCGGCAATAGGTGATGGTGGTCCCTGCAGCCTGAAACAGCTAATCGTTGAGAGGCCGATCCAACTGACAGTCAGCTGCTTGTGCTAATCAGGATGTGCTGAAGCTGAAATAGGCTGTTTGCTGCAAGGAGGCAAATTGCTGGGAGGCAGAGGCCGAAGGGTGGGGGCCAGTGGATGAGGGTGGGGGGCTTCGGCAGCATTTCCTATATAAGATGCACAGACATTTCCACCCACTTTTGGGGGTGGAAAAAGTGTGTCTTATACTACAGTAAGTAAAAAATACAGTAAGTCATGTTGACTCTTTGTGACCCTATGGTCCATAGCACCCCAGGCTCCCTTCTTCTCCACCGTCTACTGGAGTTAGCTCAAATTAATCTTCATTGAGTCGATGACACTATCATCCATCCATCTCTCTCTCTCTCTCTCAACTCCTCTAATCGTTGCAGAATACCTTATGCCACCAGACTTGAATTTCTAGACCTAGAAAACCTAGAACTACACTGCCTTCGGTTCAATCTAAGTACAGTACATAAACTTATATATTGAAATGTCCTACATGTCAGCTTCAACCATAACAATACAAGAGCACACAATAGATACAAACTCAAGGTTTACCGCACCAAACTTGATTGCAGGAAATATGACTTCAGCAACAGAGTTGTAAATGTCTGGAATGCTCTACCTGACTCTGTGGTTTCTTCCCCAAACCCCAAAAACTTTAACCTTAGACTGTCTACTATTGACCTCACCCCTTTCCTAAGAGGTCTGTAGGGGGCGTGCATAAGCGCACCAACATGCCTACCGTCCCTGTCCTATTGTTTCTTTTTATTTTCCTTATATGTACCCATTTCATGTACTCATAATTATGTTTATACAGAAGCTAGTGATATATTTCTGCTTGCTAATTTCTGAACTGCTGACCAATATTTTTGGTTTCTGGAAATGATAATGAGTTGTTTAACCAACCTGGTTTTCTTTTTGGGAGTCCACATAGATAGTAGGAAATGGTTCCTTTCCAGTAGACATCAAAGCCTTTGAATAATAAAAAAGACAATTAATTAATGGATAATTGGTTAAGGCACATATTTCTAAAGTATTCATCATTTTCCTGGTTAATAGATATAATGTACTAGCTCTATATCCATGCTTTGCTATGAAACTGTTATTGGGCTTAGTTTTTGGGGAGGAAAATAAGGGGGGGGGGGGAATTGTGCCTCTGCCTACCAGCATCCATCAGTATTCATCTGGCTAGTGTCCTGTCTGTGTGTGAGAGAGTTGAGGGCTGTTTGGAAACTGAAGCAGTATTTGCTGTGTGAGCAAGGAGGAGACAGCAAGGAGCCTGGGTGTGGCTTAGCTCAACTGTTCTGTTCTAAAGCTGGTTGCTGCTGTGAAAGTGAAACTGAAACTGAAACTCCTCTCCTCTGCTTGTGTTTTGCATTTGGAACAGATTTCTTTTCAGGTGGGGAACTTTTTAGCGTCAGATAATAATAATAATAATAATAATAATAATAATAATAATAATAATAATAATAATAATAATAATATACGAAATACTAATGCTCTGATTGTCATTTCGAAAAATCCTTTCTTAGAAGCCAAGAGGAACATATTCATTTTAGTACCGTAACTTTTTAAAAATTTCTAAATTCTGGATTATCAAAAATAAAAAATCCTAAATTCTGGATTATCAAAAGATGATTTGTACCAAGAAAACTACCCAGATGCTTCAGTAATACTCAAAAGATACCTTCAAAGCTGTTTTGAAAGGTTTATCCTGGGTCCCATCACCAGTGCTGTCACATCCTACTCGATCAGATACATAAACCTCTCCTGCGGATACAAATAGAAATATTCTTGGCTAAGCACAAAGTACACACACACTTACACATATACCTCGACAATATGCATTTCTGAGCCCCTGCAGGAAAATGGTGACTTGCACTTAACAGACTCCATTTGACCTTCTGGATCTCCGGTGTACCAAAGCAATAAGCAATCTACTAAACTTCTCCCAATCAAGGAATTCAACTTCATGACCTATAATATCAGCAGGCCTTTTCAAACTGTAACGTCCATCAGCATTTGGGGGAAAGCTCTGGCTTCGATAGCCTGCCCATTTGACACCAATGGATTCAAAGCTTTGGCACACTCAGAGAATGAAAAGATCCATAAAGGCCACCAGGTCTAACATCTCCTGTGTGAGAATCCACTTTAAAGACATTTCTGGGGAGAGAGAGAGTATTTAAAACCTTCCCACCAAGCGGAGTTCACAAATTCACTGTGTAGCTTATTCCAATGTCAAATTGCGTATTCTGCTTTTTTCTAACTGCAACTGGAACCATTTAAATTTCCTGCAAATTAAGACAGTTTTTTTTTTAATCTTTGGGGAGAGTGTAGAAGATCTTCTTCTATGAGATCAAGATCTCTTGATCTTCTTCCATGTACAGATCTTTCAAGTGCTGGAAAAATGGTATCATATATGCCCCGACACCAGTGGTGGGATTCAAAATTTTTTACTACAGGTCCTGTGGTGGGGTGGTTTGGTGGGGGTGGCAGGGGAAGGATACTGTAAAATTTCTGTTCCCTCTCCACTCCAGTAACCTGCTTTTCAGCTCCGTTCTCCTGTGCAGGGCAATAGAAGAAGACTCAGCCAATCAGAGAAGAGAATAGACGGGGGCGGGGCCAGTCAGAGGTGGGATTTGCTGGTTTTCCAAACTACTCAAAATTTCTGCTACCGGTTCTCCAGAACGGGTCAGAACCTGCTGAATACCACCTCTGTATCCCGCCTCTTAAAGGTGAACATCAGTTTCCTCCATCCTCTGATTGCAAAACTTGAATTTCCAGTGAACATCCCAAGTGGAAGAGGAGCCACAGGAAAATTTCCTAGTGTGATGACCCAGAGTATATCAGAAATATAACAAAATCCAAAATGTAACTAAAAGTCCTTTAATGCCTTCAACTTGGCTTCACTGTTTGATTGTTCACAGTGGAGGAGTAAACTATTTTCAAAATAACATTTCAAAGGCAAGAAACACAGTTCATGTTCAAAGAGCCAACAACGAAGCAAAAACCAAAAACAAACCGCATTGAATAAAGGTTCCTTGACAGACCAGGATAGATAATTGCCAACTTCAGGAAGATAACCAGGGACAGTCGATTGGAAGAATGCCAACCAAGATAAACCTTCTTTAGAAATAAAACACTAATTTGTCTCCAGCGTGTCTGTTAGCACGCTGGTGCAACCTTTTATGCAGATCTCACACCTGCAACAAATGAAGAAGATCATGGCCCTCTCCTTCCAAGTAGACCACGTCTCTTCTTTATCCTCTCCTCCCTGCATGCCCTAGGATGGGTAGGGGATGGGCCTGGGTCCTCTGACTGCTCAGCTGGCCTCTGCCCTTCCCCAGCCTCCTCCACAACATCTGGAGCCACACTTCCACTCCCCGTTGGCTGTTCCTCCTCTTCCTCAGTCAGTCTCCACCAGGGGCATGACACCTAGCCATTTTCTTTATGTATTTTCCACACAGGAGGGGCAAATAAAACCAACAGGCTGCAGGGATTCAGCAGAATCCTTAATATTCCCTCCTCCCCAGAATCCCTGTAATAGATCAATGATTCCAAGAAAAGCAAGGGCAGAAGAATTGCTAAGCAAACCCACCCATTAGAAATAAATTCCCTGTATCTACGAAGTTTGCTATTCAAATGTGGCTGTTGAACTTCACCTCTCACGCTTTCAAAATGTAACTTTAAAAAATGATATCTATAAGGAAGCAAAGATTCTCATGCTTGTTTGAGATCTCTTCAGAGGGCAACTCCAGGCTGACTTTATCTTGGTTCAGCCAAACACAAGCAAGTATGATTAGGGCTTGATGGAAGAGAACCATGAACCTTCAAAGCTGTAGGCCAGTGATGGCTAAGCTTTTGGTTGTTGCGTGGTGAATGTGCGTATGCATTCATGCAACAGCATGCACAAATGCCTGCACCCATAATGCAATGCACACGCAACCCACTCCTGCCGCCCCCTGCACAGGCGTATGGGACCCTCTGCACTCCCCGCGCCCCCTGCGTATGCACGCACATGTCTCCCACATCGCCCCACCCCCTCCATGCATGCACGGCAGATAACCCCAAATCAGCTGGCTGGCAGGAGGCGTGCGCGCATGCGCAGTGGAACTGAGCTGGGGCGACAGCTCGTGTGCCCGCAGAGATGTCTTTGTGTGCCACTTCTGGCATACATGCCATAGGCTCGCCATCATGACTGTAGGCTATAGACCGGGGTAGTCAACATTTTTATACCTACCGCCCACTTTTGTATCTCTATAAGTAATAAAGTTTTCTCTAACCGCCCACCGGTTCCACAGTAATGGTGATTTATAAAGTAGGGGACAAAACCCCTACCGCCCACCATGAAAGCTGGAACGCCCACTAGTGGGAGGTTGGGACCAGGTTGATTACCACTGCTATAGACTGAGATATCAAAAACACAACAGCGAAAGGCAATAGGTTAAGAAAAATGTAAGGCACTTGCCTAGCATGGAGGAAATGTGGCTTGAAGTAGTACATGTGAAAGGGCTCTGAGTGTCGTGGTGATGCAGCTGCTAATATGGTCTTGGGAATGCCTTAACAGGAGTTGCGAATCCAGCTTATAGAAAGCAATTCTACTCTGCCCTGGTCAACTGTGTCCAGTTTGGGGTACCATCATTCAAAAAGGACAGTGACAAACTGAGGCAAGATCTGAGAAGGTTACTAAGATGATGTGCAGTAAGCCCTCAAACCCTATGAACAGAAACTTTTCTTCAAGCTCTTTGAAGAATAGTCAATGGGTCTGAGTATATTTGGCCTAGAGAATTGCCAAGGACTGAATTGTCTGTAAGAAATCCTCAGTCATCCAGGTCATGGTTGTCCCAAACCTGTTTTTTCAGGAGGCAACTGGACCTTCTTGGGTTTTTTTTTCTTTTGAAAATGTTTCACTTCTCACCCAAGAAGCTTCTTCAGCTCTGATAGGATAGTGGGGGATGGAAGGATTTATATTCCTTGCAGACAGCTGGTCATTTGCATCCTTTTAGAGCAAGGGTCTTTAAACTTGATAGCTTGAAGACTTGTGGACTTCAACTCCCAGAATTCCTGAGCAAACATGACCAGAGGAGGAATTCTGGGAGTTGAAGTCCACAAGTCTTAAAGCTATCAAGTTTGAAAACCCCAGTTTTAGAGGGACATTGAAGCACTTGGAGGTATATCTGTGTCCTCAGTGCCACCTGGGTAGTAGTGCTCCTGGTTCCTGTAGTCTGCAATTTTTTCCCTCTCTGGAAATCCATTTCTACTATCACACCATTCCAAAGGCATACATTCAAAATTGTATAGCTAAAAGTCTGTAGAGGTTTTCAGTCATCCAGGTCATGATTGTCCCAAAGGTGCTTTTTCAGGAGGCAACTGGACTTCCTTGGTTTTTTTTTTCTTTTGAAGACATATTGCTTCTCATCCAAGAAGCTTCTTCAGCTCTGACAAGACAGTGGTGAACATAAGGATTTATATTCTTTGCAGTCAGCTGTCAGAACTGAAGAAGCTTCTTGGAGGAGAAGCAAAAGGTCTTCAAAGAAAAAACAAGAAAGTCCAGTCGCCTCCTGAAAAAGCATTTTTGGGACAGGACTCATCCTCATCCTCGCATCTGGCCTACTGAAGAGACAACTGAAGAAAGATATGAGATTTGCCTTCAAATGCCACATAAAAGGGAGAGAAGAGAGAGGGCTAATAATGTAGGGAAGGCAGCCAGGAGAAACTTTCTAACTATTACATCAGCCAACTGTCCTTCTCTGAAAGTCTTCAGGCCCAGGCTGGTTGGTCAGCAGCCTGAAATGTTGTAGTGGACCTGCACCCAGAATGGGATTTGGAGTAAATGACTTCTAAGATCCTTCCATTTTGTCTACCAAAGCAATGACACATCATAAACCCAAGGAACCAGGTGATCATGAAACTTATTGTTAAAACACCAGCCAGGATGGGTTCCAGGTTCAGTTTCCTTTCCCACAACTAAGAATTTTAAAAAAGTCTTTTTCTTTCCTTTGAGAAGCAAATGGGTTTGATCAGTTCACGATTGGGAATCTATGAAATTCCACCAAAGACGGAATACAAAGCTAACGAATAAATGAATGAATGAATGAAATGAATGAATGAATGAATGAATGGCCTGTTTTGCGCTGCTTCTCGAATTGGGGAACCAGAAGCGACCCAGATGCGCCACCCCACATTTCTCCTCGAATCGTCCTTTGCAATGCCCCGTTTTTCTGCCATCAAGTGATCCAGCGGGGGGAGGGGGGGATCCTTGCCAAAAAAGGGGGGGATTTAGGGGAGAAGCAAGAAGCCGGACCCAGGTGGCAGCCACGGAGGCCTTCCCGCTCCTTCCTCTCGCGTTTATATCCCCGGCGAGAACGCGTGGAAAAGAAGCGGCCGTGGGGCGCGATGGTCCTTTTCCAACACGCCATGAGGGCTGCGGCAGGTTTTTTGCAAGCTGCTGCTTGGAGTCCCGGGCTGGCAGGGAACGCTGGGACTTGTAATTCCTAAAGGTGAGAGGCGATTTGCACCGGTCCCCGAGCCAGGTTTTCCTTTCGCTTCCCGGTTCTCCCGCCTTGCATGTTGGCTCCGGGCTCGGTTCCGCGTGCCCACACACACATAACACTTCGGCCCCTTGCAAACTCACCCAGGCTCAGCCTGTCCGTTTTCTCCAGGATGACCTCCGACATGGCGACTTTTGGGAAAGGGTCCCCCCCACGTCACGGAAGGCTGGGCGCGGCTCACCCGGCAGCTCGTTCCTCTCTGCGGTTCTGACGCGGACAGGCAAGCCTATTGCATCAGGCTGTGGAGGCCAGCCCTGCCGCAAAGCGAGCCCGCCCCTTCCAGCCACCGGCGCTCGTTGGGAACGGAAAGCGTCGTCAGAAAGGAGGCTGGGCCGAAGAGTCTGGTGCTTTCGCCGTGATTGCGTGTC
This sequence comes from Pseudonaja textilis, assembly GCF_049901715.1. Lineage (NCBI taxonomy): Eukaryota > Metazoa > Chordata > Lepidosauria > Squamata > Elapidae > Pseudonaja > Pseudonaja textilis. The sequence goes on along the minus strand of NC_141991.1, from coordinate 241,535,633 downwards.
CTGCGACCCGGCCTGCTGGTTGGTTGGTTGAGGTGCCGGGAGGGTGGGGGTGAATAGCGATAGCGATAAGTCTGTAGGGTTTCTCAGTCAACGACCCTCTAAAAGGATGCAAATGACCAGCAGGAATCTAAATCCTTCCATCCCCCACTATCCTGTCAGAGTTGAAGAAGCTTCTGGGATGAAAAGCGAAACGTCTTAAAAAGAAAAAAGCAAGGAAGCCTCCTGAAAAAGCACCTTTGGGACAACCACGACCTGGATGACTGAGAATCTTGACAGACTTTTTAGCTATGCAATTTAGAATGAGTACCCTTTGGATGGGGTGGGAATAAGAATGCATTTCCAGAGAGGAAAAAAAATTGCAGACTACAGCAACCTGGAGCAACTGCTCTGGAGACCCTGAGGGCGCAGATAAACCTCCAAGTGCTTCAGTGATCCTCTAAAACAAGGGTCTTCAAACTTGGCCAGTTTAAGACTTGTGGACTTCAACTCCCAGAATTCCTGAGTTAACATGACTGGAGGAGGAATTCTGGGAGTTGAAGTCCACAAGTCTTAAAGCTGTCAAGTTTGAAGACTCCTGCTCTAAAAGCATGCAAATGACCAGCTGGTCTGCGAGGAATCTAAATCCTTCCATTTCCCCACTATCCTGTCAGAGCTGAAGAACCTTCTGGGATGAGAAGTGAAATGTCTTCAAGGAAAAAACAAGAGTTGCCTCCCCAAAACAGCACCTTTGGGACAACCATGACCTGGATGATTGAGAATCTCTGCAGACTTTTGGCTATTCAATTTGGAATGAACACCCTTTGGATGTGGTGGGAGTAAGAAATTTGCAAACTACAGAAATCTGCAGCACTGCTCTGGTGACCCTGATGCTTCAACGACCCTCTGAAGCAAGGGTCTTCAAATTTGGCCAGTTTTAAGACTTGTGGACTTCAACTCCCAGAATTCCTGAGTTACCATGACTGGAGGAAGAATTCTGGGAGTTGAAGTCCACAAGTCTTAAAGCTGTGAAGTTTGAAGACCCCTGCTCTAAAAGGATGCAGATTACCAGCATCTTTCCGTTCCCCACTATCCTGTCAGAGCTGAAGAAGCTTCTTAGATGAGAAGCGAAACATCTTCAAATAAAAGATTAAAAAGCCCACTTGCCTCCTGAAAAAGCACCTTTGGAATACAGTAGCAATTAGGCTTACGTACCACTTCATAGTGCTTTGAAGCCCTCTCTAAAACATTTAAATTGCATTTAATTAAAATTAAATTTTAACATTTAAATTAAATTTAAAGTTCAAAACATTCTTAAAGATCCATCTCATCTTGGGCACCCTTTTTTTGAACTTATTACCATCTGGCAGATGAAAAACAGCTTCTATCCCAGAGCAGGAACTATATTGAATTCTACTGTGCAATCGTGCAATATTAATGCAATATCAGGGGTTTTCAATTCAATTGTATAGAATGTGAAGAATGTGTGTGTTTTATTTTTACAGTTATAACATACACTGAACATGGCATTTAATTTCGTTGTACGAGGTGCAATGACAATAAAATAAACTAAAAACTAAAACTAAGCGGTTTACATAGTCAGCATATTGCCCCCAAACACTCTGGGTCTTCATTTTACCCACATTGGAAGGATGGAAGGCTGAGTCAACCTTGAGCCGGTCAGAATCAAACTGCTGGCAGTGGGTAGAGTCAGCCTGAAATATACTGCATTATAACCATTGAGCCACCATGGTTTTTAGGACAGTAAATATGTTAGATATATAAATCAGGATAGACATTTTAATACTGTTTCTTTAAGGGAATGCTAAAATTGTAAATGGGTGTGGTTCCTCAAACGGCCATAAGATGGAGCCAGAAACCTGGGTTCTGTGAGTGTTGCAGTTCCTGCATTTCCCTATTGACTGTTGCTGATCCTCGTTATTCTTGGCTTTGATGTGAGTCTTTTACTGAACTGTTTATGATACTGGACTTTGTTATTTGGATTATCCCTGGACTGAAAACTGACTGCTTTAACCGTGAATGAATTGGACTGCTTGTTGGACTTTGCTTAAACATTTAAGTAAGTAAACATTTAGGGAAGTAAAAACCTACATTTTACTATACAGTGTATCTGTGTGCTGGTTGTGTGTTATTCTTCACCACTCTCACTACATCTCCCTGTGTGCGCTCATTCTCCTAACGGGGAATTACCTCAACAACGTGGCTTGGCTCTCATGGAAAACTGAAAGAATCTGGACAGGCTTAGGTGGTGTTTCCAAGATGCAGAACCCTCCAATGATCATGAGAATCAGAGCAGCCCAAACTGGGAACCAGGTCAAAAGAGCCCTATTGGGTCTTCTCTGTATCATACAGCAGAGACCTGGATGCATAAGAGATGCACACAAACCAGGATTCGAGGGCTGCACCCCTGCCCCATTTTGCTTCCCAGCTAATTGTGCAAACCAGAATCCAGGAGATAATAAACAGCCATTCCTACTAGTAATCACACCCTCCATGGCACCTGTCCCATTTGCTTTTTAAAGTGGCTAGATTGGCAATACATTTCATAGTTTTTAAGTATGCCCACATTGTGGAAATTGGGCGGGGTGTGGGGGGGTGAGAGCTTAAACTTCCCCCTCCAACATTTGCCAACAATTTGTTTGAATAGCCACAAAATCTGATAAAGCCATCAAGTTATATCCAGGGATTTTTTTGGGGAAAAATATTTTTTACATTACATTTATTAAATTTAAAATTGGCATGATGTTTAACTTTACCATAATGTCTATTACAGCTACAAGAGTATTTTTATTTTGTATAAACAATAAAATCCCACCATTCTGCCAATTGTCAAGCAGCAGGATTTTTTAAAAAAACTTATGGAACGTATCTTATTTTACCTTCATTCCACTGAGATATTTAGATATTCTCATGTTTTATAGTAACAATTAATTTGGCTACTAACAGGAGAAATACTAAAATTTACGTTGTTTTGTTCTGACTATCTAATATATGCAGTAAACCTAATTGGAGAAAATTTACTCTTCAGTTTTGTAATATACCACAACGCATCTCTTGTCTTTTCTTAAAGCTTTCTTAAAAGCCATGCTCCTTCCAGAGGATAGGAATTCCAAGAGGTTTTTGGAACGTAAAATATACAATGAACAGTTGCAGGAACTGGGTATGTCTAGTCCTGGGGCATCAAACTTGATTTCAATGAGGGCCACAGCAGTGTTGTGTTTGACCTGGGGGCTGGGGGGGGGGCTGTGCCTGAGGGGGGCATGCCCGGGATGAGTCGTGCCTGGGGTGGGCATGGCCAGGGTCGGCATGGCCAGGTTGATATCACTCATTAAGGCTCTGTTTTTGGCTGCGACGGCCTCCTGCAGCCCTCTGCCAGCAAAAACAGAGCTCGGGGAGCGACCTGCCAGGGCTCCGTTTTGGCCGTGACCACCTCCTGTAACCCTCTGCCAGCAAAAATGGAGCCCAGGCGAACCGCACATTGCCTCCCTGAGCCAGTTTTGTTGGCAGAGGACTGCAGGAGGCTGTTGCAGCCCAAAATGGAGCCCGGGAGACACATGCAGCCCTCCCAAGCATTTTCCGGTTCCAGGGTGGCCCCAGGGTCAGATTTAAGCACCCTAGGGGCCATATCTGGCTCACAGGCCTTGAATTTGACACCCCTGGTCTAGTCTAACAAAGAAAAGGACTAGGGGTGACATGATAGCAGCCTTCCAATATTTGAGGGGCTATCAGAGAGAAGAGGAGGTCAGGCTATTGTCCAAAGTACCTGAGGGCAAGACAGGGATGGAAATTATCAAAGAGAGATCTAACCTATAATTAAGAAGGATTTCCCTAATAGTGAAAATAATTAATCAGTGCAATGGTTTGCCTCCAGAAATTGTGAGTGTTCCACCATAGAAGTTTTTTTAAAAAGAGATTGGACAGCCATTTGTGTGGAATCAGAATTTTCTTGATTGCTGGTCCAACTGGAAGAGAATTTGATATGGGATATGGATGATTCCAGGGGTGAGATTCAAATTTCTTAACAACCGGTTCTGTGGGTGTGGTCTAATTTGTGGGTGTGGCTTGGTGGTCATGTGACTGGGTGGGAGTGACTTGCTGATTGGCATGGCTTGGTGGTCATGTGACTGGATGGGCATGGCTTGTATGTAAATATATTTATGTAAATATTGATTTTTTTTATTAAAAAAGAACAGATACAGATACAGATAATCAGAGTTGGAAGGGACCTTGTAGGTCATCTAGTCCAACCCTCCACCCAAGCGGGAGACCTACACCATTTCTGACAAATGGCAGTCCAATTTCTTCTTGAAAGTCTCAAGTGATGGCGCTCCCACAACTTCCGAGGGCAAGGTGTTCCATTGGTTGATTGTTCTCACTGTCAGAAAGTTTCTCCTTGTTTCCAGGTTAAATCTCTCCTTGTTCAGTTTCCATCTATTATTCCTTGTCTGGACTACAGGAGCTTTAGAAAATAGCTCGACCCCTTCCTCCCAACTTCTACTACAAAGCAAACTCATAAAATTAACTCACAACACACCATGTATGTAAATATTACATTTTTTATTTAAAAAGAGCAACTTTTACCCCAAAGTAGGCAAAGCAGGCAGGCAGATTGAGTTGCTCACAGAATCACAGATTAATTTAGAGATCTATCTATCTGCAATTGGCTACCTGAGTCTGCACTGAAAAGCTTTAGTCCTAAGGAAGGTTCAGCTCTGCTTTTAGACTAGCTAGAAAGCAAGAAATCCGAAGATTCCCTGCTTTCTAGCTAATTTAAATCTCCTGGCAGAGCAGAACAGCTGATGGTTGGAGGGAAAAAAAGGAAAAATAGCAACTTACCAAACCAGGCAAGTTGGATGGCTCTTGTGCCAGGTAAGGAGTGAGTGGGCGGGGAGAGGAGGGGCCAGCCAGTGGAGTGATTTGCGGGTTCTCTCAATTGCGGACAATCGTGTGTGCAGCGTTTGCAAGAAATCATTAGCTGTGCCGCCTGGACAGCTGACAAGCGCTGCACTCAGTTTGAAAATCCTCTTTTCCTGCTTTTTCAACCTCAGCTATGCCGCACAAAGAAGCTGAGGAGGGAAAAGCAGGGAATAAAGGACAGCCTAGAGCCCAGGCAGGCGGGTGGGCCAAACACCAAACCGGTTCGGTGTCAGCTACTCTTCGCAGCTACAGGTTCTATAGAACCAGGCCAAAGCGGTAGTATCCCACCTCTGGATGATTCCTCTTTTACTGCCCCCAATTCTATAAAAATCAGCAAATGTTACATGTGTGCATACTTACAATACCAAGGACACTTTAATAAAAACATTCAAAGCAATGAAAATACTTCCTTTCACACCAGATAAAAAGATTAAAAGGCACTTTACTTATATATACATAATGCTTTAAGAAATAAAATATTTACATTTTATAATTGAGATACACGTGTACAATCAATGTATTAAAAGTTGCAAATATTGCACTTAGATTAAACGTCTGAAAGATAAAGACTAACCTCGTCCTCATTTCTGAATAGAAAAATCAATTTTTGAATCAAAATAAAATCTGCTGTCTTTTACCAAAAAGCTGTAAACTTTTCAACATTCAATAGTAAAAATGAAGGAATGTGCCAAGTCCATGTTCCTTAGGGATGAGTTCTGTTCATCCATCTACACAAATCTGAGGAACAGTTGTGAATATTGAAACAGGGTCATTTGGTGCATACTAAGAGTATTGAAATGTAAACCATTTTTAAGTCCCAACACATTGAAATGTGTAGATGAATACATTTTTAAAAAGAACATCGTCCTCTTTACTATTAAAAAAAATCATGTAGTAGATTTATCTTAAATGAAAAGTATTCTCTTGCTCCAGGTGATGGATGCTTCAAATTGTGCCTCTCGTTCCCACAAACCAAGACGTATCACTCCCTCTGGTGAAGATGTTTTTGATTTCGAACATGAACTTTCTGTGCCCAAATGGCTGAGCATTATTAAAAGCATGCAGCCCTGATTGACCAGTATAACTTTTGTTGAATAATGCATTATGCGCTTTCTTTCAAATGTGGTGAAATTGACATTGTCATCTTCAAGCATGATGCTGCTCAGATATTACTCCTTCACAGAACTCATTCCAACATAAAAGACAGTGCTATATAAGAATCACCTCCTGTTGTTTAATGGGCTAGGTGGCCATTTCCCATCACCAAGAACAACCCACGGATGAAATCAACCAACATACCCAAAAGGAAAATCTCCACAGATTGACTCCGTCTTTCTTATTTCTCAAACCAATACAAATAATACAGTAAGATTTGTAATAAAGGTGAAAAGGCCGGGTATAAAATACATTACTGGAAAGGCACATTCATTCTTGCTGCTACAAAGCTGCTACATGTTTAGAGAGGGGAGACCCCCACAATGCCCAAAGTAAAAGCTGTTGTTTTCCTGAAAATATATAACAAGCTATTGTTTCCTTAAGGAACTTCTGGGGAAGACACCTTTAATTACAAACTCGAAAGCCTGTTGAACTTTCGCTACCCAAATGTCTGAACATTACTAAGAGCATGCAGCTCCGATCAACCAGTACAACTTTGTTGGATAGTCCATTATGCTCTAAAATGCACAAAAAATGCAAAAAAAAATCATTCTTAGGCTGCCAAAGAAGAATGATATGATGGTAGAATAAATTAACGGAATGAAATGGCACTCAGACACTACTATTTAAAAACACCTTAAAATTGTTGGGCTTGAAGTCCAAGGCATAAGGATATCCCTCAGTTCCAAATAAAAGCAATGTTTATGCAAGGACGGAGAATTAAAAATACTCAGCCATTCGGTCTGTCCAATTTTAGTCCCGAACAAAGCAATTGGGGGAAAAAATAATTAGACTCCCTTCATAATCCTGCACGTGTTTTTCAAAAAAAGAAAAAGAAGCCACCGTCCTTTGTAAAAAAAAATAAAACTTTTTGTGCTACCCTTCCTCTGTTTTCTGTGGGATTGGGCAAGTCATCAACTGTTTTCTTCAGCTCGCCTAATTTCGGCCAAATTGTTGCCCAGAACTGCTGTTAGGGAAGCTCGCCTACGACGGATGATACGCCCAGAAGCGATGAGGTCAGCGTAACCTCGCTGGTGGGAGAAGGCATACGCAGAACGACGACCCGTTACCCCACGACGGAGAACGCTCTGCCTTCGCTTCCACTTCTCCTCTTCGGCCTTGTACTTTTTGCGATTCTTCCGAATCTTTAAAGGAGACAATTGTAGAACAGATTAAAGTTCAGTAGCAGTTATTAGAGAAGATTCAACCTCTAAGCCTCCTGGGATTTTTGGAGCACTAGGAGTGATTTTTTTTAAAAAAAGAATTTATTTATTTTTTAAAAAATCCCTCTCTGTGACTGACTGTTGGAGCCATAAATTTTCAAGTATAGACAATATAGCAAATGCTCAATCAAACTTGGGTGTGGAAATTCCTGCACTCCTACCCATGGCTGAAGTGCTGGAGGAGTCATAGACAAATGGAGGGTCCCACAGTTCAGGCTTGTTCCCATTATTCTAAATACAGGTGGACCTCAATTTATCACTAATTCCTTAATAGCCATTCAAAGTTATGATGGGTACCTATGACCAGTTCTGCAGTTCTGATGGCCACCCCCTCCAATGCTCAGCAATTAGTTCTCATTTATGGCCCTTTGAGCCACGTGACTGCATTTTATGTTGGTTTTGCCCCAAACCAACGTTTACTTCTGGTTTTTGGCAAAACTGGGAGATAGTGATTAATAGGTTTGCTTGATGACCGTTAAAAAAAAAAGGTTGCAAAACTGGGTGGTCATATGGGTGACCCACTTTAAGACTATCACAACTCAGGATTTATTTATTTTTTTGGTCTTTTAATGGCCCTGTAATCTCTTGCATCGGGGTGGAGTCAGAGCTGGGTGTTTACTGGCCGGATGCCCTTCCTGTCTCCAGCACAGAGTTCGCAGCTGATATTTACTCATTGTGCCCAGAGAGAGAAATACCTGCCGCTACCTAGGATCGAACTCACAGCCTCCTGATTGTGAGGCGAGAGCTCCACCTCTAGGCCACCGCACCACACACAACTCATGATTCATGATTATACAAAAAAAAAAAACCCTAACCAGCTCTTCTTCAACTCGTTGGTAACTTGGATTAATAACCAGAATCTCCTACATACCTTTTCACTTTTTGTAGGCCAGATGGTCATCATCAAGAACCGGAGGGCAATGATGGGCAGCAAACAGAGAGTGACAGACAGTATTATGGTCAACCAGATATATGGCTGTCGAAGGGCATTTGAAGCGGTACCTGGGAAGGAGACATGACAGTTACAATTAGGTGGCTGTTGTGGTTAGCCGGCAGCAGGTGCCGATGGCTGAGGAGAGCGAGGACTCAGATGAGGGGCCAGGACCATTAGGAAGTGGACTGCTGCCTTCAGAGATTGTGGGGGCTGGCAGCAGTGATGAGGAGGTTCCCGAGGAGCCTGAGCCAAGTGCACGTGCGCACAGGGCTGCTTGTAGGAAAGAGCAGTTACAACAGCACAGGCGACTTGGGAGTAAGGCTGCAAGGTAATGACCCCTCCCTCAAGAAGAAAAAAGCCAGCTGGGAAACAAACCTTCTTTGCAGAAGGCAAAGACGTTTTGAAACTACAGCTTCGTGGACAATCTAGTATCCTGAGTTTGTATTGCAAATTATTTCTAGTCTGTTATCTTTTGGCAAGGCTTGTACTTATCACAGCTAATTATTTTGTAAAAGCATTACAAGGTTTTTGTTCCTTTTGAATTTGTGTTTGAACAGTGGCTAATGCATGTGCAGTTCCTTCAAACCAACAAAACCTAAAAGCAATCTTTAAGGTGCAACAACAGAGGCATCCCAAGGACATGAGCAAATGATGAAAGCCCCATCACACAGAGATCCACTCCCATATATGCGAGGAGGGCAGAGCTTCCATTGCAGTGACGCCATGTTGCTCTGTTTTTAAAAATGCATCAGAACTTTGTATTGTGATATGACTACTGTAGGTTTTTTTTGGGGGGGGGGTGACACAGGTGATACCTTTCTGTTTGTAAAGTACAGGTAGTCCTCGACTTATGACCATGATTGAGGCCAGAGAATTACGGTCGTAAATTGTACCACTGGTTCAGTGGTTCATTATCTGATCAACCAAATTTTAGGACATTTTTGTGGTAGTATTAAGCAAATCACCATAGCCATAAAGTAAATGCCAAAGTTGTTAAGCAAACCCATTATCTGCAATGGGTGGGGTTTTTGTGTGCCAGAAATGGGAACTAAATACAGATTTCTGAAAAAACAAACAAATTGTAAATAGCAATTTACATGTGACTGAAAGATGCTGCAAAAAGCCGTAAATGTTGGATGGTGGTCAAATGCCCAAAATATAGTCATGTGATTGAGGGGGACAGCCATCAGAACTTCAAATCTGGGTGGTAAGTACCTTTTTGGGGTCCGTCATAACTTCAAACTGTTGCTAAGGGACCGGTCGTAAGTGGAATATATGCTTTTTATATTACGTTTTTGATTCTTTTGCACTTGTTCTCCATGCACAGTTTTTGTGCAGCTCAGAAACTGGTTGTCTTTCAACATAATGGTTGGTTCATGCATAATCTAAATAAAAATACCTTTTGGGTTTAGCATTTTGATTTGTTTGGCTTCATAGAATGTATGATCCAGCTATACGGCTTCTTCCAGGAATCATACTTAAATTGTAGTTTGTGCAAACGATGAGTTTATTTAATTGTTATTTATTTATTTTTATTGAAACATATTGATTTTTTAAAAAGTATAAACTCATTTAATCTCATAAATAAAGGCAGTGGTTAAGAAGTTGGCACTATGCCTGGCATAATGCCAGGTCCAACTCAGTTCTCCGCCAGGAAACCTTATTGGGTGATTTTGGGCCATTCATTCTCATCCTAGTCTACCCTACAAGGTTGTTGTAGTGGGAATAAAAATCTAAGGTGCCTGAGCTCCTGCGGGAAAAATGGGATTATTAAATCTAACTACCAAATCAAAACAAAATAGGTATGAGTTCAAACATTAAATCAAATAATAGACCCATGAAGTGGTGAAATATACTTTAATCCAGCATTATTGTCATAGAGGTCGTCTTCAACCTACAATTCATTGAGTGCAGTGGTGGGATTCAAAAATTTTTATTCCCGGTTCTGTGAGCGTGGCTTGGTGTGCATGGCAGGGGAAGGTTACTACAAAATCCCCATTCTCTCCCCACCCCACTAACCTGCTTTCCAGCTCCGTTCTCCTGTGCAGGGCAACAAAAGAAGATCCAGCCGATCAGCTGGGACTCGGGAGGTGGAGAATAGATGGGGGCATGGCCAGTTAGAGGTGGGATTTGCCGGTTCTCCGAACTACTCAAAATCTCCACTACCGGTTCTCCAGAACTGATCAGAACCTTCTGAATATCATCTCTGACTGAGTGACCAAAGTTACAATGGCACTGAAAAAAAGTAACATGACCTTTTTTCAATTACACCATTGCAGCATCCTTACAGTCACATGATCAAACTTCAGGTGCTTAGCAACCGACTCATATTTATGACAGTTGCAATGTTCCGAGGTCATGTAATTGCCTTTTGTAACCTTCTAACAAGCAAAATCAATGAGGAAGCCAGATTCACTTAACGACCATGTTACTAACTTAACAACTTCAGGGATTCACTTAACAACTGTGGCAAGTAAGGTCGTAAAATGGGGCAAAACTCACTTAACAAATGTCTTACTTAGCAACATAAATTTTGGGTTCAATTGTGGTTGTAAGTCGAGTAATACTATCTGTATTACTTCCAAGTTTCATTACATTCTTTATATTGTGTAGGGTCCAGAGGTGGTATTCCGCCAGTTGTGACAGGTTCTGGAGAACCGGTAGCGGAAATTTTGAGTAGTTCAGAGAACCGGCAAATACCGCCTCTGACTGGCCCCGCCCCCATCTATTCTCTGCCTCCCAAGTCCCAGCTGATTGGCTGGGTCTTCTTTTGTTGCCCTGCACAGGAGAACGGAGCTGGAAAGCAGGTTAGTGGGGTGGGGAGGGAATGGGGATTTTACAGTATCCTTCCCCTGCCATGCCCACCAAGCAATGCCCACCAAGCCATGCTACGCCCACCACACCCACAGAACTGGTGGTAAAAAATTTTTAATCCCATCCCTGGTAGGGTCATTTAAATTTCTTCCCTTTTGAAGCTTGCAATCTTTTTCAGTCCAACCTTGAGGCACTACTAAGCTTTTCTTTTTTTAAAAAAAAAAATCAACTGGGACACACAATTTTGACATTTTAAGGCAGTAACTTGTTTGCAGATAGAAAGAAAGAAAGAAAAAAAGTCAACTGGGATACACAATTTTGACATTTTAAGGCAGTAACTTGTTTGCAGATAGAAAGAAAGAAAGAAAGAAATCAGTACCAACCTGTAAACTGAAACACGGAAGGAAAGAGGACGTGGATCCCAGTACTGTGCAGATCAAACATGATGCCAAAATAAAGTGCGATACTCCCAAATATTGAGAAGGCATTCACAAATGTCCAGTAAGATGTATCCATTCCAATCTACAAGCAAAGAGACAGAAATATGAGAGATTCATAAAGGGAAGGAAGAATGGGAGAGAGCAGCATTTTTGAAACTGTGGACCAGTCAGCTCCCTAGGAAGTAGGGACGATGTGATTAAAATGAGAAATTAAGAAGGAAAGGGGATGACAAGATTTTTTTAAAAAAATCTGCCAGCAAAGTGGGAAAGCTACCAAAACGGTTTTGCTTGTATAAGTCTTGATGAGTGATGGCAGTTTGATATATACGTTAACTTCTAATGTTTAGAAGAGAATGATATATTAACTTGTTGTCCTAATCCAATTACATCGTGTTATTTGGGAAGAAGATATAAATTCCTGGAGCCTCTGGAGTAGAATCAATTCTCTTTATGTTTAATATGGAAAGTCTATAGGGATCCTCATTCATGCAGGTCATGGTTGTCCCGAAGGTGCTTTTTCAAGAGGCAAATGAACTTTTTGGTTTGCGCTTCTCATCCAAGAAGCTTCTTCAGCTCTGACTGGTTGGGGAACGGAAGTTTAATGTGGAAAACCGATTGGATTCACCTATTGTCCAATTTCTATCTCAGCGTGAGGAGGGAGAAATACAGATCCTCAAATTTTCCTTCCTACTGATTTTACTGCCTCTAGTTCATTTCTCCACAATAATGAGTTCCTCCAGTCAGCATTTCAGCTTTTTTGGCAAAAAAAACTACCAGGTTTGACGGGAAGGGAAGACTTACAGTATCTTGGTAAAGACATCAGCAAGAATTACAAAGTCTCCAGCTGTGAATCATGAATGCCAAGCTGGCATTTTAAAGGAGTGACAGGTAGCCCTTGAGTTATGACCACAATTGGGAACAGAGCTTCCTTTGCTAAGAGTAGGGTAGGGTAGGGTAGGGTAGGGTAGGGTAGGGTAGGGTAGAATAGAATAGAATAGAATAGAATAGAATAGAATAGAATAGAATAGAATAGAATAGAATTCTTTATTGGCCTAATGTTATTGGACACACAAGGAATTTGTCTTGGTGCATATGCTCTCAAGATACTTATATCAAGAATCATAGGTATAACACTTAGAAGTAGTCATAGGGTGCTATAAATCATACTAGGAAACATATATATAGGAACATAAAACGTATAAATCATACTAAGAAACATTAATAATAAGCTAGGGCCTATCAAATCATACCAGCAAACAGTCAATAAAATAATAATTAAAAAAATTGTAAGGATATAAGCAACAAAGTTACATTCATACAGTCATAAGTGGGAGGGGGTTATTAAGTGAGCCATGCCCAATTTTACAAACCCTTTTTGTGGCAGTTGTTAAGCAAATCACTGTGGTCATTAAATGAATTATGCAGTTGTTAAAAGAATCCAGCATCCCCCATTAACTTTGTTACTTGGAAGGCAATCATTGGGATGCTTCCGCTATTGTAAACGCATGCTGGTTGCCAAGTACATGAAATTTTTAATCATGGGGTGGGTGATCGTGGGATATTGTGATGGTTGTAGATGCAAGAACTGCTCATATAAGTCACTTTTCCCCCCAGCATCGTCATAACTTTGAATGCTTGCTAAATTCATGGTCATAAGTCAAAGACTGTCTCTTTGGAACAACGAAGGCTGGTTGACTTGCCTGAAAATTAACTGCAAATATAAGAGAAGATGAGGCAGTGATCGCAAATGACTGGTAATCAGAAGGAGCTTCTCCATCCTGTCCCATGGTTTGTAGGTAAGCACCGTACGGTATGAAGAAAATGATCAGTGATGTTATAACGCCATGCAGCAGGCTTAAGAAGAACTTCTTGTAGTTAAAAAGCAAGTCTTTTTGTCCCAAGACGTACAAGTTAGGAAACCGTATGCTCAGTTTATCACTCACATCCTGAATTGAAAGAAGCGAGACAAATGACAATCCATTGTGGTTTTGCTTGAAAATCATTGATCACCTTATACTTCCCCACAACAGATGTACAACATCACATGCAATAAGAAAACAGCAACCTTTTAGCTAATGTGTCAGTGGGCAAAAATGAATTGGCAATGCAAAATATCTGCAGAAAATGTTAAAAAGAAGCTAGATTCACCTTTCTGTTCTTTGAGAAGTTGCACGTTAACTTCCGGATAAGACTTATTAAAGCCTTCTGCCTACCCATTTTATAGAAAAAAAAAAGAGAACCCAAGCTCCACTTTGCAATGTTCATGCACAGGCCCTTCTCCCTTTGGATGTCCAAATCAACACAAAAAGTGTTCCGAAGGGACCAGTGACATGCTCAATACTTAGTATGGGTCCACTCACACTCTGAGTCATCACATAAGTACACAACATGTAAAGGTATGTCTAATCTAGTGAAAAGAAGGACCAGGAGCGATATGATAGCGGTGTTTCAATAGCTGAGGGGCTGCCACAAAGAAGCAACGGATGGAAACTAATGAAGGAGAGAAGCAACCTAAAATGAAGGAGAAATTTCCTAACAGTGAGAACAATTCATCAGTGAAACGGCTCGCCTTCAGAAGTTATGGTGCTCTGTCACTGGAGGATTTTAAGAAGAGATTGGACAGCCATTTGTCCAGAATGGTATAAGGGGTTGAATAGAAGGTCTTTTTTCCAGCTCTATTATCTGATAAACAAGTCAGTCACTAATTGAAGACTCCCTACTCTCAGACTGAACCAATACAAGAAAAGTGTTAATTTCCACACCATATTTGGCAAGTGATGAGTTTATGTTTTAATCTGTTCTTTCAGGGAATTAGCATTAGCAACTGCTAGATTTCCTACGAAGGATTCTAATGATATCAAGGGTACTTCATAGGCAAATAACAGGTTCAAAGGTGTGACATTAATAAAGCAGCCACATGATGGCACTATTTGTCCAACATTAATGCAATACAGTGCCAAACACTTGGAAATGGTTTGCAATGGAATGGATAAGCTTGACATAGTGGCTGTAATGCACTAAGACAAAACCAAAAAACCCATATCATGGCTTATTGTACTGTGTGAATTTACTCAACAGAAATTTCAGAGGCCATGGTTGCATCGCACAGAGAAGCAATGACCAACTTTTAAGGATAAATTTTTAGTTCATTGTTCAAACAAACCTGATCAAGTAATCCAACGAGAAGAACTGGTAGACTGGAATATAATACATTGTATAGTGTGATAAACCAATCCTCGTACACTGTCTGTAATTGCAAAGAAAATATGTTACACCTTTAAAAACATTTATTTAAGTTGTATTTAAATAAACTTAATCCATATCAGAACAAGCAACTTTGGCAACAAGCAGCAATTGAATAAAACAACAAATTTAAAATAATGTAAAAATACATGCTAAAAAGTAAATATTATCAAAAGGAATATACAAAGAGGGGAACCCAGAATGAGATGGAGCCAATCAAGTGGCTTGTTGGATTGTTGTCACCAGGGAGGGAGTGTATTGGTTTTTAAAAAATTATTATTTGTATACTGGGTTTTTATTTTTGTAAGCCACCCAGAGAGCAAGGGAGTGGCCATATAAATTTTCTTAAATAAATAAGAATGGTCAGCTCAACAATGAAGCTATCTAAGCATGTCCCAGAGGTGCTTTTCCAGGAGGCAACTGGACTTCCTTGTTTTTTCTTTTGAAGACATTTTGCTTCTCATCTAAGAAGCTTCTTTAACTCTGACAGGATGGTGGAGAATGAAAGGATTATATTCCTTGCAGACAGCTGGTCATTTGCATTCTTTAGAGGGTCATTGAAAGGATGCAAATGACCAGCTGCAAGGAGTATAAATCCTTCCATTCCCCCCCATCCAGACAGAGCTGAAGAAGCTTCTTGGATGAGAAGTAAAATGTCTTCAAAAGGAAAAAACAAGAAAATCCACTTGCCCCCTGAAAAAGCACCTTTGGGACAACCATAACTTGGATGACTGAGAATCTCTACAGACTTTTATCTAAGCATGTCTTCTCTGGAAGCCCAAGGCCTGATGACATAACCAGATCTTGAGGGACTCCCCCAATATCAAAAGGGGTGGAGGTAATTTCAGGGGGAAGAAAATTCCATAAGATAGAAGGGATGAGCATGCTAAATTATCAAGTCAAATGCTATGGCAGCTAGAACTTCAAGGACCCCTTGTTCATCCCTATCATAACTTTGAACAGTCTCTGAACAAGTTAAGTAAAGTGAAGGCTAACTCTCCTTGAACATCTATCCGAACGCATTCCAATCCTTTTTCATTGCACAAATCAACAGAAACATATAAATTCATAAATATTAGTAAATATTGATTGCTGCAAAAGTTTCCCAAGTTTTCCTGATCCTTTACCTGAGCAGAATAGCCATTGAAGAAGGAGTACCAGAAGTGCACTAATGTAAAAGCAAAGTTTTTATAGAAGAAATACCGAAGGAATTTGCACATTCTAATGTAAGACCATCGTCCATGAACCAGCAACAGCCTCTGGAGATATCTGAACTGTCCAAAAGAGTAGTCACTGGACATGACGGCTTGCATCCCTTCTTGACCACTTATCCCAACACCAATGTGGGCAGCTGGAATAACAATAAAAAATACACACCATTCAGCTAGCTCATTTATTGCAATCAGCTATTGGGTAATTTATTTTTGAAAAATATGTAATGAATAAATGTTTCAAGAAATGTTATGGAACAAAAACAAAATAATTCCTAGTTTTGTGTAATATGTCATGTAGCCTTCATTATTATTTTTATCTGGGCCATCTCTGTGTTTTCCCAAAACTGTAGAGTGATTTTTTTTTTAAGCGCATTTCAGGAATGCAAGTAGCACGAGTTATTTTTAAAAAGCTTTCCATTATTAAAATTTTAACAAAACTTTATTGTGTAATATAATATGAAATTCAGAAACAGACAAAAAGAATGAAAGCACAGAATGCAAAGAATGTGTAGGCTGAGGAATTAAATAAAATACAACAGTAATAGTTTGCATAAAACCATTACTATCATGAGAATAAAGTTTGAGATATGCATACAAACACATTCATGCCTTTTCTTGGAAATGATTTTATGTAACATGGAAAAGGGGAGTAAGAAATAATAAGGCAAAAAAAATAATGCATGATGTAAGAAAACATAATTAAAACTAGTTTCATCAGACAGGCTCAAAGATACTGATCTTCAGCAGCCATCTGGGTTTTCTTTGGTCAATCAAGTATTTCAGTTTTTAGAGAAGTTTTATTTCATTTTGTTTCAATTCAATTTCATTATATTATTTATTTTAAAACATTTGTATAGCCGCTCATCTTTCAGCCAACTCTGGGCGGTTCTCAATCAAAGATTTTAAAAAACCATATAAAGTCAATTTAGTATGGACTAAGCCTTAACTGTATCCATGCCACATTGAATGTTCCCTGCTTAAGGTAATGACAGTGTCAATCAATCAGAGAGGTCCCAAATTATTAGGTATTTCCATATAAGACTGTATGGAATAAGAGTTAAAGATGTCCTGCTTCAACTCTGATTCCAATTTGATATTTAAGCTTCAAATTCAGCTTATGTTTAAAAAGAAAATGTTGCACGCTTTTAAAATATTTTTTTCTGCTTTCACAAATTAGTTGGCAAGATTGGCTCTTAATTTTTGTTTTGGCAAATCAGAGAATTGGCAGTTTCGGGGGAGAATTATGAATTCAATGGTGAAAGGGAGACTAGAGCAACTGAAATGCTAAGGTACAGAGACCAGGGGACAATGGTAAGGAAAAACTTAGTCTCAGAAACCTCTCAACTTTTCTCTTTAGAAATTTCCACCCTAAAACTGCTGATGGGTTGTTTTTTTCCTGAGATGAAAAAGCCTTGAAGAAACTCTTTTTAAAGTCTTTTTTTTTTTCTAGTGACGTAAAAGGTATAACTTTTCTTCCAAGTTTGGCTTGGCTTTACTGCCAAGTCTGAGATAAACAGGGGGCTGGGGTTGTTTTTCACAAACCTAGGGGAATGAAATACCAGTGCTTCAACAAAGATCTATGTAAAGAAATGTTATAGCAAACTTTAACTTTAACAGGCTAATATTAAGAGCCAAGCCAAATCTCAGTTAAAATGGGAATGGTTTCTTTGAGCCTCCAAAAACATTTGTCTAGGAGAAAACCTACTTTATGATAGCAGTGCATATCTATTTTGAATAGAATACAATAACAGAGTTGGAAGGGACCTTGGAGGTCTTCTAGTCCAACCCCTTGCCTAAGCAGGAAACCTTACACTACTTCAGACAAATCTTTTTAAAAACTTCCAGTGTTGGAGCATTCACAACCTCTGGAGGCAAGTTGTTTCACTGATTAATTGTTCTGTCAGGAAATGTCTCCTTAGTTCTAAACTGCTTCTCTCCTTAATTAGTTTCCACCCATTGCTTCTTGCCTTGCCCTCAGTTTTGAGGGAAGCTGTGAATGTTGGTTGGAATAGTTCATTAAACAATAGGGCAAGTCCATTATTGCCTTACATTTAGACAAATCCTGGATCCAGCAGACTGTTTTTCATTAAACCCCATTCTGTTAAACCCAGATCCATTAAATTTAGGGTTTATTATATTTAGAATATAGAAAGATATTTCAACAGAAGCAATGAACCAAACAGTGTATTTATTTATTGCATCAGCCTGTTTGTCAAGGAGCAGAAGTGCCAAATACCTTGGCAGAAGCTATCAAGATACTCAACACAGCCTGGCTACATAAGAATCTTTACTGCATACTAGGGTGAAGCGATGTGAAGTGTAGACAAAGTTGAGGATGTTCTTATACCCACAGTGGTTTCATTACAGTGTTATCCCAACAATTTCACAGACGGTGTTGTATTTCCCAGCCTCTGAACAAGGAACTGTTAGCTGCTGAATTCCTGCCCTAAGAAACTGAAAGTGCCAGTATAATTCCTATAGGTAGTCACGAGTCAGATTTGATGTGCAAGTCCTCCTCACCTGACACTCAAAGGCTTTGCTTAAGGGCAATCTGCCTCTATCTTTTGTGTCTGTCTCAGCCTTGAGAAAGGGACTAGACCTTGACAAACAGGTCAGAGGTTCCATCTATTGATGTTCTTCTCTTTCAAGATGTATTTTGGGGCAAACAAAAACTCCCTCTGTCTTCTATGAAAACTCAAAAGAATACTGAAAAGCTTGTCTGAACTTTGTTGTATAATCTTGTGCAGTATAGAAGCATAATTGAGTGCCTCCAGAAGGTTTCATGGATAAGGTAGAATCTAATAACTGTGCCCAGCAATGTTAGATACCCAGACTGAAACAGACAATGATGCATTAGAAGAGTCATTAAGAGATCCAACCAAGGGTGGGATTCTATTGGTTGGGACAGGTTCTATAGAACCGGTTGTTATGATTCTGCACAGTTCGGAGAATGGGCAAATCATACCCCTGGCTGGCCAGCTGCCCCTCCCCTCCCCACCCAGTAAGTCCTTATCACACATGCGCGACATCATGCACATGCCCGACATTGTTGACTGCGTTCTTCCCCACCCAGTCACTCCTTAAGGTATTTATTTTTCCCGCTCCCGACGATCAGCTGTTCCTATGATCAGTTGTGCCGGGATTCCCCTCGCTGTCTTACTGCTTTGCCCAGGAGACTTCCCTGAGGCCCAGAAGGCCCCAAAACAGAGCATGGGGAGTGCTACATGCCCCCCCAGGCTCCGTTTTTTTTTTGCCTTCCTGGGCCCCAGGGAGCAAAAATGCCCCCAAGAGGCTTTCCTGAGGCCCAGAAGGCCCCAAAAATGGGGGGGGGGTTGTTTGCCAAAAGAAGAAGAAGCCACGCCCACCCAGTCACATGGCCATGCTCATCTAGTCATGCCCACCTAGCCACGCCCGCAGGACCAGTTGTTAAAAAAATTGAATCCCACCCCTGGAACCAACTAAAAGTAAGGAAAAGTTTTCTGGCAGTGAGAAGAATTAATTAATGGATTAGCTTGCTCAATCACTGGAGGTTTTCAAAAATAGACTGGGCAACCCTTAGACTGGGATGGTATAAGGCAGAGGTCTCCAACCTTGGCAACTTTAAGACTTGTGGACTTCAACTCCCAGCTATGCTGGCTGGAGAATTCTGGGAGTTGAAGTCCACAAGTCTTAAAGTTGCCAAGGTTGGAGACCTCTGGTATAAGGTCTACTGCCTTGAGCAGGGGGTTGAACTAGGAGATCTCCAATATGTTCTCCAGCTCTATGATTCTACCTTCTGTGTTCCTTGATTCAGTGTGAAGATGCATTGAAATCTTCCTACCTTCTTCGGAAAACAGAACTCAGCTATATGCAACAAACCCACAACAACAAGAAAATGTTACCCCTGACTTACTTTTAATCATATTCACATCATTAGCACCATCTCCAATAGCCAAGGTTATGGCTTTCTTGTATCTCTTTACCAGGTCGACCACCATGGCTTTCTGTTTGGGGGTAACTCGGCAGCAAATCACAGCATTGCACTCGCAGGCTAAATCCACAAAGTTTCGTTGCTGTTGCTCTTTGCACAAGTCTATCCTTCGCTTTGTCTCCTTATGCCTTTGCTTCTCTTCCACTGTTTTGGGAAATTTCAGTTTCAGGAGCTTCTTCTTCCTCGTTTTCTTCTCCAGAAGAATTTCATTCTGCAAAAAAAGATTCATCTCTATAAATGTGTAGGTAGATAGACAGACAGACAGACAGACAGGGATGGATGGATGGATGGATGGATGGAGATGGAGACATCATATTTCTTAATGCCCATCTCACTCAGAGGAACACATGATGCAAAGGCATGAAAAATAATTAATCGTAGCAAAAGGACAGATGTCTGTTATTAGTAAAAATGGTCTTTAAAAATAAGCAAAACTGACTTCAAGAGATCATGAGATTGGAACCAAAACAATATTTGACCTAATAATCACATTAATTCTTTCTTTTAAAACTTTTCTGATGTTCTCCAGATGAATTACAGTTCTTAAAATCCCCCATTTCCCAAAATGATCAACACTCAGCACATCTTGATGGTAACAAGTTTCAAAACTTTTTCTTTTTCCATTACTACCCCCAAGTAGCAGGTGTAAGAACCCAGAACTTAGCAATAGCAATAGCACTTTGACTTATATACTGCTTTACAGGTTTTTTTTACAGACCTCTCTAAGACGCTTATAGAGCCAGCTTATTGCCCCCAACAATCTGGGTCCTCATTTTACCGACCTCGGAAGGATGGAAATCTGAATCAACCTTGAGCCTGATGAGAATTGAACTGCCAAATTGCAGGCAGCTGGCAGTCCGTAGAAGTAGACTGCAGTACTGCATTCTAACCACTGTGACACCATGACTCCTACTTACCAGCCATGATCCAGTGATAATTAATGCTTGGTTTTTGCCTTCTGTGAAAAAGGGTTCATTGGCTGTATTGGAAGATTTGTCATATGCTCCACTTAGGTTCCTCTGGTTTTCCAGCCTTGTTTGCAAAAGAGCGCTAAGGAAATGTGGTAAGGGGAAACATGTTTTTAGAAATCCATCATGTAAAAAAACATCAAGTCATCGTGACTGAAAACAGAACCAAGTATGTCTTTAAAAACCCTCAATCATGAGGATTTAGCAGATGGTTTTTTGCAGTTTAAGGTGTGCAATGTATTTCAGAGGGCACTCTGCTTTGCTAGAACCCTATTCTATTTCGATAGTTACAAGGTGAGTAAATTGCTTAATTGTGTAATCTCTGGATTTCATCATAAAAAGTTATCCACCCAAACAAGAACTTCCAGAAACAGCACACCTTCTTTGGTTCCTATCAACAATGAACAGTTGAGTTGATTCAGAGGAACAGCAATAGAGAGGTGATAATTCTACCTGTCCTCTTTTTCATCCCACAATATATGAGCAACTTCTTCTTTAAGACTTTGAAAAGTATATCTGCCATGGAAAGTAGGAAAAGAACCTCATATATTATTCTGGTACTGCTCTAACTTGCCAAAGAAGATAGGCTACCATGTTTTCATTGTCAATTAAAGTGGCTTCAATACACAAGAATGCATTGCAATCTTGTTCGATCCCAAACACAGTCAGCACTACAAAACACAACTAAGATATTTATAGTATCTCATTTTGACAACAATTCTGGGCCCACCTAACAAGAAGGAAGGACTCACTGGAGAAGAGCTTAATGCTGGGAATGATTGAGGGCAAAAGAAGAAGGGGAATGACAGAGAATGAGGTGGCTGGATGGAGTCACTGAAGCATTAGGTGTGAGCTTAAATGGACTCCGGAGGAGGGTAAAAGACAGGAAGGCCTGGAGGGATGTTGTCCATGGGGTCGTGATGGGTCGGACATGACTTCAAGACTAACAACAACAACAGTATGTAAATGAAGATTGTACAATTGCCACAATATCACTTAATTAGATATATGGCTAGTGTTAGGGATATAAGTCACCTAACAGCTATTTGGTTTGGAAATATATAAACCAGGATAGACATTTTAATACTGTATCTTTAAGAAAATGCAAAACTGTAATTGTGTGAGGTTTCTCAAATGGCCATAAGATGGAGCCAGAAACCTGGGTTGTCTTAGTCTTAGTCTCAGAAGAGAGTGTATCTCAGTGAGTCTCTTTTTCCTTCTGTTGGAGAGTATTTCCGTTCCTCCTAATTGACTGATATTCATGGATTTGATGTAAGTCTGTTACTGAACTGTTTTTGAAACTGGATTTTGTTATTGGATTAATCCTGGACTAAAAACTGACTGATCTTACCTGTGAATGACTTTGGACTGCCTATTTTGAACTTTACTTAAACTTTCTGGAAGTAAAACCTACATTTACTGTACAGTGTACCTGTGTGCTGTGTGTGTATTATTCAAACACTTCTCTCAATATGTCTCCCTGTATGCGCTCATTCTCCTAATGGGGAATTACTTCAACAGCTAGGCCTGGAGACTCTTTGCCCAATTACAGTGACGAGAAAGACCATTGTTATTTCGTGTTTAGTTGTGATTTCTCCTTCATATTAAGACAAGACTAGAAGTTTAATGTTCACTTTGAACTAATCAGCTTGTTTTCTTTTACTCTTGTTTACTTAATAAAGGAAAGCAGGAGGAATTAAGAAATGTCTAGAAGTTTAGAGCTCACTTTGAGCTAATCTGCTTGTTTTCTTAATAAGGGAAAGAAAGAGGGAGGAATCATCACATAACAATTTTTTTCTTACTGTTAGAGGAGTATAATTGTAGGTTGAACTGTGGGGTCCTTGATGCTCTCTGAGGTTGTCTGTTTTCTTGCAGATGTTTCATTACCAAACTAGGTAACATCATCAGCTAGTAGAGTGTGAGTTTGCGCTCATTTTATATATTAGGGTCATGAAGTCCTGATGCCAGGTTTTGATAAAAACCATGGGGTTGTTGTTGTTTGTGGGGTGCTTATGCACAGAATCTAGCATTAGATACTGTGGAGACTGGTCACCCTTGGGGTATTTCTGCTACTGTCCTTAAGTAGTTCCTGGTAGCTTGTAAGTCATCTTAGACTTGCATACTTTTGCATACTTTTCACGTTATGCTTTTAAATCTATTTGCTTTAGCTAATAATAAAACTTAAAATCCCTTTATTTACTGGTGCGCTTATTGTCTCTGGATCCAAAAGAACCAATTACCTGGGTACCTGATTACTGCTCTGACACTTGGCAAAACACCAAATTAAATGTTCCATACCAACATTCATCAGAGTGATTCTCTCAACTCAGAGAATGTTCAACTAGCCATTAGTCTCATCTAACCAGCCCCTGGTCACTTTGGCTTGTAATTCTCTGAGCATATTTAGAGATACAAAGATACAGAACGCATCTGTCACTTCGCAAAGTTGTTGCACATTGGCAGCTAATGCAGAGGATTGCACCCTGGGGAATCCAAAGTACTTATTAGAATCAAATCCAAAACATTTAGATAGCTTTTAATGTAATCTCTTGCATTAAAATGGATTTACCTGATGTCTTCTCCGTAGTGGATATTAGTTTCATCTGTTAAGAGTTCACAGGAATAACCAATATTTTCCGCAGTTTCTGTAAGGGGAAAATGCCAAGTCACAGTTTGTTTTCTCATTTTTTTCCCATGCATGCAGGTGAATATATCCAGTCATCAATTAAAAAGAAATAAATGTTAGAATTATTTGCTGCCCATGGATAATTTACCTTGGTGAAAATAAGCAGCAACTGATTATACAAATTACCTTTTTTGTCACCTGTCAAAACCCAGATCTTAATATCTGCTTTTGACAATTTGGAGATGGTTTCTGGCACCCCATCTTGTAACTTGTCTTCTATTGCTGTGGCACCTAGAAGCTGCAGATTAAGAAAGGATGAGGTTTATTTAACATGGATACAGTAAGTACCTTTCAGCTATTAATGGTTTATCATTCACACAAACTGTCAAAATATTAAAATTGGCTATCCTAATATTCCATGAGATAAACTACGAACTGAAGGATATGACCATGGATGTTAGTGTACCTCAATAATATTTAGTTATTATTTACATCCCACCCTATCTTTTAATACTCAAGTTGTCTTACATGGGGGTATCTCTAATTTTATCTCCAGAAATAGGATAGATTAAGAGAAAGGTGATTGGCCCTAATGAGGTCTCTATTTAATAGGAATTTAGCAATAGCATTTAAACTGTTACACCACCCCATGGTATTTTATAGGACTCTTTGGGCAATTTACAATGTACAAACATTATTTGCACATTGCCCCAACAATCTGTATCCTCATTTTACTGATCTTGGATGGAGGGAAGGCCTTTTATTTTATTTATTTATTTATTTATTTATTTATTTATTTATTTATTGTCAATTGCTTACAAGATAATAGGTATAAAAAAACATAGTTATGAATACATGGATACATATAAGAAATTTTTTTTAAAAAGAAAGAAACAATAGGACAGGGACGGTAGGCACGTTGGTGAGCTTATGCACACCCCCTACAGACCTCTTAGGAAAGGGGTGAGGTCAATAGTAGACAGTCTAAAGTTAAAGTTTTTGGGGTTTGGGGAAAGGCTGAGTCAACCTTGAACCCTGTCAGGATTGAACTCCAGCCTGTGGGCAGAGTTTGCATGTAATGCTGCATTCTAACCACTGTGCCACCAGGGCTCCTAATCCAGGACCAAAATAGTCACCATTACACCCTGCTAGGAAGTCCCCCCGCCCCCCAATTAAAATATTCTTTATTCTTAATATTATGAGAGGCAGGATAGAATATTTCCTTAAAGGAGAAATGGCGGGACGCATTCTTAAAGGCAGAAAGCAGCCCCAGTCTTTCTGCATAATAAACCAGCCCCCAGCAGATGCCTGAAGTTTTTAGAGATGGATATTTTGTGCCCATTAAGAAATCCAGGCCAGCCTATTCATAAACAAAAACACCTCCAGCCCAGCTCCCCCAGAAGGGATTCCAAGTAGAAAAACAGACTCCTAAAATCTACATCCCCCACCCACATTCTCAGAACAGGACATGAGCTCTAGGACTTAACAGGATTAAACCACCACCATTAGAAAAGCAAAAGACACAAGGCTCACTACATTGCACAACTTCCTGGAGCATCTCAATCTGAACCGTATAAAGATCCATCCATTCACTCAGCCATTTGGTCAGCTACCCTATAAATGTGCTTCTGTCACTGAAATTTCTGGCAACCAAATAAACAGACACTTTCTTTCCAACCAGCCAGCCTCCATTTTATTTCCAGCATCTTTCTTCTGTCTTGGAACCGGACTGGATTTTTCTTCCTATGTTACATTCTTCTTTTATGCCAAGCAAACACTATCTGATTACAATCCCATGAGTAAGGTTACCCCGAGAGAAAGACACAGCAGCTATCTTAGCAACATCAAATGACCTTCATGTTTACATGAGGATCTGAATCCAGGTTTCTCTAATTCCTAGTTTGACATCCTAAATATGACGCTACCTCTAACCTTCACTACCAAAAAGTGGAGGAGCTAAAGGACAATCAACATCTCACTTGCATTTGTTTTCCTTTCTGGGCTGCAGCCTCTGTATGGCCATAGTTGGTAGTCTTAGAGCTCAGGTTTTACATTACATTTATACATTTTTTTCTAGGTCAGGTTTCCCTCCCACTCAAATATGTTAGAGTATATCACCCAAAGTCCTTAGAATTCATCTATGCAAGCTGAGAACTTACTAGAGGAAACACGTTGGGGAAAGTTGCTTTAGCTAGAAGGATAAAACTCCTCAATGAAAATATGTAAATTTATTGGAAACTATTTTAGGGGCATAAGGCGAACTCTGGATTTGTTCCACATCCAACCTTTGAATTTATTATTAAAGAGTTATATCTTAATTTGATCTATACTTCCAGTATTTGTTTAACATACTGCTTATAGTTTATAGTTGCATCAGTGATTAAACATGTATAAACCCGAATGGGATATCTGGATTTTGTATGAAGGTTGAGAGTAGGTAGCAGCAGATGTTTCTCTCTCCTAAGACACAAAGAAAAAAAATATCTGCTACGAACTCTGCGTGGCATCAGGAAGGGCGTCCAGCTAGTAAACGCTCAGCTCCACCCATTCACCCCAACTCTACCTCAAATTAAGGGATTAGAGGGTCATAAAAATGAAGGGTTTTTTTTTTACAGAGAAAGAATATGAAATATTCTACAATATTATTATGATGTATTGTGTCTACAAAGGGGAAGATAGTGTAATGGGCCAGTAGTGAAGTGGTGGCCGTTTTCCAGAAAGGATGAAGGAGCACATTTCAAGGAGAGGTTAAGAAAAGAGGCAGCACCAGAGGCGATATTCAGCTAGTTCGGACCAGTTCTGGCATACCGGTAGCGGAAATTTTGAGTAGTTCGGAGAACCAGCAAATACCACCTCTAGCTGGCTTCACCCACTTGCACCCGCCCTTTCCTGTCCTATACTTGTTTTTTAGCTCAGCTGATTCACTTGGCAGAGCAGATTGCTATGCCTCAGCTGAGCTAAAAACAGTTCACCTGACTAGTGCTGATACAGAGGGTGGTTTTTAAGTGCTGCATACGCAGGCAAAGCATGTTGTCATAGAATCGGCAGGAAAAAATGTGGAATCCCACCACTGGGCAGCCCAGCCCTGAGCTGAATAGGAGGCAGAGGAAGAAAGTTGGAATAGCCACTCCCTAGAATCTCTGGGGTAAAAGCAATAAAGATTTTGTCTGGCAAGATTCTGTCTATATGCTGTGAACAAACAAAGGACTGAACTTTGACTGAATTGTTCTATGTTGTAATTGGGTTGGGCCTGACAATTATAATCTTTAATACTGGAATATGTTAGTTTGTATGAATGCCTCGGATCCATTGTTTACACACCTGTGTTTTATTATTCATACCTTATTTCCTGTTCTCGGGCATCTTTTAATATATTTCTTTTACTTATATTATCTTTACTCACATGCTTTCAAAATAATAATAAAGCAATAAAAAGAATATACGTGCTTTTGTAACTATTGTGTAGACTGGAAAATCAGGGTGAAAAAATATAAGTGGGACAGACCTCCTAAGAAACATTTGCAAGGTCAAATGGAAGGTCAAAGAATAAACCTCCTATCTCAGGTCCCCATCAAACTTACAATTAGATTTTGCTCAATTTCTTCATACACTCTATCCAGAGCTGCCTCCCGGTTTCCTAAGGCCAGAGAAGCTTCCATGAACTTCTTCTCCCATGCTTCATATTCATAATGGCTAATTTCCTTATAGCAAAGGCACAATGTTCGAAGGGTTTCATTTGCAAAGATCTGCCAAAGAGAGAAAAACAATGGCTGAAAGAACGTATTTGTTTCTGATCTGAACTTACTCTCTTTGGGGATGAAAGGTAAAAATCTTCATTCATTCTAATCATCATCATTATTATTTATCAAACTTATATGCTACTCAACTCTTAACGCCTTTGGCAGGTCACAACAATCAAAATGAAGAACTGTATATACAGATAATCCTTGATTTAAGACTGGTCACTTAACAATCATTCAACATTACAATTCGACCTGGATTTTGAAGTTCTGATGGTTGCCCCCAGTCATGTGATTGCATTTTGGCTTGCATTTATGACTGTATGCAGCATCCTGTGATCACGTGACCATTGTTTATGAAAGTTTTTTTGTGAAAAGGGGCATTTATTTCCAGTTTCCGGGAAAAACACACATTGTGGACGATGGGATCATTAAATGCCATGGATTCATTTAGTGACCATGGTGATTTACTTAAACTCTAGTGGCTAAGGTACCAGGCTAGAAATCAGGAGATTGTGAGTTCTAGTCCTGCCTTAGGCATAAAAGCTGGCTGGCCAGTTGCTCTCTCTCTCAAGCCAACGCAACTCACAGGGTTGTTGTTGTCAGGAAAACAGGGGGAGGAAGAAGTATTAAATATGTTCACCATCCTGAGTTTTTTTATAAAAATAATAAAGACAGGAGAAAATATCTACAATTAAAAAGTCTAGACTCTAGGACCTTGAATTGTACTCAGAAGCAAACTGACAATCTGTGTGAATTTGAAGCAAAGGTTTTAGATTTAGAACTTAGAATAACTTTGAATGTATACTAATTGGCATACTTTAAAATGAAATCTCGTTGCACAAAAGGGTCACCAATATACACTACATAAACATGACAAAAATATGAATAAATAAATAAATAATAATGCATTTAGCCATATATCCACATATATTATTTGACACAGAGAAACAACACAGTCTAGTTCGGATGTATAAATGTACATGGTAAGAAAAAGTTTATAAAGCTGTTACAGAATCTGGTAGTCCTGCTAGAAATATTTCAAAGCTTCCCCCCACATAGGAGAAACAGAAACAGACTGTAAAGTGGGTGTGTGGGGTCTCTGACAATGCTCTGAGCTCTAAGCACATAGTGTTTATAAGTAGTATCCTGAATAATGGGAGGTGAACTTCCTATAGTCTTCTTGGTTGTCTTTACCACTCTCTGTATGGACTTTCTATCTGAGGCATTGCTGCCACCAAACCAAACAGTGATGCTGTTTGTTAAAATGGCATACCAAGGCACTATCTATTACTGCTTGTGTCACTGCATCCTGGACCAGCTGAAGCTTCTAGATTAAGGGCACTCCTAGACAGAAGGCATTACAGAAGTCAAACCATGAGATGAGTAAGAAAGTCAGACATTTTCATTTGTATTAATACTAGATGCCTTCTAAAGGGAAAAAATGGAGGCACATACAGGCAAATCAACTATGAAAAATTAAAAAGTATATTAATGATGTTTAGTCTGGACCTATGATATAAAATCGATACTAACAACTACATTAAAAAATAAGAACAAGAAGCTTATCAAAACAGTGCAATTTCATATTGGTACAAGAAAAATCCATTGTCTTCAGGAGCCTGACTTTTAGTATTGCAGCTGTTTGTTTATTTTATTTATCAAATTCATCACATTTAAATACCATCCATTTCACTCTCAGATGCCTTTCTACTTCAATCTCAGAAAAATGCTACTGTATAGTGAAACAAATTTCAGTTTGTAGCTAGTTTTAATAGTTATCCTGGTAAGATATTCCAACTTACATTCAATGCATCTTCGGTATCCTGTTTGTTAGGATTTCTTGGATGCAGCCGTTCAAAAATCACTGTATCGGCTCCTTTGCAATAAAGTTTGATGGCCCCATTGGGATCTCTTGCTACAAAAAGCAAACAGAAAGAATTGGAAAAGGAACCCGTTGCTTTACCGAAGCTAAGTTATTAAAACAGATATATTTTACAGAAAATACATGCAGTCTTACACTTGAACATTGCCAAACAGGAATCTTTGCAACACTTCAGAATCATTTTTAGAATTTTATTATCATCATTAAGTGAACCAATTATTTTCTAGCTGAGCTGCAGGAAGAATGATGTTTCAGTTTGCAAATATTGAAGCCTTGCAGAGTTTGGGAGGCTGTTTTTTCCATAGGCAGACATTATTCCTTCCTTTTGCTTCAGAATTTCAGATGTTCTGTTTACAGGTTCTTTAAGGGGAATAGTGGTTTGACAGCTTTGCAGAGACCACCACCAACACTTTACAATGATTTTTTTTTTTTTGCATAAATTGTACAAACATACACCACCTTACTGATTCCACTTTAAATGCAACCTGGATTGACCTGAGCTGTTTTGACTCTTTCAGATTATGACAATTATTCTCCACAGTAGCCTAAATAAAGGGAGTTGGGATAAAATTGATCAGGTGCATGTTGATCCCTTTTTAGTAGAGGACCAATGAAGAAAAGATGATTTATTTCCTTTTTGCATAGTATGCAAGTGGAGATGAAGTGATCGTTATTCTAGAGTGGAGAGTTGATTTATTGATAGATTTATTACATTTATACGCTATTCATCTCACTCTGAAAAGTTACTGATTAGATGGTGCATTTCAAAGTCATTGGAGAGATTGGTGAGTTAATCAGTAAAAAAATTATTTTTTCGAAGTGCCCAAGTGACACTGCAAAGGACACCAACAATTTGTGGGCAGTACATGTTAATTATTATGGAAGCAGCATGTGGGATTCACCTTAGAAAATAGGGGAAAGAGGCGAGCCACAGCTAGGAGAGAGTTTGGATAAAAGGCAGCGTAGCCCACAAATGGACTATGGGCATAGCAAAAGAGGGGCCCCACCCTAGCTTCTTGAGCTGTAAAGGTGATGGGGTGAAATCTAATTTCCGACTTGCAAGATTATGTTAATGTAACCTTACAATAAAGTAGAATTGGTTCCCTAGGCATGCTTCCTGTTGGGCTACCTTGCAGGCTGGCATGTAGACAATGGAAGATCACAGTGAAAATACAGAAATACAGAATTGGTCACTGCCAATTCTTTTAAAAATAGCTCTCAGTCCCTTAACTGATTCACAGAGCTCAATTTGATTAAGGCAATTAGGGAAGAGGGGTACATTAAGTTGTTCCAAGTCCTTGGGATGTGAATAAATACAATCAAACCTTAGGGCAAAAGTCTCACGTTGCCAAAGATTTTAATCCTAGTAATGGTGAATTATATAGCTATAGTGCTTTGCCCTTAAGGGACTTTGTCATCTATTTTGCTTAGCACATGAAGAGCAAGAGGAATAGCCTGTTAAGCTGATACCATCTTCACGGTCCCAAGGTTAGGTAACATGGAACTTGACTGCATGGGAGAAGTAAGGCTGATATGACCATTTGGTATGAAGTTATACTAGAACAGCATCTATTTTAATTATTTTCCTCTTAAGACAGACAAGCTGAGGTGTTTTCTTCCTGAAATAGAACTCTGTGGTATTACCTTTTTCTAGAACTGGAAAAA
Organism: Pseudonaja textilis; assembly: GCF_049901715.1. NCBI lineage: Eukaryota > Metazoa > Chordata > Lepidosauria > Squamata > Elapidae > Pseudonaja > Pseudonaja textilis. Next base: position 241,504,842 of record NC_141991.1, on the reverse strand, counting down.
AGCTGTTGACTTACTGATAACAGACATCCTTTTTCTGTCACTGTTGAAATCCAAAATGGCAAGCACGTCATAGGTTTTCACAGTTCCCATTTCGCTTATTGTAATGGTATTTTGCGTGCGTGAGAGGAAAGCATAACCAAAGTTTCTGGCTGCAGTTACCAATGCCCCCTCATCCGGAGAAGCAGCATGATAGTTGAGCTCACCTTGAAGGAAAAAAAAATGAGCATTTTTTACATGCCTTCCAAACTGATCCTGCAGTTACCTTATTCCTAGTATTTATTTATTGCATATATTCATTCTTTGGCTTATTTATCATCACCAGTCTTTGTTCCTGGAAGCTCAAAGTGGCAAAAATAGAGTTGCCCTTTGGGTCATCTTCTCCAGCAACAACTCTGTAATTAGTTTAGTTTACTTTATTGTCATTGCACCTCATACAACGAAATTAAATGCCATCTTCAGTGTACGTTATAACTATAAAAATAAAACACAAACACACATCCTTCGCATTCTATACAATTGAATTGAAAACCCCTCATATTGCATTAATATTGCACTATATAGTAGAATTCAATATAGCTACCACTCTGGGATAGCAGCTGTTTTTTAGCCTATTTGTCCTTATTTTTATTGTTCTGTACCCTCTGCCAGATGATAATAGTTCAAAAACAAGGGTGTCCAGGATGAGATGGATCTTTAAGAATGTTTTGAACTTTCTTAAGGCAGCGGGAGCTATAAAGCTCTTCCAAAGAGGGGAGAGGGCAACCAACGATCTCCTGGGCAATGACGTTAACCCTCTGGAGTGCTTTCCTATCTGCCACTGTGCAATTGGCAAGCAATACAGAGGTGCAATAAATTAAAATACTCTCCATGGTGCAGCAGTAGAAGGCTACCAGCAGTTTTTCATTCAATTGTTGTTTCTTGAAGTCTCAGGTAGTATAATCTCTGCTGGGCCCTTTTGACAAATGCTGCAATGTGAGCACCCCAGGTCAGGTCCTCTTTTATGGTAACACCCAGAAACTTAAAACTGGCCACTTGCTCCACTTGGTCTCCACTGATAAGCAAGGACTAATCTAGTAGGAGTTAAGTGAGAGCAATAGCTCTCAAGTTAGGACATTACATGATTCTCCACAGTCCAAAACAGTATCTTAACTAGTGTATTACACCAGGTTTATGCGGATTGGCTCATTGTGCACATGTTTTCCATATTGGTAAAATAATATATAGGACCATCTAGAGCAGGGGTGTCAAACTCGCAACAACTCGGCATCATCATGTGATGTATCACAACTTTTTCCCCCTTCATTAAACCGGGCTTGGGCATGGTCAATGCATGATGCATCCAGGCCGCAGGACACGAGTTTGATAACCCTGATCTAAAGTCACCTCTGAGCCCCAGATTTTAGCAGAGTCTCAGGCAAGATATTCTATCATTGGAATGTGGCTTGTACAAGTATGATGGCAAAAAGGGCACAGGAAGACCTCGACTTACAATCACAACACAAAATTTCTGTTGCTAAGTGAGGCATTTGTTCAGTGAATCACTGCAACTGTTAAGGTAGTTACATGGTTGATTAAGTGAATCTGGCTTCTCCATTGACTTTGTTTGTCAGAAGGCCGCAAAAGGGGATTACATGATGTTGTGGCTCCGATACCCGAGCCTGTGCTGTTAGAGGAAGAGGACTTGGAAGATGAGGAGGAGGAACTGGGAATGCCTTCCTGCCCAGGACCTTCCTCTCTGGCAATGCCTTCCTCCCTGATAATGCCTCAGGTTTCATCAGACAACCGAGAGGAACAGCCTGAGATTAATCAGGAGGAAGGCATATCGGAGCAGCCCCTGTCAGGGAGTCAAGAGGAAGAATGTTGGCTTGATCCTAGGCAGAGTCATAGGGAGAAACGTGAGCAGCAACGTAGGAGGCGTGGGAGGGTTAGAGAGTGAGCTGAGTCATTGAGCCACACCCCACAGGGGATAGAAGTGGGTGTGTTGTCGGCTGGAACTTTCTACGGGACAACGTTTAATCTTACTTCAGGTTTTTCGTTGTGAATGATTCTTGTGGTCTGCCTTGTAATTTTCTGTAAGAAGCTTTTTACTTGTTATCAGTTCGGACTTGACAGGCAGAGCGTGTTGGAATGCCAAGGACGTTATCAGTTCCAAAGAATTAACTCTGTGAAGTCCGAGCCAGCTTGCCTGCCTGTGTTTGTGTGAGTTTGTACTCTTTCATCTTTTGAGAAAGAAGAAAGGTGAGCCAGAACAACATGTTCTCGAGACACTGCAGCCATCATAAATATGAACCAGTTGTCAAGCATCCAAATTTTGATCATGTGACCATGGGGATACTGCAAAAGTCGTAATTGTGAAAAACGGTCATAAGTCAACTTTTTTTCAGCGCCATTGTAACTTTAAACGACCACTGAATGAACTGTGTAAGTCAAGGACCACCTGTATCTTCATTGCCATTAAACCGACTGTGAAGTTGGTTCAATAATCTGATTTATTCCAAACCTAATTAATGATTGTTTCTCATTCAGCTGAACTAAAAAAATCATAGTTCAATGAAAAACCTCATACAGGACTGAGGAGCAATTAAAGGATTTTATGCAAGCAAGCATGCTTCTGATTCACTTGATAACCAAGATAAATTTGTTTAATATGGACTAAAGTTTAGGAGGTGGAAAATTATGAGATAAGAAGGAGTAGAATGCTTTGAGCACCAATGTCAGAAAAATGGTTTCTTGGCATTGCAAATATTGGCCAACAAATGATCATGTGATCATTTCTGACAGGAATATCTGTAATAGTAATATCTGTAATAATAGGTCAGATGTAATATCTGTAATAGTAGGTCAGATGTAATATCTGTAATAGTAGGTCAGATGTAATATCTGTAATAGTAGGTCAGATGTTCCTTTCAATAATGTATACTTTAGAAAAATAAAGATATAACAGCCTTCGAAAATTAAGCACCTAATCATAAATATGAAGTGGGTAGCTGCTCAAAATGAATAAACAAATAAGATTCTTTGGCATTGTACAGCACACATTAAATACCACGTTTCTCTGAAAATAAGACCATCTTATTGTTTTTTGGGCCCCAAAATAAGCACTAAGGCTTATTTTCAGGGGTTGTCTTATTTTTCCCCCCATGTATGGGAGGCTCACTACTTCTGCTTACTTGTGGCAGGACAGGAGGCTTGCTACCACGAGGTGAGGAGGTGGCACTGCCTACCTCAGAGCCTCTGCAGCCAGGCCATCCATGTCCCAACACCTGCCTCACGTCACAGCCGCAGCACCAACACACAACCAAGCAGAAGTGAGCCTGTGGCCAGACGGGCTCCTGCTGCACATGGTTCCTGCTGCTGCTGCCATGAGGTAGGTGTCAGGGCATAGAAGCCTAGCTGCAGGGCTCCACCCCCCACCGCACCTTGTGACTGCGACACTGCAAGCAACCAGAGGGAATGGGAGGGTGGGTGGCTCCGTAGGCTCTTAAGTAGGGCTTATTTGGGGGTAGGGCTTATATTAGGTGCACATATAAAAACATGCTAGGTCTTATTTTTGGGGAAACAGGAGTAGGAGTATACCAGATCATGCCAGGTAGCACTTACCATCACTAGCATCTACCATCACTGTATGACAAATTGCCAGAAGGAGGAAGAATTGCTGAATTTCAGTTTCCTTCCTAGTTTTAATTTTTTCAATCAGGTAATGATCGTAAAAATTAAGTTTTCCATCTGCATACATATTCCAGCTTAAATCCACTTGCTAAAAAATAATAATAATAAAATACAACATAGTAATTATAGGCATTATTTTAAATAATGACTAATCCCTTGACCGAATTCCCTAACAGAGCACCCCTGGTTTCCAATCTTCCCATACGCATGCTACAACACCAAATGATAAATGAACTATTATCTTTACTTTTCAGAATATTTAATTTTGAATATTAAGGCCCTTATATCCACCACTGCCTTAAAGGTAAATGTCCATCTTCTCATAATGAAATCCTGGGAGGGGCAGAGAACCCTGAGATAATCATACAGGTAGACATCAACTTACAACCACAACTGAGTCCAAAATTTCTGTTGCTAAGCAAGACTGTGGTTATGTGAGTTTTGCTCCATTTTATGACCTTTCTTGCCACGGTTGTTAAGTGAATCACTGAAGTTGTTAATAACACAGTGGTTAAGTAAATCTGGCTTTCCCATTGACTTTGCTTGTTAGATAATCAAAAAAGGTGACTCTGGGACATGCAACCATCATAAATACATGCCAATCATCATAAATACATGCCAAGTAGCCAAATTTCGATCAAGTGACCATAAGGGAAGCTACAATGGTTGTAAGTGTGAAAAACAGTCGGAAGTCAACTTTTTTCAGTGCTTTGTAACTTTGGACAGTTACTAAACAAATGATTGTAAGTTGAAGACTACCTGTATCGTAAGAGACTAGAAAAGTACTTCTGGTAAAAATAGCTCTTGACAGTCATTTGATTCCCAAGGCCATAACCTCTTAAAATTCCTCCAGGGTTACCAGCCACAAACAACGGAGGGCTCCTAGTCTAATTAATTTACAACCAAAGTAAAACATAAGTAGTGCCCACCTATACTGTGATTTATTGAACTGGGAATCATCAATAATCCACCAATGGAAAAAGATGCACTGGCTCAAATTTTCCATATGATAACACATTTTAAATTTGCCATATGCAATCCCACAAAGCTACCTATTTCAGGTAGCAAAATCATCATCATCATCATCACCATCATCTATGGCTTCCTTGAATCCTTGTAAATATTTTTTGTCAGGGCTAGTTAGATGGTCAACCGAATTTGCATTGTTTTACTCTATTTCCAATTTTATTTTCAGTTAATTTTAAGAACCTGTTGACACCAGTCAGAAGCAGGTTATGCAAGATGAGACAAACGGATTCTTTCCATTTTTGTAACCATCCATTTCTGCCTTTTTATAACCATCTGTTACTTGTCCCAACTTCTGCCAACCTAGCAGATCAAAAGCAAGTAGAAAAATAGGGACCACTCTGGTGGGAAGGTAACAGCATTCCGTGCACCTTCGGCATTTACTCATGACAGCCACATGACCATGGAGACGTCTTCAGACAGTGCTGGCTCTTTGGCTTTGTAATGGAGATGAGCCTGATTCCCCTAGAGTCAGAAACAACTAGCACGTATGTACAAGGGGAATCTTTGCCTTTAACTCTGCTTTAGATACGTTCACTGGCTCCAGAAAGGAGTGAAATTTGAGAAGAAAAGGGGAACGAGACAGAAAGACCAGATTTTCTTCATGTCTTGCATGAGGAATTTAATTTAGATTGATGCATCCAGTGCTTAAATTCTAAGTAAGTAAACCGAGCAAGGTGATATATATTCCAAGTATGATCTAGTTTGTCCCTGGGATCATAAATATTAGCTCACAGATAATGGATCACTACTCACCATCCAAGGTTCAAAAAGATATTCCTGTGCAGTCCATGGCCTACCCCGGTGATGGTGAACCTATGTCATGTCTGCCAGAAGTGGCAGGCAGAGCCATCTCTGCTGTCACATGAGCCATCACCCCAGCTCAGTTCCACTATGCATGTGCCTTCCGCCAGCCAGCTGATATTCAGATATCTGCGGCACATGCATGGGGGGCAGGGCACATGCGCAGGCGGGAGCATGGGGAGTCATGCACCCATGCGCAGAGGGTGGGGAGATCACGGGGGGATTGCATGTGCATTGCATGCACCCACTTTCGGCACGCAATGACAAAAAGGTTAGCCATAACTGCCCTACCCTATTAGAAACAGCATAAGCCTGCCTGCCCCTCTACACTTCTCTTTGAAGCGGTAAAAGACATACGCAGGAGATAGATTCTCTCTCCCGGAATTCTGCCAAATTTGCAGAGAGTCACTTTGGATAGTGAGAAGCATATTAATTTATTAACTAGATAAAAGTAAAATAAAAAATAAATAGTTTTATGCTGAAATTACTCACTTCTAAATGATTTTGCTCTTCACCTGTTTTATCCCTGCTGTCTCCTGAAAAGCAAAATAAAATATCAACTCTGGTGCAAGCGTTATCTTGTTTTATCAGAAGAACCTTCAACCTTTATCCTTCAACCATCTGCTTCTAAGAATACCGTAGGAAGTCAGCGATGCATAGAAAAAGACCCTGATGGGAATTTGCACAGCTGAGGCAAGATTATCAGCAGTTTCATCTTCCAGCTGTAACTCCATGTGGACATAGCCAAAAATATCTGGTAGATCAACCTAATCTTCTGCCGAGGGTTTCCAGGAGAAAGGGAAATTCTTGTTTGCACAGTTACCATCTGGTCATGCCATACTGTAAATATTCATTTGCCTAATGAATTCATTACAGTCACCCAAGGTTATTTTATCTTTGTGGTGGGCAATCTTGTAAATTAATCATACCAACCAGTGAAGGAATAGTTCATGGCATCATAGAGGTGGGGAGAGCTATTGGGAGTCTTTTGAATTTTCCTTTTTGCTTATTTCAGGAATCTAAATATAAGCATCCCACACTGATGCTTCCACTTGAACACTCAACAATCCAATAAAAAGGAGCCCACTGCCTTTTCCCTAACATTTGGAATCTGCCTTCTATTCCATGTTATGCATTTTGGAGCACGGGAGAACACTTCTATTGACATCCTTTCAGTGCTGCTGTAGCTGTCCACTGTAGTCTTTTATCACAGCTAACCATAAACAGCTCCTTCAATTTCTCTTCATACTGTGTTTCCCTGAAAATAAGATCGGGTCCTATATTAATTTTTGCTCCAAAAGACACATTAGGGCTTATTTTCTAGTTAGGTCTTATTTTGGGGAAAATATGGTACTAAATGCATCAGTGTGGCAGATGATCTTAACTGGGGCTTGAATATTGTTTGAGGTGTAGATACTCACTGAACTCAGTGCTTGATCTGGATTTTGAGTGAAGCCAAGCAGAAGGGAAATGTATAATTTAGAAATTATAATTTTGTGGATTTTATTCTAAAACAACATTTGCCTTTTTTGCAATCACATCATACTTCTGGCTCATACTTAACTTGAAATCAACTATTGCAACAATTTTTTTACAAGTATTAATTAACTAGATATCCCATATCCCATACCTGCGCGATTGATTTCTAACTAACGAACTTTGCACTTGTCTATCAAATTTCATACTGTTTTTTCAACCTATTTCTCCAAATTGGTTGATAATCTAGTTCAGAATTTCTACCTTTCAGGAAATTAGCTATTCTCCACAATTTTTTTAAATTATGTACCAATCTGATAAGCATCACCTCCATCTCATCAACCAGGTCATTAATGAAAATATTGAAGAATGGGGGACTTAACCTTGTGGCATCCTGTTTAATCCTCAGATCTTTTTAGTTTGATGAGGAACATTTGATGAACATCCTTTCAGTATGATTTTCATAGCAATCAATTATTTGGGTTTTTTTCTCCATACTGTGGATGTCTGGCAATCATTTGTAATAAAAACTGGATTTACCGTAGGTTTGTCCATTTATGCTACATTTTTTGAAGGTCATTATATTCTGTGTCAGTGTGCCTGTCTTGTCTGTGAAGACGTAGTGGATCTGTCCCAGCTGTTCATTCAAAGTGGTAGTTCTTGCTTTTGCAGCTGTATCCTTCTCTGGATAATACATCTGCAAGTCCCAGTTGATAAAATAACTTTGGCCCAGACGGATCACTTCAACACTAGAAAGCAAGAAACCACAAAGTTTATCCAGTTTTCAGAACTTCAGTGCACAAGAAACATTTAACAAGAATTGCGGACTTTTACAGAAGTACTAAGGAATGACCTGTCAATTTCAAACTGAATTGGATTTATGTCATTTTCATGCTTTTCAGTTGCCACACTGTATGGCAGGGGTCCCCAAACTTGGCAACTTTAAGACTTGTGGACTTCAACAGTTGAAATCCACAAGTCTTAAAAGTTGTCAAGTTTGGAGACCTCTCATGGGAACCAAGGTCATCCCTGCAGGTGTCAGATGAAAATAGGGGAGTGCCTAAGAAGCCCACCAATTGACTTTATTGGACAACGTGACTGGGGACATATGCTATTTTAATTATACTGTAAGCCTGGGGAATAATTAGAGTTGGTTTTGCATTTAAGCGTGCTGATACAATGTACCCAATAAAGAAGTCTTTTGAGGAAGAATCCCACCTTGGAGTTCTTATTTGTTTGGGCTCGTTAGTTGGAACCTTGACATGACCAATGCATCAAGCAATTTCTGAAGGGATTGTAGAAAACTATAGAATTTGTGAAATTTTTATAGATGCATTTTCATACATATTCCATTTTTAAACCTGGGGACAATTCCTGACAGACGGGGTGAGTTCCCTTCACCAAATATGTATATGTGTAGTGGCTCATCAGCCATCTGTGAATAATCTGGAGTCCCACACTGAGTAAATAAGAATGTGTGTCAATAATCAACTTTCCAACTCTTATGATTCTATAAATGCTAAGAAAAACTGTCTGGTATTCTAAATCCAAAGCCATTTTTAAATCAAAATACCCGTTTCATACATTAACATTTAGTGAGCCATGGTGGTGCAGTGGTTAGAATGCAGTATTGCAGGCTAATTCTGCCAACTGCCAACAATTTGATTCTTACCAGCTCAAGGCTGACTCAAACTTCCATCCTTCTAAGATCAGTAAAATGAAGACCCAGATTGCTGGGGGCAATATGCTGACTCTATAAACTGCTTAGAGAGGGCTGTAAAGCACAATGAAGCAGTATATAAGTCTAAGTGCTATTGTTATTTACAAACCTGCCAATTACCATATCCTAATCAGAGAAGAGACACGTTTTTCTGTTTCTCTTTAACTATTTTGGATATGCAAAGAAAGAAGAGAATAAAGACAGCAGCTTGTAACTGTATTTGTACAATATGCTAAATTTGGACTTGATTTACAAAATTAACGCAAGTGTCTCTGTGAATATCTTTGTTTACCCTATATATATTTATTTATTTGCTTTTTCCTCTTTTCTTTATAATTTTGTATATTTTTTCTTTGTTTTTTACATTTAATTTAAAAAGTTACTTAAAAATAAAATTAAACAAGTTAAATCTTCCTTAGGTTAGCATCTTGTACAATCCCAGCCAAGATAGTTGACTATCCCCTAGGCCTGCTTAAAGGATAAGATGTACCTCCATTGATGCAGGGGTCTTCAAACTTGACAGCTTTAAGACTTGTAGACTTCAACTCCCAGAATTCCTCCTCCAGTCATGTTAACTCAGGAATTTTGGGAGTTGAAGTCCACAAGTCTTAAACTGGCCAAGTTTGAAGACCCTTGGATTAAAGTATCAATGCAAGAGACGGTCCTGTCCAGCCAGTGAATCTGGAATCTATAATACTGTATTAAGATTCAGGATCAACTGCAGTGACATAGGATAATGTACTCTCTGTGTCCTTTCCTCTCTTTCAGAGGGAAAAAATGACCAAAGAGCAGAATGAAAGGATATCATTGTGTTTATAATTGTTCTTAAATTCAAAGTTGCCTTCCTTTTAGATAAATGTCATACTGTGGGAAAGAGTTTTAATACTTGTCTGCATCAACCTGTTTCCTCCTCTCCATATTTTGTGGGAGAAACGAGTGGAAAAGAATTTTTGTGGGATGAAATTTACAATCTACATGCCTCACACTTTATTTTAAAAAATTCTTTTAAACAAATAAATATCTCAAGCGTATTTTCATGAACACTTTTAGGCCCATATGCCCAGAGGTATTTTTTATACAATCTGAAATCTAGCCACTTGTCCAGAGAAATAGATGTCAGCTGGTTGGCAGAGGCCATCCTCAAAGACGAGAAATGTGGTAGAGAACAATTTCACCAATTTCCTTTCTAATAACTATAATAATAATAACTATTAGAAAATGAACTGGTGCAATTAAGTATTTTATGACTGCCCATGCCATCCTAGCCAAAAATAAATATTTACCTGCCCCCCCAAACAACTGGAATCTCTGATTTATTAGAACAACTTCAAGCTTATACTCAAACCATAATAAAAGTTCTTGTCTTTCTTACCTCACATAGAGGGATATGGGAACCATGGTGTTTAGCACAATGATGTAGCCCCAAAAGTTAAGGAAGCCACGGTATGAAGGGGAATTATCTTCACCATCATAGAGATACCAAGAAGAATTGCCAATTTGTTGTTCCCAGTAAGTGTGTCCAATAGCCAGACCAGCAGACTCCAGGATAAGTAGTACAAAAATCTGAAATGTAAATACAACCAAATCCATGTTTATGAAATAATATTCCATCCCCTAGATATCATGAAGAATCTCAGATTCACACACTGGTGCTTGAAGAGGGGAGAAAAACAGGTCTGCCATTGCTATTGCAAATGAGTTTAGAATGTTCTGTCCCAGAAAGAGATGTAGCACATCTAATGATTTGGGCAACTCAGCAGCACAAAGGCTGAACTAATATCAAAAATAAACGTGCCACCACTTTGTGCATTTGTTTGATATAAATCCAAACAATAAGATGAGAAACTGTATAGTACAGTGCACAAAATAAATAATTAGATGTACTTTTTAAAATATCCATAATCTTCACAGTGGCTTCCCATGACTCACTATTCAAATTCTATAAGAAACTACTAAAAGAGTTGGCCGCGCTTAGCTTGAAGAAGTAAATCTAAAGCAAAGGTGTCAAACTCAAGACCTGGGGGCCAGATCTGGCCGGCAGGGTGCTTAGACCTGGCCCATGGGCCTGCCTGGAAACAATGAAGAACCGGCCCATTAAGCCTGTACCAGCAAAAATGGAGCTCAGGAGGACCACACACGGTCTGCCCAGGCTTCGTTTTTGGCCACAATGGCTTCCTGCAGCCCTCTGCCAACAAAAAATAAGAGCTCCGGGAGGCCGCACACAGACCGCCCAAGCTCCCTTTTTAGCCGTGACAGCCCCCTTCAGCCCTCCTTCAACAAAAACAGAGCCAAAGCCGGCCTCACATGGCCTCCCCAAGCTCTGTTTTTGTTGGCAGAAGACTACAGGAGGCCGTCGCAGGCAAAAATGGAGCCTCGATGTGTGACATTGAGCAGGCCACGCCGATCCCAGCCATGGCCTGGCTACCCTCACCCCCCACCCCTGAGGTCAAACACCACCTGATGCAGCCCTCAATGAAATTGAGTTTGACACCCCTGGTCTAAAGTTAAGTGATAATAATCTGGTAATAATTTTTCAATAAGTGAGTTAGGCCGTCACAACGGAAAGAGTTTTAGAGTTGTCAAAAGGACAGAGCCGATTTCTGTTGCGGCCGGTGGCAAGACAAGGATCAATAGGTTGAACAGATTTTAGGAAGAACTTCATAACAGCAAGAGCCATTTCTCCCCTTTTAGGAGCAGCTGGCTGTTTCTTTCACTATTTCCATTAAAAAAGAGGTATTATGTAGAAGATGTGGATTTTATTTTGATTTTTTGCTTTTCTTGCTAAATAGGCTGCTGATCAATCGATATAGAGGTAGCCGTCCCTTATTGATTGGTCACTGAGCAAGAGTTCAAAGTTGTAACAGAGCCCTTCCACAAGGTACTTACAATCTGGTTGTGGAGTTTTGATGGCTACACATGGTTGGGCACATGGTTGCAATCTGAATGCTTGGCAACCAGCTCCTTTTTATGGCTGCTTGCAGGGTCACATCAAAGTGATTTTTGGCATTTTTTTTTGCCGGTTTCTGGCATTTACTTCAAGTTTTGGGCAAAAACATACCCATTGCATAAACTGGATTTGTTTATTGACTGCAGAATTTGTGTAATAATCCTTGCTTTAAAACAAAAGGCATAAAATCGGGTGTGATAATATGGTGACCTACTTAAAGACTGACAGGACTTACAGCCATAATTCCATGTCCAGTTATGGTTGTAAGTTGAGAACTATCTGTATTGATGCATTCCTTGCAAATATGGGTCCTGCATTCTATTTGACAGAACTGGTTGTAAGGAAACCAGAAGCTTTCTTCTTGATAAATATTTGACTTTAACAGATCAGTAAACAATTTTGTGCTACAGCTTTTGTTAACTCTAACTAAATACCGAAGAGGAAAACTAAACTGAAATATCTTACTGTGTACACCATATAATTCATAAGAGAGTCGATTTTGGTCCTTTTAAACCGTGTTTTCCCACTGTTCTTCATTATTTTTGTGTCAGCCCCTAAAATCACATAAAAACTACAGTGTAAATGTCATTATTTTCAGACACATATTAACAATACACATTTATTTTCTTAGGTGTATAATAAGAATATTTTGGCAACATATTATGTTGCATTATTTATCGTAGTCTTAACATGTCAAAAACTCAGAAGTGGTGGTATTCAGCAGGTTCTGATCAGTTCTGGAGAACTGGTAGCAGAGATTTTGAGTAGTCTGGAGAACCAGCAAATACCACCTCTGACTGGCCCCACCCCCATCTATTCTCTGCCTCCTGAGTCCCAGCTGATTGGCTGGGTCTTCTTTTGTTGCCCTGCACAGGAGAATGGAGCTGGAAAGAAGGTTAGTGGGGCCGGGAGGAAATGGGATTTTGCAGTAACCTTCCCCCAGGAGTGGGGAGGGAATGGAGATTTTACAGTATCCTTCCCCTACCACACCCATAAAGTCACACCCACCAAGCCACACCACGCTCACCAAGCCACGCCCACAGAACTGCTAGTAAAAAAAATTGAATCCCACCATTGCAAAAACTGAATATACATTTGTGAGAAAATGATCTCTTTTTACATAAAAAAGCCAGCAAGTGATATTTCATTCATTAGATAGATACCTGCAAAAATGACAAGTCCATGACATACTTCCGTGTTCCGGATTTTACAACCACGCAACAAAATTTTATCAGAGTCCAAAGCGTATCTCTTTCCTCGCCATATCAAGGTGCCTGTAAATTTATCTAGACGATTGTTGGGCTCTTCACACTCTACCAGGCCTAGATGGTTATTAAAAAAGAGCAGAAAGAGGAAAGAAAAGATTCTGGATCACAACATTGTACTTAAATATTTTCATGGCAGATTGCTCTACATGGCAAGTGAACGGTAGATGACATGCAATTCAAGTAATCCTTGCTTAGCTACCATAGTTGGGACTGGCAATTCAGTCATTATGCGAAGTGATTGCTAAGTGAAACTGTGGCTCTACTTATGATCTTATTTCAACTTTTCCAAGAAGGCCATAAATGTGAGGATTGGTCAAAGTTACTTTGACATCACTTCAAAACTGTATCACTAAACAAGGTAATGACTAAACAAAGCCTGCCTGTACTTCACACATACGGTAGTAATTACAGGGAATTACTCCTTTTCATACACATTTTAGAACAGGGCTGTCAAACTCGATTTCATTGAAGGCTGTATCAGGGTTGTGTTTGACCTTGAGGGGCCAGGGTGGGCATGGCCTGCTCGACATCACTCATGTTGGGGGCACCGGTAGTGGCCTGAGCACTCTGCCAGTGAAAATGGGCTCCTGAGCTCCATTATTGGCAGTGATGGCCTCCTGCAACCCTCTGCCAGCGAAAACAGAGCTCAGGAGGGCTCCATTTTAGCTGACAGAGGCACCGCAGGCCAGTCCTTTGCTGCTTCCAGGGTGGCCCCACAGGCCAGATCTAAGCACCCCACGGGATGGATCCGCCCTTCCCCCCGGTCATTGAGTTTGATACTCCTATTTTAAAGCCTCTTGAAAATGTTGCTTATAACTTTAGAAGGCTCTGGAAAAGGGCCTTACAAAATCTGAAGAATCCTAGTTAGAATCTGTATTTTGCACAACCTATTTGTATGAACATTTGTATGAACTTATTTAGCAGAACCAAGTTCTTATATACCACTTTGGAGACAAAGGATCATGGTCAGAATGACAATTAAGTTTATTACTATAATTACCGTTTGCTATTAAAGACTCGTGTCTCCGAACTTTCTATTCTCATGGTAGGGGTTAAAAAAGGAAGTACAGTAAAGCATTTTTCTTATATAAGAGCCAAGCTGTAAGGATGCATCTGTCTTTTAGGCCAGAGCAACGAGGAAGCAACAGTGAATATTTCCTTGAGGTCTAATGCCCCTAATGGTTAATAAGATAAAAGGTGTAAAGTATCCTGGCTTTCAGAACTGTTTTTACAAACAGCAGTAGCATAGGGAATTAAGAAGGAAGGACACTCTCTCCCCAAAGGAGATGGAGACATCTTATATGGAATGGGAGTTCTTCTCAAAGATAGTAAATCCAATTATGAATGGGCAATCCAACCATTGCCCATTTTCCCTCATTCAAAGTTCACGTCCGTCCTATTTAGAGGAGCCCTTAAATGTTCTCCTCCACATGGACCAGCTGGAAGGTTACTGGGAGAAGAACGCAGGGAATGAATTCCATGGCATTCTCACGAGGTTAGATGCAACTCATTGAATTTAGCAGAAATTTAATATTTTCCGCCCCATGATGTGCAATAGGAACACACATCAGTTTTTCTATCAATGTAAGCACCTCTTGCAGAATTTCATCTAATAAAGCAGTTTATGGAGAATTTTACAAACGACTGAGACACTCAGAATGTAGAAGCTAAGTAGCTACACAGAAAACAATATATGCTTTTTGTAATGGAAAAATGTTTCAAACTTAATGGCTTCTACTAAGAAATAAAAAGGAACAACAGGCCTAATGTTAATGGGGTTTTCTTGGTTATTGAGCCCTTGTTAAAATGTTTTTTTGGTATACACGTGAAAAAGTTCCTTATCTTAAAGACTGGATAAAAATCTTCGGGTTTGATGGAAGATAAATTTCTAAAGATAATTTAGAGATTAAAAAGGGAAAGTATGCTTGAACAAACCATCAAATACTGCAAGTGAACTTTCTTCCTGAAGGCACCTGTCTGTTACTTCCAGTGACATTTTGAACTTTAAGTTGGTTTCACTAGCAGAGAGAGAGAGAGAGAGAAAAAAGATAAGTTTCATTCGTCAAAGTTTAATAAGATAAATGAAGGATTTCAGTTCTTTTTTTAAGTTTGCTTAAGACTCTGCATTTATTTATTTTTGATTACATTTTGTCTTTTCTATTTTTCTGGTTATTTTATTTCAAATATGAATAAAGTAACAGTGGCAAAATCTATAGGCCTTCCCTGCATGATATCTCAAAATAAATTGTATTCCAATTTCTAGACGGGCCCCATGGCCAAGTAATTACACAATAGATTAAAAGCTGCTCTACTACTTCCTCCGTTAAATCTAATTAACAGAATGCATTTTATTAACAAAGCAGACTAGTACATTGCATGGGATGGTTAGAGATATAATATTGTGGTTCATAGTTATTTGGCAGAATTACATCATTTTCCTGAGGAAAATAAAACATAAAGCAGTTTTTTAAAAAACAAACTTGCTGAATAGACTTGATGAAAATAGGTTTTGAATGAGAATGGGAACTACTGCATATAGAACCAGCATATAAAATTTTCCTCTTTTTTTGTCATTGTATCACAATGGGAAATGGCTGCTTATGGCTGTTCGGGTCACCCTGTTCATGTTATTTATGCGGTGATTATACTATTGAACCAAATTAGAGAGCAACAGCTAACAAAACAAACTCAACCACAAGAGTGATAAATTTCTTCTTTAAAAGAAGAAGCACTAGCCTCATCATAATTTACAAGAAAAAAACACAATTTATAAATTTTGACAGATTGGTCATGCTATATTTCTCTCACTTATATTTTATATGCTTCAAACAGAATTAGATGTGTAATTATAAAAAGCAAGATCTACGTATATTCTCAATAATAAACTGTAATGTACAAACAATATACAGTACTATTTTAACAACATTACTTCAGCTTCATTCATGTCCTATACATGCAAAATGGAATAAAAGATAAAATTGTAAAATATAATATTTTAATATTTAAATATGTCCCCTAAAATCCCTTCTGTAAGAATGTAACTCTGTTGTTAAGACAGCCCACAAGCAATATTTTGGGCATGTTTGGAGAATGAAAGTGAGAATAAAAACTTACCCATCTAATTCAGCTGTTTCTACGTAACAAAAGCTATTGGGTTCTGAACTGGACAACAATAAAATATCAGCCTAGTTAAATAAAGAAAATGAATTAAATGTACATAAGCATGACATTTCAATTTTCAGTGTAAACTTATACCAGGGGGGGATTGAACTGGTGTTACTACTGGTTCAGCAACGTACATCTTGTGTGCTGTGCATGTAAAAAATCTTAAACTATGCCCCCCAGACAGCTGAAAAGCGCTGTGCGTGGGCGCGCAGTGTTTGAAAAGCCTCTTTTTCCCTTCTTTTTCAACCCCAGTTGTGCCACGCAAAGCAGCTGAGGTTGAAAAAGCAGAAAATAAAGGACAGGTAAGAGCCCGGGCAGGCGGGTGGGCCAAACAGCAGCAGATACAGAACCGGTTTGGTGTCTGCTGCTCTTCAGAGCTACCAGTTCTATAGACCCTGGCAGAACCGGTAGCATCCTACCCCTGATTTATACACCTTCAAAGCTTTTGTACTTACAGGAACAAAGGCATTTTTCCCCAGACGGATGATATCACCAACTGCAATGTCTTTCCATTTTGTGTTCTGAAAACTAAGTAACAAGATATTTACATATAGAAATGTGTTCATTATACATGTAGAAGTAAAATTATAATGTCATAATTATTAAAGAAAAGCCTCTGTATTTTGCTCCAAAAATGTATAGACTAATAATACAAACTTCCCTATAAAAAATATTTAGCCTGTATACTGAACACTGTATTTATGATTCAGGGGACAATATTTTTCAGCAGTGAGCATCACTGTGCCATTTCGCATAATACAAGAAGTGTGAAAAGAAATAATTATAGTTTATTATTTCTAAATTTCATGTTCTCTTTCTCATTTAAATATTGACCTCCTTCTTATTACAGAAAGTTAAAAAAACATTTGGCCATACATACCCCTAAATGTACAGGATTATAGATACTGGTTTAAAATATGTAATTGTTTTATTTTTCTTATGAACAAAGGCAAATATACATGTCACAGGATAATGTTGCAAGATTCTGTGAGTCATATCTATTGGTTGATTGGTGTGTTGATGGCTGGCGATTGGGTGTTGTTTCCTCACGTTGGCAAGCCCTAGGCTCCTAAGTACTTGACAAGTTGGCGGTAAATCAGCACTCCTGTTAATTGACAAGGGGTCTGTTTCCCTGGCTTCATGCTTGACCACCAGTTTATCAAGTACTTAGGAGCTGAGGGCTTCACAGCACAAGGAAACAACAGTCAATTGCCAGCCATCAACACATCAGTCAACCAATAGGAAGGCACCACATATTTAAAGCACAGCACAGAATAGTCCAAAGAACATATTCCAGTAGAGAGAAGTTCCCTGAAGATGGGCTCCAGCACGAATCTGAAAACTTGGAAGAGTTTTCTGGTCCCACTGACCGATCCAGATTGGATCTTGATTTTTCTTCTTCAATTTATTACTTCAAAAAAAATGACATTAAAATAATTCAGCTATGCAACATTCAGGGAAACTGTTTATTTAGTTGGTATGCACGTGGCTGAAAATTATCTAATGACTGGCACCAATTCACTGCTGTGTAAACATGAGACTTTTACAAACTGGATTCAAGTCAGATTACTAGTTCAATTCAAATTAAGCTGATCAGATTTAAAACACTGATCCAGTCTAAACTTCCAAATCAATTCAAATTAAATCAAACCAGATTGAAAGCTAAAAGCAATGGTGTGTTTGTACAAAACCAGTGCTGTTGGTTAAATGAAGCAATCTTTTAATTTCAGAAATCAGGTTCAGAAATTTGCCTGAATCTGAGAATCAAATATTTGCATGATAGACAGAAATGAAACATTTAACAACTTCAAATATCATGAATATAATCCTACACTTGAAATGTTTCACTAACTGGGAAGTTAGCATGTGTGCCCAGGGTACCCTCATTTTTCCTGCCTCCCCTTCCCAAGTTAATAACCATTGCAAATGTAGAAAACATACACACACACACACACACACACACACACACACACAAAAACTGGACAAACCAACAAGAGAATAAATGCACGCATCGCAGAACACAAAAACACAGTCAGAAGAGAAGAAAATACTTCCTCCCTTTTCCAGCACCTTAAAGCCACAGGACATGAAATTAATTCTGAAGGAACCAAATTAATATCCAATACTGAACACTCCAGCAAGAGAATAATCAGGGAAGCCCTTGAGATAGAGAAACACCCCCATGACATGAATAGACGGGATGATACCTCCCGCCTACCAGACATCTGGAAGCTAGCCCTCACCAACAAACGAGTCCCAGCCACGAAAACCAATACCAGACCCAAAACAACACGGGACACCACCGCCAATCCCCCTCATCAGACCCAGGCCCAAGCCCATCCTATAAACGAAGGACAACCACCATCCAGAAAACAGACCACGGCTGCTTCACCAGCTGTCGCACCCCCCCGACCCCAAAACCAAACAAGCTGACACACGCCAAGAACACAGACCCAGACCCCAAACTTGAAGCCAGACTAAAACCCAGAATGCTACATCACAGCCACCTGCTCAGGATATCACATCAGAAAACCCAGGAAACTACACCACAAGAACTCAAGAAGTTGCAACACAGCAAATGACCCAGGATATCACAGCACAAGACCAAGGATACCACAGCAATAAATCTCACAAGGTCATCACACAACCCATTACCCAAGTCGTTACTACACAGGAGGCTAATGCAAAAGAGATCAAAACACAAACGACCCAGGAGATAACGCAGGACACAGGATACCACAAAAGAACTCACAAGCCCATCACACAACCCATTACCCAAGCTGTTAAAACACAAGAGGCTAATGGAAAAAAGATCACTACAAAACAAACAACCCAGGAGATTACAACACAAGATCCAGGATATCTCCACAACAAAACTCACAAGACCATCACACAGCCCATTATACCAACATCAACTCCATCAACCAATCAAGAGGCAGCAGCGCAGCCAACCAGCCCAACACACCAGCCCCCACCACCAGTATTTATAGTGAGACGGCAGCTCCAATCACATACTGCTTGCACTGGCACGAAGCTGAAAGCACCAGCCTGAGGATGGTGAGTGGGACCTCGCCGAAACATTGCCAAGATACTCTTAATCTTACATGGGAAAAGACCCAAACACACCTAGACCTACATACCTGTACCCATGAAAATCTATGATTGAGATATATATATATATATATATATATATATATATATATATATATATATATATATATATATATATATATTTATTTATATTTATATATATATATATATATATATATTTACAGAAGCCTGATGATGGCAGATGAGATTCTGCCGAAACGTTGCTACAACTTTAAAAGCACAACTACAATGACGTGGGAAAATACCCGAACAAAGCTGAATGCCATACATGTAAGTACCCATGAAAACTTAAGAAAACACACACACACACACACACACACACACACACACACACACACATATATGGTGTTCAGCTTTGTTCGGGTATTTTCCCACGTCATTATAGTTGTGCTTTTAAAGTTGTAGCAACGTTTTGGCAGAATCTTATCTGCCATCATCAGGCTTCTGTATTGTGTTCCCACAACTATATATATATATATATATTTTCGTAGATTTTCACGGGTACAGGTATGTAGGTCTTGGCATGTTCGGGTCTTTTCCCATGTAAGATTGTGAGCATCTTGGCAACGTTTCAACAAGGTCCCACTTGCTATCTTCAGGCTGGTGCTTTCAGCTTCGTGCTTGTGTGAGCAAAGCATAATCAGAGCTGCCGTCTCCCTATATATACTGGTGGGGAGGTTGGTTGTGTTGTCATTTCTTGATTGGTTGATGGAGCTGATGTTTGCAGATTGGCTGGCTTTTTCGTAAGAACATGTGTGGCTGAGGATTGGCTGTTTGTCTATCAGCCTCCTGGGTCGTAATGACCTGGGTCATGGGCTGTATGATAACCTTCTGAGTTCTATTGTTGTGACATCCTGGGTCTTGTGCTGTAATTTCCTGGGTTGTTGGCTGTGTTGCAACATCCTGAGGTTTTGTGGTATAACCTCCTGAGTTCTGTGATGTGATATCCTGAGCGGGTGGCTGTGATGTGATGTTCCGGGTTTTGGTTTGGCTCTGAGTTTGAGGCCTGGATATGTGTTCATGGCATGCGTCCGTTTGCTTGGGGATTAGGGTGTGTGGCAGCTGGTGATGCAGCCGTGGTCTGGTTTCTGGACAGTGGTTGTCTTTCGTCTATGGGATGGGTTTGGGTTTGAGTCTGGTGAGGGAGAATGATGGTGGTGTCGTGTGTTGTTTTGGGTCCGGTGTTGGTTTTGAGGGAACCAAATTAATCTCCAATACTGAACACTTCAACAAGAGATTAATCAGGGAAGCCATTGAAATAGAGAAACACCCCCTTAACACGAATAAACGGGACGATGCCTCCTGCCTACCAGACATCTTGAAACTAGCCCTCACCAACAAACGAGTCCCAGCCATGAAAACCAACACAGGACCCAAAACAACACATGAACCCACCACCATTCTCCCTCTCCAGAATCAAACCCAAACCCATCCCATAGATGAAAGACAACCACCATCCAGAAACCAGACCACGGCTGCATCACCAGCTGCCACACATGACAGGCACAAGCACGAAGCCGAAAGCACCAGCCTGAGGATGGCGAGTGGGACCTCATTGAAATGTTGCCAAGATGCTCTCAATCTTACACGGGAAAAGACCTGAACACGCCAAGACCTGCATACCTGTACCTGTGAAAATCTACGAAAACATACACACACACACACACACACACACACACACACACACACACACACACATATATATATATATATATATAATTATATAAGGTAGATCTTTGGTTGTTCGGGTTTTCTCCCGCGTAAGATTTGAAGTATCTAGGCAACGTTTCGATGAAGTCTCATTCATCATCTTCAGGCTTCTGTCTCCAGCTCTGTGCTTCTCAGAGTAATGGAGATTGCAGCTGCTTCCTCCTTTTAACTGCCAGTGGGGGTGGAACTTGATTGGGTGGGGGCTTGGCTGTGTTCTGATTGGGTGGGGGTGTGTTCTCATTGGTAGGGGTTTGGCTGTGTTCTGATTGGTTGGGGGTTAGCCGTGTTCTGATTGGTTGGAGGCGTGTTCTGTTCAGGAGGGGGCTTGGTTGTGCTCAGGTTAGTTTTAGTTGCTGGGGATTTGAGCTGGAGAGTTGTGATCTTGCTGTTTGGCTTCTAGTTCGTGGTCCTGCTGCATCTTCATAGTGGGTGTTGGTTTGCTTCATGTATGGCTCAGAGGGGTTTGAAGTGGGTAGTGATGCAGCTGCAGTGCAGCTTCTGGTCCATGGTCGTTTCTCATTTTCTGAATGGGTGGGAGTCTGTTTTCTACATGGAAGTGTGGTGGTGGCATCTTGTGTGGCTCTCATGGGTGTGGGTCCAGTGTCCTTCTTCATGTTAGGTACTCGTCTGTTCATGAGGGCGGGTTTCCAAATGGCTGGAAGGCGGGAGGTGTCATCTCGTTTGTTCATGCTGTGTGGGCGTTTTTCTATCTCTATGGCTTCTCTGATTATTCTGCTGTTGAAGTGTTCGGTTTTGGCGATAGTTCTGGTATTTTTAAAATCAATTTCATGTCCTGTGGCTTTGAGGTGTTGGACCAGGGAAGAGGTCGTTTCTTCTTTTTTGATTGAGTTCTTATGTTCTTCAATGCGTGCGCTTATTCTTCTGTTAGTTTGTCCAATGTATGTGTTAGGGCAGGCTGTGCAGGGGATTTCGTATACTCCTTGGTTTTCTAATTCGATTTTGTCTTTGGGGTTTCTTAGGATGGTGGATATTTTTTTGTTTGTGCAGAATGCTGTTTTGATGTTGTGTTTTTGGAGGATCTTGCTAATTTTGTCTGTAGTGCCTTTTATATATGGGAGGAGGGCTTTTCCGTTTTCTTGTTCTCTGTCTTGGATTTTGGTTGGGGCTTCTTTTTGGATTAGGATTAGAAACGACCATGGACCAGAAGCTGCACTGCAGCTGCATCACTACCCACTTCAAACCCCTCTGAGCCATACATGAAGCAAACCAACACCCACTATGAAGATGCAGCAGGACCACGAACTAGAAGCCAAACAGCAAGATCACAACTCTCCAGCTCAAATCCCCCAGCAACTAAAACTAACCTGAGCACAACCAAGCCCCCTCCTGAACAGAACACGCCTCCAACCAATCAGAACACGGCTAACCCCCCAACCAATCAGAACACAGCCAAACCCCCTACCAATGAGAACACACCCCCACCCAATCAGAACACAGCCAAGCCCCCACCCAATCAAGTTCCACCCCCACTGGCAGTTAAAAGGAGGAAGCAGCTGCAATCTCCATTACTCTGAGAAGCACAGAGCTGGAGACAGAAGCCTGAAGATGATGAATGAGACTTCATCGAAACGTTGCCTAGATACTTCAAATCTTACGCGGGAGAAAACCCGAACAACCAAAGATCTACATATAAATACCCGCGAGAACCTCAGAAAACATAATTATATAATTATATAGAAATCTCACTGTAGTACCTCTTGCCCTTGATTACATCACATGTTCGATTGTTAATTTCATTGTCCATCCGATGCCGTGCCTAAAAGGAGAAATAAATGAAAGAAGATTAAAAAGACTCTCATTATTTTAACATAAAGAAGTTTTAATAATGATCATAATATTGAAAATATCACTTCTCCCACAAGATCTCTTCCTACTTTTGTTGGATGGGGATAAGGCATCAAATATTTCAGAGGACCATAAGCAGAAAATAATAATAATTCAGGCAATTAAATAATTGCTTATCAGGAAGGTACCCACATAATAATTGCAAAAGATAATTATTTATTTATCTTGTTTTTATCCCACCTTTATTACTTTATAAGTAACTCAAGACAGTGAATAAATTTTATACTCCTTCCTCCTCCTATTTTCTCCACAAAAACAACAACCTTCTGAGTGGATTGGGGTATGAGGGAATGACTGACCCAAACCCACCTAGCCGTCTTGAACTCCTAAAGTGGGACTAGAACTCTCAGTCTCCTGGTTTCTAAGCCAGCACCTTAACCACTACAACCAAACTGGCTCTTTTGAGAAGTAAAGTCATGCCTTTCCTTTTTTAAATTTAATTTAATTTAATCACTCTTAATAGTTTTTTTTTTAAGTGAATAGCAAAGGAGAAACATTCTTACAATATCGTCCACTAGATCTTTAACTGCAGTGATACCCAAGACCAGGAGTAACGGAACCAATGTAGTATACCAAGACAGAGTTGTTATCTGAGGAATTGTCTGCAGTGAAAAGAACAAAACCCTTCAGTTAATTATTTTTGTAAGGCACCACATAGATATCCCAAGTCATTTATGTATTTTAGATAGATTCCTGATGGCAGATTATGCTATTCCTCTTAGGAGGATGTTAAAGGTTAACAGCGGTGAAGCAAGAAAACTCCTTTCCCTAGCAGGAAGTACTGATTTTTGGTATTAACACAAAAATGCTCCATTATTGCACTTGCCCTCAGGGGCTAAGATGTGTGTCTGTCTATAAGCTGAACAAGGAAATTAGGATCAGGTTGCTACACGTTCCGATGTTGCTACACGCAATTTGTTTTCTGAAAATTAGCATTTCCCACTTCCCTCATGCGGTTAAAACCACAAAGTCCTAGAATCCAGTCTCCCAGATTATCATCCATTTTACACTGGTGGTGGATGTATACTGAGTCAATCTGCAACTCTAAAATTGACTATAAAGGGGGCTTGCTTACTCCATAATAAATGTCAACATTTACTATACCTGTAAAATAAGTAGAATAAGAAAATAGAAATTGGCAATTCTTTTAAACTGTTCATACAAATTCAATGGCAGAAAGGTAATTGGGTTATACTTGTAGGTTTTGATGGCGTTCCCCTGTGGAAGACAAAAAAAAATCACTTTAGTTAAAGCATTAATACAGAAATCATATCAATTCATTTTGTACTTTAAATAAAACTTTATTAACCAAAGTGATTTGATATGCAAGTGTATTACACAAACCAGACTATTCTGAAACAGTCTTCGGGATTTTAATGTTTTGCAAAAAGTCTTATGCCACCACATATTATTCCACATAAAAAAAATAAAAATAAAACCCACTTTAAAAAGGCATTGAAGGGATCAAGCTTTTCCCACTTGATCAAATATTGGAAAGCTGCCTTGGGAACCCTAAGCAACCCCCATTCCTGGCTTATTTCATAAATGGATTTCATAAATATTCTCTGCAATCATTACTTTTGGAAGTGTTGAGGTTTTTTAAGTATACAAAGGAATTTTCATAAACTCTGCTGCTCAATTTGCTCAGAATGACTCAGCCTTCTATCCTTCCGAGGTGGGTAAAATGAGGGCCCAGATTGTTGAGGGCAATAGGCTGCCCCTGCAAACTATTTAGAGAGGGCTGTAAACCACTGTGAAGCGGTATATAAGTCTAAGTGCTATTGCTATTGCTACTCTTAACAGTTTCAATCAACAAACTAGTCTCAACGTTGGGAATTTAATACCTTGTTTTTCATTTTTAATAAAAGCATTTGGAACAGAAAATTAAACCTTGGAAGAATTCTTCTTAATCAAGACAATTTTAACTTTCTCCATATTAAAAAAAAACTGTACATTTTTCTAAATCCCTGAGTAATATTTTTACATAGGAGTCTATTGTTTCTTTCTCAAATATATACCCACCTATGGAACCTTTTTACCATGAAGTTAAATCTTATTATTTGGTAGATATGTTGCTTTTCTTCCTCTGCTAAATTCCATGTCAATGTATGAGTTATTTCATTAATTTTAATTAAACTAAAATACAAGGAAATCACCTCCAATTTAGCTCTAAACACCAACTTTGAAAGTGCAGCTTCCAAAAGGCCAAACTGAATTCTCTGGCACAAAAAAAGTTAATGGCATTTAGAAAATAATTAAGTAATTCAAACTGCAAAGGTGATTTTTCTTTTTTTTGACAAGTTCTCATTTGAGAACGAAACAGAAAACAGCAATCTTAGGATTGATGAAAACTCCAGTGTACCAACCGCTAGGCTCTTTAACTATGTTAAATGCCAGCTGCAATGCATGAATACTACATGAAAATGAAGATAAGCTTAACCGAGGAATCCAATTTCTTTTTTCTCCTGGATATTTCTGCATATTTGCTAGACAAAGTGGCTAAATACACTAGAGTAAGAACTGCACTCAAATATATCTAGAAAGTGCTACTTTCAGAAAGTCTGGACTAATGAATCCATGACTGTACAAAAATTCAAACAATTAATCAATTAAGATTTCTCTTTCGATGAGAGGCTTAAGAACTATTGGAAAGAAACTATTACCGGTACATATAGAGGTGTTTACCTACCGCATATTTACTTTTCTGAATACAAAGGAATATTGTTTCCTTAAATTGGGGTTGCTCATAGAAAGCTCTGTCATTTGCTTTAACTTGCCAGCTGCAATCTGAAAACACAGCAAAATATTTAATTTGTAAATAATTGGAAGTAATGAACAGGTTTTCATTACTGTATTAAGTGGGAGTGTACATGCCTCCCCCCCCCTTTTTTTAAATCTCAAAGCAGCATTTACAACGCTCAAAAGGCAAAAGTTCTGCATTATATCCTTGATTTTGCATACATTCAGAAATATCTGTTCAATTTTGCTTCTATAAATGCAAACTAGCAGTACTGGTGAACCAACAAAATATGTAGTATTGACAGAGAAATGCTAAAAGTGGGAGAACAGGATAGCTGCTGAATGGTAAAATTAATTTTACCTGGAGGGGAAAAAAGGACACCTTACTGAAAAGAACCACAGTTACGTCATCCATTTGTTCTGTTTTTAACTGAAAAGCTTATTGAAAAGTTATTGTAATAAGGCATCTATTTGCTATGCAGTTACTAAATCCAATTGAAAAATTGACATAATCTAATCATTGTTTTTCTGTGCTTTAATCCTTATTCGCATAAGTATTTATTATTTGTTTATAATATCCTCAAAAAATGTATCTCAATTATTGTGTTGAATTTTGATGGAAGAAAAATCTCCTTGATAATCTCTTCCTTGCTGCAAATGTTCTGAATTAATTATTGACTTTTGATGATGGAAGGTTTTTTTGTGTTCATCAAACTAGGCATGGAAAAGTTAAAGGTCCCAGGAATCTAAGAAGACCTAAATTAGATTACCTGTTAAGTTTATTACTGGGCACCTAATTGATCTACTTAAATAACTATCCCATATTGCCAGAAATATTGAAAACACATTCTATTTTTAGTGCTATTTTTTTCTGCAAGGTAGGAACATTGAAAAAAACCAAGATGGAACAAATACCCTGGCATCAATGACTCCTTCAGAAACTCTTCCAAATTGTGTGTGTGTGTGTGTGTGTGTGTGTGTGTGTGTGTGTACGCCTATATTTGTTGGATATGGCCAATAAAATAAAATTATCTTGAACTACTCTACCTAACTCACCCTTAGCATGCTTAATACTTCAATCAGTTCCAAACTATTTTTATTAAGTATTCCTTGACTTACGTCCACATTTGGAACTACTATTGCTAAGCAAGGTAGTTCTAAAGTGAGTCACGCCCAATTTTACAACATTTTTTCAATGGTTATTAAGCAAATTACTGGAGTTAAAATATGAATATTAATGTATATTAATGATCTATAAAATATAATTGAATTATGAGAAGGATTGTAAGGAGATTAATATCAGTTTCTAGGATGAATTTGAATTGATTAATTATTTTCTTTTTTTAATTGAAATTTAAGGGGGAAGTACCTTGAGGAATCTGATTGAAAAGGGATTTATATTATAATATAGGTGATCGTTATAATTGTTTTAAGGGGATAATTTAAAAGTTGAATGTTTAATGGGATTTGAAAGGGAAATAATCTTAAAATATGAAGGTGACACACTCTAAATGGTAATTAATAGGGAACCCTTGCTTTGTAATACTTGAAATGTCGAGTAATTGTGTTTTTTTTGGGGGGGGAATGATGATATAAGAATATGTAGTGAAATTGTAAACAGGACAGATAAAGGTATAAGTATAATGACCATGAAGATACAGACATTTTGAAAAGAAAATGAAATAGATCTGGAAATGAAAGGGAAAACTATAAAACAAGCCCGAGGGAGGTATTTGAAATAAATAGAGAATATATAAAGTAGTGATAAGATAAGAAATGGAATATGAAAGATTAATATGTAACTGAAATTACATCTGTATGGAGATGTGAAAACCTGGAACCATGCTGTTCACTAAAAAAAAGATGTTTTTTTTTCTTTTTGTTTTGTGAAATCCCAAATAAAATTGTTTTTTTAAAAAAAAGCAAATTACTGAAGTTGCTAAATGAATCACATGGTTATTAAGCGAATCCGGGTTCCCCATTGACTTTCCTTGTCAAAAGCTGGCTGGAAAGATCGCAAATGGTAATCACATGACCCCCAAGATGCTGCAACCAACATAAATACATGCTGCTTTCCAAGTATCCAAATTTTGCTCCAATGGTCATAGGGATTCTATGATAGTTGTAAGTGCGAGGCCAGTCGTAAGTCACGTTTTTCTTTTTTTTAATAAAGTTTCATTTGGGTTTTCACACACACAAAATACAAGTAAAACATCTTTTTTGAAAATAGCATGGTCATGAAAATAGCATTACACTTCTTTATATAGACACAAACTCAATTTCATGCTCATTTTTGTGTTCTATTCCATATCTTATTACTATTTTGCATTTTCTATATAGTTTTTCCCCTCTTTTACTTTTCTCAACTTTATTTTGATTATCTCATCTCAATTCAAATCATTATGTTTATACTTTTGTCTGTCCTGTTTCAATTTCATATTATCTTTTCTCATTAAACAAATTTTCTCCTGTAGTTATTAATTGGAGTATGACACCTTTATATCTTTTAATTTTATCCATTCAACTCTTATTTAAACTTCAATGTATACAATGTTATAACATTCAATATAATACATAATACATAACTTCCAATCGAATTCTGCTTGGTACATTCTTAAAATACACACTATATTCTTTTAAAAAAAGGATTATAAATATATGTACTTAAAACCCTCATTCCATTCCAATTCAGTTCTATCATTAATATTCATTAAAGTCTTAACATCTTTAACATTTCTTTTCAATTAAATATCATACATCCTTGGGAACACATATAATCTTTCCATAATTAATTTTTCCCCTATTTCTCTTCACTTATGTTTTATAAATCATTAAATATTTCTTTTATTACATTTATTTATTAACAAACATTTCACTAAATTACAATAACTATTTTATCCATCATTTTGATCATACATTGTTTCATATTTTCTGAAATTATTTCTATTTCTAATATAACAATACTATCTTATGTACCTTTGCAGAATCCTTTTTTCAATTAGATTTTCACCCATTATCTCTAAATAGGCCCTGTATCTTGTTTCTGTCCTTTATAACTTCTTTTCCTTTCTTTCTTCCCTCTCTTCTTTTCCTCCCCTTTTTACCCCCTTGTCTCTAATTCTCTCTTCTGCATTTCCCTCTTCTGTTCCTTTCTAATTTTATACTTATTTTTCAAACTATTCTTTTTTGGAGTTGTTTTTCCAAATCTTAAACTTTTCATTCTCTTTCCCCCTTTTCCTTTTTTTCCCCACATAAAATTACTTGTCCATTAAAGATGGCTTCTTCTTTGTCCCAGTCTTCTTGTTTTGCAGGCATTTCTTGTTGTTTCTCATAGTTCCAAATCTCCATTTCTAAGAATTGAAATCCAAAGCCAAAAGAACCTCTCCCTTCCTGTGCATCTTCTTTGTACTTTTTAAGTTCCGTTTTCAGTTCTTCTAAAAGTGGTACCATTTTAAACACTTTTAAACAACCACCTGATTGATTTTAGTCATTCAAATGCAGTAACCAAAAATCCAGAAGTCACCAAGTAATCCAAATACTCCAGAGCTGTTTCTTCTTACTTCTTTTTTCACTTTCTCTTCCTGAGGTTTTACTATTTTGTTGCCATGTTTCAGTTAAAATGTATCTTTTAGAAGCCTTGTTGAGATTTTACTGTAAGTTCTTTTTAATTCCAGGCAGTCTCCTCCCTTCCAGATCCTGCCCTTTTATTCTTTTTCTCTCCTTTCCTGTTTTCAAAAGCTTTTAAATATCCAGAAATCTTTATTATCCCTTTGACATTTTATTTTCAGCTTAAATGCCTATTGATGTCAAAGTGGATTTTTTTTTCAATTTCTTGCTTAAGTCTCTTAGCTGTCAGTATAAGGAAAGGAAGAGGAGAGGGGAAAAAAAACAAATCCTTTCCCTTTTCTCTCTCCTTCACTGCTTGAAAATCTTCTTTGGGAACAGTGTTATTTTTTCTTTATAGTTTAAATTCCAGGGTACCTTATTTATTGCTTTTGCTGTTTGACCCAGTCAACCAAAACTTTCTCTTCTTATCTTCCTCCTGCACATTCTTTTCCGGTAGAGTTCTTCTTTGGGGTGGCCATTTCTGACCACCGCTGCAACTGCCTTCAGGAAAGGGAGTAATGGCCAGCTGAGGAGGAGAAATGTGGCTCTCCTCAACCCTGCAGGCAGTCTCCCCACCTCTTCACCACCTCTATGGGGTGGCTAACCCTGAAACCAGCCAGCTCGGGGCGCTCCAGTGGCAAGCATGGATCGAAACCGTGCAGAGTCGTGGTTTCGGTCTGTTGCCAAAGAAGCTCAAACCAGAAGTCTAAGTCACGTTTTTCAATGCAGTTATAACTAAGAATGGTCATTAAATGGTTGTAAGTCGAGGACTATACTTTCTGTAGAATCTGTCCAGCTCACCTGTCCTTGTACTCTTTTGCAAACAGTAAAAAAAATAGAAATAGAATGCGTTTTCAATATTTCTGGAAATACAGGGTAATTATTTAAGTAGTTCAATTAGTTGCCCAGAAACATATAAAGAACAGTTACTGGAATTGGCTAAGTCTAGTTTAATGAAAAGAAGGATTAGGGGTGACATGATAGCAGTGTTCCAACATCTAAGGGGCTGCCACAAGGAAGAGGGGCTCAACCTATTCCCTGAAGCACCTGAGGGCAGGACAAGAAGCAATGGGTGGAAACTAATCAAGGAGACAAGCATCTTATAGCTAAGGTGAAATTTCATGACAGAACAGTTAATCAATGGAACAATCTGCCTCCAGAAGTTGTAAATGCCCCAATACTGGAAGTTTTTAAGAAGAGATTGAACAGTCATTTACCTGAAATGGTATAGCGTTTCCTGCCTGAGTAAGGAGTTGGACTAGAAGACCTTCAAGGTCCCATTCCAACTCTGTTATTCTACTCTATTATAAGAGGAGGGGAGAAATCCTTCAAAATAATCACTAGTCTTTGGTAATAATTTCTTGCATTCTCACCTTTTCGAAGCGTCTCTCGAGTTGCTTCCACTTCTCTGTTAATATAGTTCTGTTCTGGCTCAACGTCAGGTTGAGTGTCCAGGTCGTCTTCCGTCTCATCATCGCTATATGGGACCTCCTCATCATTGGGCTGAGAGTCTTCCTCAAAGGTCGTTTCAGAGTCTCTTTCTATATTCATCCTGCCAACAAATCCTGAAAAACGAAAGTAAAAATAGATCTGTATCAACCTGCCATGGAATTCCCTCTTGCCATTTTTCATCACAGCAAATTTGACCAGCTAAAACAAATTTACCCAAACTGTGGTTTAAAAAAGAACCTGTGCATGGAATCCTTTCCCTTATCATTCAGGGCAAAGCCTCTGCAGCTAATAAATAAATATCAAATAAATATCCACCTACCTTTTTATGATGAAGTTAAATCTTATTATTTTGTAGCTAAATCCCATGTCAACGTATGAGTTAGTTCATTAATTTTAATTAAACTAAAATACAAGGAAATCTGACTTTGAACTCCAACCGGTCATGCTTTGAGATGCTATTTCTCTTTCAAACTTAGCAACAATTTATATATGGAAAATCATCCTATGGATCAACTAAGTGGGATAGTAAAGTAAATTCAGTTGTGAAAATGTCTTATAAAGGAACTAAGCCTTGAAGCACTACAATTCTAGTGCACTGCAGGAAAATAAACAAAAATCATAATTTAAAAAAAACTAGAGATAAAGGGCAAAACTATAGAACTGGGATCTTTCTCAGGACAAGCATTGTTTTTCTAACATTTAGCCTTATTCTAGCTAGGCAGTGGAGACCATGGTTGCTAGCAAATAGGTCTGGACATAGAGAAAGTTAGACCTTGGGAAATTCTAACAGGCGGAGGGTTACATTTTTACAAAGAGGACCTCAAGGGATCCGACTGAGGGAGACAGGACAGGCCAACAGGTCAGCGTCCATCAAATGACTCAAAATGTATCATAATTAGAGACAGAGAAGTTCAGCCTCCCGGAAATGCTGGGACAAAACCAGTTTGCATATCAATAATTAACAGGATAGCTCTAGAAATGTCTATATGCAAAAAAAGTGTGGATGCTCTTGAATTGATAAATTGAAATATTAATTATGCATGCCCACTTTATAAAACATGATCAATTGTAGTAATAAAAGTGGGGAATAACAAAAGAGGTTGCAGAACCCAAGATAAATAATTTAAGGATCTTAAAAATTCAATTAATGTGGCTGTGCTGTACCATTTCCTCTTTACTCCATCTCTACTAATGTTATGTATCATCATATAAAATATATACAATTAATTAAAGCTAAATAAGATTTAAACTTTGTCATGGCCTCTTTGGCATACTTCCCAAAGATCAAGTCAGCTCTGACCAGGCCCACAGATTTGGTTTAACCAGAAACTGTTAAAACTTACTTTAATTAAATCTTATTCTGTAATGTAACCTTCTTCAGACATGGGCTTTACAATTATTTGAGGCTACAATTCTCATCGGTCTGACTGATTATGTTGGCTGGAACTGATAGCAGTTGTAATTTGAAGCACCTAAAGAACATTATGTTGATAAATATGGCTATGATATGTTGATCAACAATTAGAACAAATGTTTGGCATTTGAATCATGGAAACTCTATATGGATGACTGAGAATCTTCATCAACAGAACAAATAAGAGCACGGATTTCCTTCTGTGTAAATATTTTATACCAGTTATTCTCAAACTGTTATCCATGGACCCTGGGAGCCCCCCCACAATATTGTCACTGGGAGGGGGGGGTGAAGGCTTGAAAAAAATGTTATGATTTCAATCTTGAGTTAAGTCTTGGGGGTCCTAGACTATGATCTATAGCCACAAAAGATATTTAAAGGGAGTCTGGGGTAAAGAAAAGTTTGAGAACTACTGCTATATGCAATAATCATTTCATCCTTACACCAAAATATTTTAACTTATGGAGGCAATATTAAACCAGCATGGTATAGTGGGCTAGGACTGGGGAGGCCCAGATTCAAATTTACCTCCACCCATGGAAACTCAATGGGCGAATGTGCTTCAGGGATTGGCTAATTCACAGGGTGGTTCTTGTGAAGAAAATTAGAAAAAGAACTACATACTATATGCCTCTGTAATGGAATCTAATCTGGATTCCCAGGAGCACATTCCAAATAACAAGAGACAGCAGAGTTTAGATAGTTTGGTTGGGAGAAGATGGCTTTTCCCTAATAGTTTCCAGAGGATACTACATTTTATGGTGCAAATAGCCTGCTTAAGTTTGGCAGGTGAGGAACAATAAAGGAAATTGCTTAGAGAATCTCAAAAAGTCTTTGCTGGTTTTTGGAATCTGGCAGCCACGATGAGTTTGTGAGAGAAAGAGGAGTCGTCAATCATCAAGCAAAAAAAAACAAAACACAAGCTGAACCTCTTTAGAAACTTGTACATAGAATGAAAGAGAAAGCAAATGAATCTTGGGTGTTTGTGTGCAACTGCGTTTGTGCATGCATGTGTATAAAATATTGCAAGGTAGAAAACTTGGGAGGAAAGCAAACAGGTTTAGAAGAGACCAGAGCTCTTGTTTCAGTATGATAATAATTATATCTATCATAAAAGTTAATATTGTTACTGGTATTTGTACTCCCCTCCATCCAGGATCTCAAAGGGTCTGTGCAGAATTTCATTCCAATGTGATTCTTGCATCATGATAAGTTGGATGAGTAAGTGCGATTGCCCCAGTTAACCAAATGAGCTTTATGAATGCTCAGGTACAGGCAGCAGTAAGAGAGGGATAGAATCAAGATTATGTAAAGTGTTAGTGCCACTTATAATGCCTTGGTAAGGCCACACTTGGAATATTGCATCTAGCTTTGGTTGCCACGATATAAAAAAGATGTTGAGACTCTAGAAAGAAGCGCAGAGAAGAGTAACAAGGATGATTAGGGGATGGCAGACTAAAATATATGAAAAACAGTTGCAGGAATTGGGTATGTCTAGTTTAAATAAAAGAAAGATTAGTGGGTGACATGATAGCAGTGTTCCAATATCTCAGGGGCTGCCTCAAAGAAGAGGGACCTATGCCTCAAAGTATCTGAAGGCAGGACAAGGAGCAATGGATGGAAACTAATCAAGGAGAGAAGCAACCTAGAAAAAAGGAGAAATTTCATGACAGTGAGAACAACTGAATCAGTGTAAAAACTTGCTTCCAGATATTGTGGGTTTTAAGAAGAAATTGGACAATTATTTGTCCAGAATGATATAGGTTCTCCTACTAGTGCAAGGGGTTGGACTAAAAGACCTTCAAGGTCCCTTCCAACTCATTTATTCTGTTAATCTACATCTTCCTAATCCTAGTCCAATGCTCTTAACCCTATATTGTCCACTTTGGCTGAAAATGTTTAACATTTTTCAATTCTACCTCAGAAATGCAAAGGACAATGTACAACTAGAAGCATATTCATCTGTGCAGAAGAAAGAAAGAAAGAAAGAAAGAAAGAAAGAAAGAAAGAAAGAAAGAAAGAAAGAAAGAAAGAAAGAAAGAAAGAAAGAAAGAAAGAAAGAAAGAAAGAAAGATATATTATCAGGAAAGAGCGCAAAGTTGAAATCTTGAGCTCAACTCTTATCAACTTCATGGGCCCATTCATTCAGCCCACTTGGCAACAATAGGGAAATGATTTTGCCATTTTCTTTCTCA
The DNA here is from genome assembly GCF_049901715.1 of Pseudonaja textilis. Taxonomy (NCBI): domain Eukaryota; kingdom Metazoa; phylum Chordata; class Lepidosauria; order Squamata; family Elapidae; genus Pseudonaja; species Pseudonaja textilis. The sequence continues at coordinate 241,470,674 of NC_141991.1, read as the reverse complement.
AGAATGTTTTTCAATTTCAGTCTACAATTTACTGTCAAGGATTTCTTGGAGACTTCCATCCAAGGAGTAACCAGACTTATTCTTGCTCTCATCTTTTTTTTTTTTTTTTGATCAGCTGAATTTGCTCGTAGAGAAAAATGATTTACCATAGTTTAAAATAGAAATATTGCTTGTCTCTGTAGGCTGGCTGTAGTGGGGTACTGGCGCATGGAGGTTGCCATTTGGTAATTGAGAGGGCCATTTTCCTAGGTTCCACCAGATATATTTCCTTCATAATTGGGAACCTCAACATTCTGCCTTCCTACTCCAGGGGACCAGGTAGACATATGTCCAAGTTCCCAACTCCATATCCTAACTGTAAATTCTACAAGACACAGCTTCAATATACCTAAAAAGTACCAGGTTCATAAAGGCTGGTTGAATATCTGGATAATACTTGGCACTTTCAATTTTATTTGAAATGCTGGCAAACATTTTGTTTAATTCTAGGTATCACACACACAAAAGAAAAGACAGTAGATGTGTTGAAAAAGAACTTTGCACACCCCTTAATCTATAGTAAGAGACATCTGTATCACAGTTCAGGTCTTCTTTTTCTATTCTTTTACATGACTTTAATCAAGGTTTCATGTCTCTATATTTTATAAACTCCACCCTATGAAGGTGCTTTCTTTCTATCTGAACTCAAATAATACCGATAGACTTCTATACCTACGTTTTCTGCAAACACTGGTTGACTTATATTGTAGGGAGTGGCATAGTTAATGCCTAACAGGGTTATTTAAAAAGGAAAGAAAAACACCCCCACCTAGCCAACTATTTTGCAATTCTTTGCACTGGGTGTTAGATGTTCTCAAAGAAAAGAAATTTATGACCTTGAGTGCTTCCTCATGAAGATACTGAAAAGATGACAATTAATTCAATTCTGCAAACTGTCTTACACACCCACACACAACCAGATCCTCCTTTTCCATTAAATTTTGACACCTTTGTAAAAAACAACAACAAGCAATTGGCATGCACGTTGGCAGTCCTTTTTAATGTTTAGTATAAAACTGCATACTTTTAGAAAGAGAAAAATTGTCTTCATTTTCCTCCCACTAATGTTTCACATAACAAATAAAGACACTATAAAAAAACATTGCCTCTGGAAAAGTTTATGTTAACTAGTTTCCTTCTTTCCTCAGTAGGGCAATGCTTGTGGAGTAAAGGTAGTCTTTGATTTACAACCACAATTGAGCCCAAATTTTCCATTGCTAAGTAAGACCGTTGTTAAATGAGTTTTGCCTCATTTTATGATCTTTCTTGAGATAGTTGTTAAGTGGATCATTGCAGTTGTTAAGTGATTCTGGCTTCCCTGTTGAGTTTGCTTGTCAGAAGGTCGCCAAAGCTGATTATATGATCCTAGGACACCGCAACCGTCATAAGTACATGCCAGTTGCCAAGCCTCCTAATTTTGATCATGTAACCATGAGGATGCTACAATGGTTGTTAAGAGAGAAAAACTGACAGGAGTCATTTTTTTCAGTGCCACTGTAACTACTAATGGTCACTAAAAGAATGGTTGTAAATTGAGGGCCACCTGTATATAGTACGCCAGTGACTCTGGATCCAAATTCTTGATATCTCTCAGCAGGTTTAGCAGAGAGCCCTATCTAAAATCCAGGGGAGTTATTGCAGGATATGTCGTATCCAACTAGATACAGCAATGATATTAGATAACACAAGGCAGGGGCCCATAATCTAAATAGCAATAATCCAGAATCAGAGTTTCTTCACTTTCGTAATTATTCAATATTATGGGAAAGGCTACTCTATAGTATAAGAGTAAGCTGTCTGTAATTGGCACGAAATTACTTGTGTAAAAGGCATTTTGCTTTCTTGCAGGATAAGTTAAGCAGCTTTTTTTTTAAAAAAAGAGAACTGTTGTAATTTATTTTGTTTTTTAAAAGGGTGTAGCAAAAACAAAGTTCCGTTCTGTGTCTGAAAAGCAAACTGTACACAGAATACAGAACTCTAAATTTGAATTCAATAATCTCATTCCCAATGATGTTTCTCCCCATTCTAAACCTTACAGTGGAAATATCCATAAAAAAAGAAACAAAACATTATGGTATTTAATGCTACAGATATGAATCCCACCATCTGACCAGAACAAGCAGCTTCTTCTTTCCCGAAGCTTTGCAATTACTTCAAATTGGTGCACAAATAAAGCATCAACAACGAATATCCATTAGATTAATTTATAGGTAGGAAAACCGTCATTGCAGATGATTTAGGAGTGAAGTTCAGCTTGTATGCATGGGTGTACATTAGAACATGTAGAACCTCACTGGTTTGTCGGGAAGCAGAAAATAAATAACTCATAGCAATTATACTTTTAGAATGCACAATTAATTATGCTGCTATGCCTTTAAGAACATAGTAAGGGGAACAGGATTTTTTTCTATATTTATTAGATTATTGTATTTCTATACTTTAACAAAGATGATAACATTTGTCCTCAGGTGCAACTATTGCTTTATATTCAACCATTCCTTTTGGAAATGAAAATTAAACGCTTTTTTACACTGGATGCATGCAGGTTGGCTACAATTATGACAATTCAGAAGTAATACCAAGAGATTTTCATTGACAAACAGCAAATTGACTTTGTACGGCTATAGATTTGTCTAGTTTCCTTTTAAAATACTTTTAAATGATGTCCTTAATCTCTGGAATATGTTTCTGGACTTTTTCCTTGAAACTGAAAAAAAAATTAAACTTTGATTTTAGGTTTTGATGACTGGAATAATTTTGTTGTTATAGAAATGGCTTGAAATGTTGTGAAATGCAAAGCAAAAGGTTGAAGTTATATACTTTTTAATTTTACCGCACTGAAAAAAGACAGACGTGATCACTTTTTGTTTTTTTCTCTCTGCACTTCCCTTTTCCTTTTTTTTAGTTTTCTAACTTTTTTTCTGAACTGTATTTTATAAACTTAATAAAAAAATGATGTCCTTAAACTCAGCAGTCAGTAGTCGACTCCCCAGTTTGAATATGCAAAATTATCCTTTTGCGGGAAAAAAAAGTCCTTTAATCAATCATGAACCTCCCTGCATTTAGTTCCATCAAATTATAACCTTGTGAAAGAGGAAGAAAAGGCTTTTGTCTACTTTTTCCCTACAAGTGATCCTTCCTCTAAGCAACCTCTAAGCAATTAATTGCTTCATTCCCAACTCCACCATATCCTGCAGATCACCTCTTCAATTTGCATAGATATTATACAGAGTAAACCATTTAGAGCTCTGAACATCAAACACCAGAGGAATAGGTGAAAAGGTAAGCAATGAAAGTGTCTTCAAAGTTTAATAAAAGAGTGTTTGCTGAAGGAACAGCAATCATACTTCCCAGAGTTCAAACACAAATAGCTGTTACACATCCTTTTTAACACCTGTGGGTATGTAGGAGCCATATAGTTTAAGACGTCCAAGCAAAGCACATTTAAAACAATTTTTTTAATCATTCAGATATTCACCAGTGAAGGCAAATATATACTTGTCCCAGGACAATGTTGCAGGATCCAGTGATGAGAGAGAAGGTCCCTGAGGATTGGGAAACAAAGGTCCAAAAGCTCAGAAGACTAAATCTCCTACCCCGGTGACCGACCCAGATTGGATCCTGCATTCAGATATTTGGAACTTTTTGTGATATGATGCACTCTGTTTTCTAGGATTGTCCATTAAATAGTGCTTGAGTTCTTACAACCGTATGCATTTAACCAACTTAGTAATTCCTAATTTTCTGCTGTGGGTCATATGTCCTGTTACTTTTACCCATAGCCATTTGGCATGGTTATTTTAATTGAAGGATTGCACAGCAAAATTAGGAAAAATAGCAATTGACATATATGGCTGATATATGTGACTAAGAAATAGCACATTTTTTCTAACAAGGAACCCAAATAGCCACACAAATTTGCTGTATTAAGCTTGCTTATGCTTCAGCTGTTCAGGAAAAGAAAATCTTTTTGAGTTCCTATGCTGAGAAAAGTCTTGCTGATAATTATTTCACATTTTGCAAATAATGAGAGTAGGTGTAATATAAAGTATTGATTTTAATTGAGGAAATATGAATACAGAATGCAAACAAAAGAGCAAAGGTCATACTGAGACACTCAAAGCTACTAAGGAAATTTCAGGAAAGTATATTTCAGTTTTCAGACTTTGCACTTCATAGATTTGCTGGCATCCTGGCACAAAGTTAACATCTTTTGTTTCTTATCAAGTCTTTCATAACAGCACTACTTCAAAGGGAAACAGTAAAAAAGAAATCTATAAAACTAAACTTTGCGGTAATATGCAAGAAAATAGAACATGGAATTGGAAGTTATTCTTAATTCCAAGGCTACATGTTTGATTAATTGATCGATCAATTATGTGCCATAAAATTGGCATCAACTCTTAGTAAATGAATAGATTTTTCTCTATGAAGGTCTGATATATCACATTAAGAGACTACAAAAGAAAACCAATTATCTGTAAGACAACCATTCCATAATGTCTATTATTATTATCTTGTATTCTGTCCTGGATTGAATGGACCTATTTTATTTATCTGTTAACGTTTAAAATTTCAATTTTTCTCCAGAATCTCAGTATGGTCTCCATAGTATTTCCTTCATTTTATTCTTATCTATTTATTTTACATATTTAAGAAACGCCCATTATCTTTCCAATAGGGACTTCGGGTGGCGTGCAATAAAATATTAAAACTTAAAAACAGTGCATAAAATTTAAAGGATGCAAGGAATGTTAAAAAATTTATTAAAAGGCAGTAGGGGAGGATTTTTAGGTCAGTGGTGGGATTCAAAAAATTTTACTATCGATTCTGTGGGCATGGCTTGGTGGGCGTGGCAGGGGAAGGATACTGTACTATACTGCCAATCAGCTGGGACTCGGGAGGCAGAGAATAGAGGGGGCGGGGCCAGTCAGAGGTAGTATTTGCTGGTTCTCTGAACTACTCAAAATTTCTACTACCGGTTCTCCAGAACTGGTCAGAACCTGCTGAATACCACCTCTGTTTTAGATAGCAGAGCTATGTTTTTATGCCTTTAAGCAAGGCCTGAAGACTGGGTGTCCACCTCACCTCCGGAGTAGGGAAAAGTGTTCCACAGTACAGAGGTAACAGCAGAGAAAGCTATTTTCCTAGACCCTGCTTCTCAGAATTCTTTAGCTGGTGACATCCACAACATACCTTCCCTGCCTGATCAGGTTCTGTCAGTAACCCTACAAGACAGGTCAAGTTGAAGAAATGATTGTCCACAATTCACCAATTACTTTCAGGGCTGAGCAAAATCTTGAATCTAGTTTTCCCTGGTCTAATAATACTTGAGCCATCATACCACACTGCCTTTCACAGTGTCCCTGGGGCTGAGTAAATATTTACTCTGGCTTGTCCACCAAACCAAGGAAATTAACGAAGAAATTGTTTTAGTGGAGGTACAAAAAACAGTTCCATTTTTGTTTCATACTAAAAAGGATAAGCAAAACTTGGACAGCCCCCGAGCAATAGGTTTGACATTTTTATCTATTATTTTTAGATTTGAACCTGTTTTTTTTTAAAAAACAAACAAACAGAAAATTGCACTGCCGTGTACAAAACGTTGCTGTTAAATATCAGTATTAAAATACTGGAAGTGAAGAGCTGCAAAAATCAGGGTAGTTTAATATTGTTAGCTATATGTATAATAATTTTGCATATACAGCAGTAAAATGCTCTACCCACAAAACAAGTCAGAGAAATATTTAGCATAACAATGCCAGGACATAATAAAAAAAATTCTACCAAATATTAAGAGAAACAAAGGGATGGAGTTTGTGCAATATGAGTGGTCAATCTTTGAGGAGGGATGTAACCCTCACTCATTGAGAATTGGATCCAAGAATTAACACTAGGATTAGTAATGGTGGCCTGACTAGAAACTAGAATAGAGGTAGAACTAAGAAATAGGGGAATATTAGCAGGTATAATTTTTATATAATAGAATATATGTAATAATTAGATGGAAAGACTAGAGGTTGAAAGATGGCATTACTATGTATGCTTAATAATATCATTGGCATTAAAATGGAATATTCAAATAATGAATAACTACTCTAAAACAAACGTATCAATATTAGAATTATATAACTTTGATTAATGTTGTTGCTGTTGTTGTTATTATTATTATTGTTTGTATCAAAATGAATTATACCCAGAGGCCACACTGTTCATGTATCAATATTGATGTATATTCAAAAATAAAAATCTAATAAAACTGTAAAAAAAAAGAGAGAGAGAGAATTGGACTCAGGAATTGGACCCAAGAGTAGCAAGAAATGAGGCAACTGAACCTCTGACAGTGAATGGTTTGGTAAAGACTGGATGACTGGATTCCTACTGCTGATTTGGTCTGCATGTATGTGAAAATATATGCATTGGCGGGCACTCAACAATTGGTGCAGCTTGTCCAATCTATGTACTACAGGCAGTAGCTTACAACCATTGGCTTACAACCATTCATTTAGTGACCTTTCAAAGTTACAACGGCCCTGATAAAAAGTGACATGATTATTTTTCACACTTATGGTCACTGCAGCATCTGTGTAGTCATGTGATCAAAATTTGGATGCTTGGCAACTAACTGGCAGGCAATAATGATGGTTGCAGTGTCCCAGAATCACGTGATAAACCGTTTGCAACCTTCTGACAAGCGAAGTCAACGGAGAAGCCAAATTCACTTAACTGTGTTCTTCACTTAACAACTGTGGCAAGAGAGGTTGTAAAATGAAATAAAACTCACTTAACGATCTTCCTTAGCAACAGAAATTTTGGGCTCAGCTATGGTCGTAAGTCAAGGATTACCTGTATGTGACCGCTCTTTTTCGAAAGTTATTTTTGTTGTTCTTGTACCACAGAAGAAAGAATTATTCTGACTTGTTGCTTGGAGCTAACAAGATCCCTGCTCTACCTGTTTTTTCAGATTTTTTTTTAAAGCAAAAATAAAAATATGAAAAGTAGCAAAATAAAAAAACAGCCTCAAGCTTAATTTATTTCTAACAAAGCTCTCGAGGCCTTAGAAATAGCCTTAGAAAACACAAGGGTATTATTTGTTTTCTTATATACAGTTGTTTTGTAATTGAGTACATTCAGTCATTTGTGAAGTTATAAAACCAATAACATGCTCACCCATCCAAAAAGATTGGAGGAATTCCTGATTACTTCAATGAAATAGATGAATAAATTTGCAAAGCCATATCAATAAAATCTTCTATCACAACAGCACTTTCGGATTTAGCTCTGATTGTATGCTAAGTCCCAGGACACAAGATCTGTAATTATTTTGCATAAATATAAGTCTTGACCAGTGAAGTATTACATTAAATCAGCCTTCTTCATCCTCAAGAGGAACAAATACAGATATGGGAATAACATGTATTGATGTTCAATCAACACATCATAAAGAAATCAGACTGGGAAAGGATAAACTTGAGAAATACATTTACCATTGCCTCTTTGAAATCCACAAGCCATTTCTTGCATAAAACAAAATGATAGGGGGGAAAAGTTAAACTAAACATATAGAGTAAACATATGCTATTCCTGGGCCAAAACATTTAATATTGCCACCTTTTCATCCAAAGTTGAAACAATTTGAGTCCTTTGGATCCCTTGTGGTAGTTAAAATTAATCCAACTCTTTGAATATATCCATAAATTATTGCAAATTCCAACCTGGTTAATTTGATTTCTGAATAAATTAATTTTCCCACAATAGGCCAAATGCCAAAATAATTAAACGGGCTGAGATTGCCCTATGGCCTATGTACTAAATCCATCCACCCAGAGAAAAATACACAAATGTAAAATCAGTCCAATTTAGCAATGGCTGATCTCTTTTCAGCTAAGCTTGTCTGATCTGATTTTAATTGATCTGGTTAAGCGTGTGCAAATTTGGCTATTGTGCTCCAGTTTCAAAAAGTCTGCACGGTCCCTATAAAGAAAGACTACTTAATCCATATCAAGTAGGATTTTTTTATATATATACATATATAAAGCACCATATGAGAAAACTCTGAAGTCACCTCCAAGGATTTAGCACCTGGTCAAGCAGACTGCAGTCAAATTAGTGAGTCTTCCCCAATATGATAGAATAGATTTCTATTTAAAATATATAATCTACAGATATAATTGAAGATTTATGCAAACTGTAGGGAGATCGAGGCTGTGCATGCTTCAGAAATGAATGAGAAAACAGATGTGATTTGGATTATTTGGGAAAGTGAACACAGGTTTTCTTTAAAGCAGCCCAGTTTTATGAATTTAAGAAAAAAAGAGACTTGGCTATTTTAAGGAGATGGCTACTCTCAAGCTGAGACTCAGATCATGAAGCAAGGATCCAACCACCAAGTTCACGAAAGCAATGAAGCAGTGCTACTTCTGAGATAAGCACCAGACCCCAGATAAAGACTGAAGTAATGGTCCTCTGAGAAATATGATCTATTTGCTCTCCTGTATCTCAAGTACTGATCTACTCAAAAGTATGTAGAGATTCTCAGTCATCCAGGTCACGGTCGTCCCAAAAGTGCTTTTTTCAGGCGGCAACTGGACCTTGTTTTTTCTTTGAGATGTTTTGCTTCTCACCCAAAAAACTTCTTCTGCTCTGATAGGATAGTGGGGAATGGAATGAATTATATATAATACTCCTTGTAGACAGCTGGTCATTGGCATCCTTTTAGAGGGTCTTTGAAGCACTTGGAGGTTTATTTGTGTCCTCAGGGTCACCTAAGTACTGCTCCTGGTTCCTGTAGTCTGCAGTTTTTCTCTGGAAACACATTCCTACTCCCACACCATTCAAAGAGTGTTCATCCCAAATTGCATAGCTAAACGTCTGTAGAGATTCTCAGTTATCCAGGTCATGGTTGTCCCAAAGGTGCTTTTTTCAGGGGGAAACTGGACTTTCTTGTTTTTTTCTTTGAAGATGTTTCACTTCTCATCCAAGAAGAACAGCTGAAGAAGCTTCTTGGATGAAAAGTGAAACATTTTCAAAGAAAAAACAAAAAAAGTCCAGTTGCCTCCAGAAAAAAGCACATTTGGGACATACTAATCTACTTCTTCTCTACTGAGAATTTCATCCATTCATCTATCCACTCATCCTTAGTCAAGGATGTACTCCATGTGATTGAACAAAATCCAGGAAATGAACCTGGCCTGGGTTCATTCAAGCACTGGAAGCATTATGACGATGGGGTTCTTTAAAACCAAAGTTCTACCATGACTCCCTGGATAGGTTGTACTATCTGAATTTTGGCAACGGTTCTTGCCTATCCCTTGCGAGACAGACTGGAACCTTGTGCCTTGAACTTTGGAGAAGATCTTGCCTATTGATTACTCTATTTCCTGCTGTTTTTTTAAAAAACCATGAATGGTACTATGACACTTTTTACCCTATCTTTATCTTATCTCTTAGTTTTTAAATGTTATTAGATTAGGATAATTCCTATAACTGATTATGCTGCAAAATGGAAAGGACTTTAATCCCTAGCATTTAGCTCAGGCAAGCTGCTAAAATGCCATGTTAACTTCATTATCTCTGTGGCACATTGTTCTTTAACCTCTCCCTTCGCCATACAAACCAATTCCTGCATGGTGTAAAACATGGAGCATCCCTACCATTTACACAACACTAAGAAATATAAACAAACACACACAGAAAGACACAAACACACACTCTGCAGATTATTGTTATACAGAAGCAAAGAGAAAAGGGTTTTTCATTTTTAAAATAAATGTAACAGTTCCAATTATTATTCCAATTATTTACCAGTAACACTTGACATGGAGAAGCAGCTCCAAACCAAAAATGAACTCTTCTCTTCATCAATCCTTGTAATGCCAGTACACAACATTGCCTTGAGCTAAGCTGCTATTTCAGAAACTGGGAATGTTGTGGTGTTCAGTGTCTTACAATCTATGTTCCATATTTTTATGGTCTATTTTAGACCATAGAGCCGTGGTAGTGCAGTGGTTAGAGTGCAGTATTGCAGGCTACTTCTGCTGCCTGCCGGCTGCCTGCAATTTGGCTGTTCGAATTCCAACCAGGCTCAAGGTTGACTCAGACTCCATCCTCCCGAGATCGGTAAAATGAGGACCCAGATTATTGGGGGCAATATGCTGACTCTGTAAAACTGCTTAGAGAGGGCTGTATAGCACTGTGAAGCCGTATATAAGTCAAAGTGCTATTGTTATTGCTATTTTTTCATGTGTGCTACAACACCTAGCAATCCCACAGCTGCATTTCAATTTCTTTGCAAGTTGCCATGTCATGCCATAGGGCGAAAACAGAGAAGTGAGAAAACAGGGTACATTGGATTACTTGCCGTAATTGCTGAAAACACTTCCCAAGTATGAAAGAATAACTTCTGCTATTGTTATCATGGCTTTTCTCCAAACAATACCAAAAAATCCCAGTGGGAAAGCATAACACACCACCTACATATCAACAGATCAAAAAGAGATTTATTGTGATCCTTTATTCTACCAGAATCCTCATCAGAAATACCCTAAGATAACACAGCTATACTTTCGGGATGCAACTAGGTAATTAATTGCCTTCTCTCTTTATACAGCCAACAATCAACCACAAAATTTCCCAGAAATAATGAGTTAACCCACTGAGTGTACAACAGTTTGTATATACAGTACTCAAAAATGAAAAGGAAAAAGTGTTTTTTAAAGTATTCTAAACTCCTAATTCTAGATTCTTCTGTTACAGCATACTGTGCGTTCAGAAGGAAAGATCACATGCCCAGGACTGCAGAAAGCTTGAAAATCTAGTCTGTGACTATTTAAAAGACATATAAACACGTTTTCAGCTTGGAGGCACTGACTGCTTGTAAAAGTATTTGGCCAGAAGAGCAAATAAGATGAGACCAAGAGGTCTGTTGAGTGACGGGATGGGATTAAAAAAATACACTATTCTCTATTACTGTTAAATGGATTAGATATTTTCAGTTTTGAGATTATGCTATTAAACATCTATTTTTATCTTATGGGCACTCACAGCAGCATCTCAACAATATTTCAAGTAAGGCAACTTGAATAGCAAAGCAATATGAGGTTCTGCCAAGTACATGCCTGATAATATTCACTCTACCTGGAATCAAGACACACCTAATTTAACGTTGGCAAGCATGCATCCTGTCAGTTAAATTTATAGCTATTTATTCAGGCTTCCCTATAGGAACCTGGAACCTTCTGGCTACATTTGGTAACGTGGAATGTTGATTTTAGACTGACTCTATTCAATCAGAATATAAAACTTGACAAAAGACACGGACAGAAAAGAGAATGCAACTAGTTCAAACCTGTTTAATCCCCCTATTTTTCTTTACTATACTAAATGTTCTTCCCTATACTAATTTAACATTGACTTATTTAAAATAAATATGAACCTGCCCTTCCACTGTAATATATTTGCGAGAATTTGAAATATAGCAGCTTAAAACAAAGCATCATGGAACAATATGTCATAGATGAAAATCAGCATCAAATCCCCTACCTGTACCCATTAGCCCGAATGGGTCATGCTGTTGCTGAAGCCACAGTCCGGGAAAATAAAATCTCCACCACTTGTTGCCCAAATAATAGAAGTTTCACTAGTAAGCTTACCTCTGTGAAGCAGCTGCCCAGCCACCAACTAAGGCAATGCTGCCAACTACACACATTGCTTGTCTTTTTCTAATATCTATCACGTGCCAAAGTAGTCAGAAGAACAAGCCTTCAGACTCATGTGTCAGCAACACATAAATCTTGTGTTATTATTGTTCTGGTACTAGCATGAGTATGGGAAGTTAAGTGACAACAACTCATTCTGTTCGGTGTCCTGTAAATCACAGGTAGTAATGTCTGTGATTCTAAAACAGCTCCTGACATAATGGTTTTTAAAACATGGACCATGTCACCAGTATCTCAGGTAACTGGTTGCTGAGAAATAAGATCTTTCTCTACAGGGGCACCAAATATGTTTATTTGTTATTTATTGATTTGATTTGTCAATCGCTTACAAGATAATAGGTATAGGTATAAACATGAGTAAGAATACAGGAAATAGATATGAATAAATGGGGACATTAGGACAGGGATGGTAGGCACAATTGTGTGCTTATGCACGTCCCTTACAGACCTCTTAGGAATGGGGTGAGGTCAACAGTGGATAGTTTAAGGTTAAAGGAGTGGGGATTAGAGGATGTGACCACTCTGTTGCTGAAGTCGTACTTTCTACAATTAAATTTGGAGTGGTTTACATTGAGTTTGTATCTGTTGTGTGCTCTTGTATTGTTGCAATTGAAGGTGAAGTAGTCCTTGACTGGTAGGACATTGTAGCAGATAATTTTGTATACTATGTCTAACCATAGGTGGCGTAGTTCAAGGTTGTCCAAGCCCAAAATTTCAATAATAAAAATGTTCATAGACAACCTTCCAAGATAGAGATTTAGCCAATTTAACTCCAACCAAATTGCTAGACATCCAACAAGTATATCCAGGTTCATTTCAGAGAATATCTGAATTATCATGGTGGGACTCATTCTGCTCAGTTCTGTTATATAAATAAGCAATAAATAAATGCAACCTCATTATGAAAGAACACATAAATATCATTGTTGAATTTATGATAACTACATGGACTGGTGCATATTGATCTGTCTGTACTATTAACTCGTAATTCTTTGCAATCTCTTTGATCCCAACCATCCATTTATCCATTGTCTTCTCCTGCTTCCCTCAATCTTAAAGGGCGTAATCATTCTTTTAGTTATTTAGCTGTTTCTAAGCACATGCATAATATATTGAGTTTCTTCTTCCTGATCAGTATATTTGTACAGCAATTTGGATATAAAGGGGAAAGGATGATACAGAGGACACCCAAAGCAAATGAAATCCCTAGTGAAGATGCTATGATTGATAAGATTTTTCAATGCACCGAAATGGATAGGTTGACACTAGAATTGAAGGAACAAGATAAATCAGAATTCTATAAAGTATGGAATAAATTCTATTATTAGAGCGACATGAAGGGGAGTTCACAAAATTGAAATAAGAATTTAAGATGAAATAGGAAAGAGGTGAGAGACCTCATACCTGAGGAATAAGAAAAAGAAATAAAAAGGTACAAAGCTTAAATGTATGTATGTATATATATATGTGTGTGTGTGTGTGTGTGTGTGTGTGTGTGTGTACATTAATGTTTATATATTTTGAATCTTTCTAAATGTAAAATGCTTTGACTGAAATGTGCATCAAAGAAGACCACCACGTTCAATATTTTTAATGTTTATACTCAATTTTTTTTTAAAGTTTCTTTTTTATAATGGTGCATGACCCCAAGAAGAACCACAGATTCTTTGAGAGTTTTCTATAAGTGCTACATTTTTTTAAATAAGTCCTTTGAATCTGGATCACTGTACAGATTTACTGTGAAGATAAAATCTGCCCTTTTGGACTGGACTCCTAACTCATTTAGGCCAGCCATTGTTCTCACAGTGGACAGCCAACTGCATAAGGAAGCAAAATCATCTGCCATGAAATGATCTATAATATATCAACACTCAAGAGAATTGTTAAGTCTTTATTTTGTTGTGTATTGATTCAGTTTTTGATTCCATGGAACTTTCAAAGACATCAGCAAATCTGTAACAGTAAAGGCTCTCTATTTATTCTGATACTCTTTTAGTAATTCAACTTCCAGAGCTGTATATTATATACTAGTGACAAGATAACTTCTGGAAAGAGCAATGCTTTTGTATTGCCTTTTTCTTTTATGATTTTGTGTAAACTGGTCATTTTCTTCCACCCTAGGATTAATCTCTATTATTTTTCAACATGCTTTTTGTCTTTTATTCTTCATTCCAAGGAAGCAAAATTACAGATATCTACTCCTTTCACTGCTTCACCACCAATTCTAAGTTCACACCAACAGATAAGAAAAATCTCATCCAAACACAGCATAAAGAACTTTGACACAGAATAAAACCAAACCACAACCATCACAGCTTCAAAAATGTCGAAAATTACCTGTGCAATTTCTAATAGGCCATGCAATCTGAACCTTGTTACACTTAGTGCTAGTTTTCCAACAATTACAGTAGAGAAAGATTTTTTTTCCTATCGTGCTTCCTCCTTTCATGTTTCTTACAACTGGAATGGTGAAATTTCCATATAGACTTCTGCATTGTTAGAATTCTGCAATTACTTCTAGCAGTGTAGATATAGAGCAAGAATGAGCAAAGCTAATAGATTAGGGACCCATAATTTAACAGAACCAGCAAAGAATCTTGGGATATCATAAAGAAGAGTATATTTAGTACAAGTAGTCCTCAACATGTGACCATAATTGAGCCCAAATTTCTGTTGCTAAGTGAAACATTTGTTAAATGACCTTTCTTGCCACAGTCGTTACATAAATCACTACAGTTGTTCAGTTAGTAAAATGGTTGTTATGTGAATCTGGCTTCCCCATTGACTTTGTTTATCAGGTGGTTGCAAAAGGGGATCATGTGACTTCAAGACACTGCAACCCTAATGAGTCAGTTGCCAAGCTTCTGAATTTTGATCATGGGAACATGGGAACGGTGCAATGGTTGTAAGTGTGAAAAACGGTCATAAGCCACTTTTTTTTTTAGTGCTGCTGTAACTTTAAATGATCACTAAAAGGCCTGTTGTAAGTTGAGGACTACCTATATGAAAGTTTATGAAATACTAAACTAATGTAGGGTTTAAATTGGGAAAGGGCAGAGTTGAGAAAGTGAGGAGAAAATCTGAGGTCCCTTCACATATTGTTCTTCCAATGTGATGAATGCCATCATTTGCCAGCAATGTCCTTCTAGATTCTACATAGGATAAACGGGACAAACTTTACACCAAAGAATTAATGGACCAGAAATTAATTTTACAATAGACCTCAAAACAGGAGAAAAGTAATATTATAATATTTCAAACTCCCGGGCTACTGTACTGCATATTTCAAACTGACCATTTTGGTAAAAATGAAACTTTAACAGAACAGCTGAGTGAAAGAACTCACACACATCAAAAGATCTCAACAAACAGAGCAGGTTTTTAACACATTACAATTGTTAATTTGTAGCAATGGGTTTCTAACACATTACAATTGCTAACTGATAAAGTACTTGTAATCTGTTTCACATCTGCGAATCTAACCTGTTTCCTTTTCTTCCACCTTTTCCCAATTCAAATCCACATCAGTTTTTACTCAGTCTATGCATCTGGTGAAGTGAACTGTAGCTCCTGAAAGCTTATGGCTTTTAATAAAATTCCTTAGACAGAAAAGGTACATCAGATTTCATCTGAATTTAAGTCACTAAAGTGTTCTGAAAGATAGTCAGGTGAGGGAGATTTGGCCAGAGAAGACAAGGAAATGGATAGAAAATATACGACAACCAATGCAAATATTGCATACATGTCATTTCAGAAACATTACAAAAGGCTATGTTGAATTCAAAAATTTTATGGCAAGCTATAAAAACCACCAGTTTAACAGAACACCAGACAAAATTTGCTGTATTGTCTAACAGCAGCATCTCTCGTGCAAGATTCCTCCCTTCTGTGTAACACTTAGCCATATGCACACATATGCAAATGAATACATTCCATTTATGTCCCTATAATCATATGGCACACTTTTCTCAAAACACTGGAAGTACATTTTCTGTTATATAATGTTCAACAATCATATTTGGCTTCAAAGGACTCACTGTACAGATACATTCATGGGGGAGGAGGCTACATAAAGGCAGAGTATAGCTCATTATTTGAAATGTGTCACGAAAAGTGTGTCTAGAAAATGTGAAAGCTGTTCACTGCTAGAGAATGAACATTTGTGTGTTTTTTTTTAAAAGGAATCTGAGCAATTTGAACTGTCATAAGTATCACGTGGAAACAGATGTGCTTGGGTAAAAGCCAGGTAAGTTGACAGACAGCACTTAGAACTGGTTGTACATTTACACCATGTATAGTAAATTGTTGCAAACTGTCCCTTATACCTGAAATTCAGAACTTCTGGGAGGGAATGAGTAGGAAGTAGATGCTTCAAATAAAATTATGTTCTTTAAAAACATACATCCAGAATGTCCTGAAGGTGCTTTTTCAAAAGTCAACCAGACTTCCTTCATTTTTTCTTGAAGAGGTTTTTCCTTCTCTGAAGAAACGATGAAGCTTCTTGGATGAGAAGTGAAACATCTTCAAGGAAAAACAAAGAAAGTCCGGTTTCCTTTTGAAAAAGAGCCTTAGGGAGAACCATGACCTGGATGACTGGGAATCCCGATAAATTGCATTCAGAAGAAGCAATGATGCAAATTCAGAAATTCGGGAGCAGCAAGTGTCAGGAAGAATGAATGCATGTATGTGCATACACACACACACACACACACACACACACACACACACACACACACGCACACACGCACGAAGGTAATCCATTCAAAGAGACCTCAAGCCCTGCTGATAATACATTTAGATCAATCATAAATATTTACAGATCTTTAATACAACAGACTCCGCAACATGGGACTTTCCATGAAATTTGTATCATTTCTTTCTACTTTTGTACTTCCCTCTTTCAAGGACATGCAAATGAGGGCAGGGCACCTGACTTGTGACTGCTGGAGAAAGCACTCCCAACTATGTCTTTTCTCAAACTTATTTAAGTCATATCTACCAAATTTTCCTCTCCTTCACAAGTGTTCAGAAGTGCAGAAATCCTGTTTTCCTCTTAAGGTTGTGCTCACACCGCACAACACACAGTAAGTCAAAGCAGTAGCATTATCATTCATCAGGGTTATGCATTTATTTTATTAATGCAAACTTAAATGTGACTCCAACAGGGTTCTGACCAACTTATTAGAATAATAAAAATAAAAGAGAAAACAATTGAAACAAAACCTGAAGTCTCCTAAATCCTAATAAGTTTCCTAGTCATTAAAACACCAAGGGAAACAGTTCCAATAGCACTTATCATGCCCGCTAGGAGAAGACTTACTATAGCATCAAAAGAACTAGATAAAATTTTTTGATGGAGCAGTTAAGTTTTGACGGCTCCTTTATGACTGGAATGTAATCGAACTGTAGATCCAGATTTGCCATAAGTTCTTAAAGAATAAAAGAGGGGGGTTTTATAGTCTACTCATTATTATGAAGCATTTAAAATTAGAAAGAAACTAAACAGATATATAGCTTTGACTTCAATCCAATAGATGTAAAATGAAAAGCAGAGGTGGTATTCAGCAGGTTCTGACCAGTTCTGGAGAACCGGTAGCGGAAATTTTGAGTAGTTCGGAACTACCACCTCTGAGTGGCCCTGTCCCCATCCATTCTCTACCTCCCAAGTCCCAGCTGATCGGCTGGGTCTTCTTTTGTTGCCCTGCACAGGAGAACAGAGCTGGAAAGCAGGTTAGTGAGGTGGGGAGGGAATGGAGATTTTACAGTATCCTTCCCCTGCCACGCCCACCAAGCCACACCTACAGAACCGGTAGTAAAAAAAATTGAACCCCATCACTGAAAAAGGGAAGCGAAAGAAAAGTAGATATAGACTATTGAAAATAGTACATCTTCATATGATAAATTTAAGTTTTTCGTTGCAAATTTGAAAAGGATACAGATAATCCTGAACTTACAACAGGTCATTTAGTGAATGTTTAAAGTTTCAATAGCACTGAAAAAAGCAATTTATGATGTTTACACTTATGACCGTTACAGAATACCCATAGTCATGTGATCAAAATTCTGATGCTTGGCAACTGGCTCGTATTTATGACTGTTGCAGGGTCCCAGGGTTATGTGATCCCCTTTTATGACCTTCTGCCTACTTGTCAGAAGTCAATGGGGAAGCCAGATTCATTTAAACCGTGTTACTAACAACAACTGCAGTGATTCACTTGGCACATATGTGCCAAGAAATTTCATAAAAAGGGACAAAATTCACTTAATGAATATCTAGCTTTGTAACAGAAATTTTGGGCTCAATTGTATTCGTAAGTCAAGGACTATCGGTACACGTGTATGTGTGCATCTGTGTAGTTTCTTAATATACTGAGCTAGTTTTTCTTTTAAGAAAAAGGGAAAACAGAAGGGAAAATATATTTTAAAATTATATTTGATGAAATCACATTTGGTTCATCTCATTCTGTGCTTTGTTAATGGCCTAAGGTTGGGGTGAGGGCTGTTCAAAACTGGCCACAGGAGAAATGGGCAAGCACACGCGTGTGAAGCTCCACTCACACAAGCGGTATTCACATGGGCAGTCACACGAAGTTCCACTCGCACAAATGGCGGATGCTTGTTGTTGTGCAGAAAACTCTGTTTGTGTGAGTAGAGGGCACACGTGTACACATTTGCCTGCCACTCACACATCGCCCAGCCTCCAGCTGGGCTGCCAAGCTGGAAAGCTTGGTGACCATGGGCCTAAGGTAAATACAAAATTAGAATCACTCGGGAGGCAGAGAATAGATGGGGGCGGGGCCAGTCAGAGATGGTATTTGCTGGTTCTCTGAACTACTCAAAATTTCTGCTATCGAAATTTTCCAGAACTGGTCAGAACCTGCTGAATACCACCTCTGGTTCAGATGACATGCTGGACCATGGCTATGCTAAGTATGCATAGGCAAGCCATGTGTGTAAATCCACACACATATACATACTGTAAAAAAAACTTTCCCAAATCTTGTTTAGCTCTTCTAAGTGTTTCATCTTAACTACTATCTGAGCCTTATCCAAATATTGACAAGATGGCCTCCTGCACGAGTGGGGGGGGTGTTGCTTTTTGCCCTCCACAGGCTTTGCTCAAACCTCTGAGAGGGCAAAAACGGCCTCCCCGGGCTCCGGAAACCAGAAGCCAGAAACGGGCACATTTCCGACCTTCCTGAACATCCGGGTGGCCTCTTTTTCACCCGCCCTGCACTTACCTGCATCCAAAACGGGCCACATGGGGACTCCTGGGAGGGGTGGGGTAGGCAGGCCCAGCCAGGAGTGGGATTTTGGGGTTCTCCAAACTTCACAGAAACTTAGCTAGGGGCTCTCCCAAACACCTGCAAACCCCCAGCATCCCATCCCTCGGTTTAGTATGTCACACATGCTATAGTGTTTGTTTTTCACTCAGCATGTTATACAAATCACTGCAGTTTGCACATCATTATTGATGTGTTACCATGGTACATAAACCTATGTATTATGGCTTGATTAAACAATGTATTAATAATAGATGTAAGTACAGATATTTATGGATTCTTTATTTTATCTCTTCATAGTCTATTATTTTTGTAAACATTAGTGTTCAATGTGGTATTTCTTGGCAATGTCTCTTACTAACTTTACCATTGTGTTAGAAAACTTTCTTTTTGAAATAAATAAAATGTGTGAATAAAGATTCACTTGTGATAGTTCCAAGCTTCTGAGCTTCAAGGCAAATATAAATGAACTCCTGGCCAACGTCTATTCATAATAATTCAAACATATTCTCATAAATATCAGATCCAAACTAAACTCACATCACATTGTGTAAAAAAAAAAAGAATTGTAAAAGAACTGAATACTATTAGGGAACTGAAAGCCAATAAATCATACAAAGAAAGATAACCCAGCAACATTTCTTGGATGGTACAAACTTGACTGAGCTGATAACAATATATCAATATAGCTTATCTCATTTTAATATGAAATCAAAGATAGTCTAAAAATGCGATGATGTTGATAGATAAAGGATAATGAAAACAGGTGTGTAAGCATGCACAAGTAACATTTAAAAGCTTTTCAGTCTAAATGTAGTGAGACACTTAACAGTTTAAATTTCGTATGTCTTTACAAAAGCTATCTATTTTGGAGAACATTTGTGCCTGACTGAAGAGAGCATCATTGTAAAGATGATTTGTTGCGTTATATAATATAGCAAGAATCTACTCTGTGCACAAAAGTAAAATAAACAAAAAAGACCTTTAACAGCTTTGCTAAGACTATTACTCAAGAGTAGTACATACAATATGCAAGAAAAAATTTCAGTTAAAGAATGTGGCTGGATGTGATGGGAAAATCATGTGCTAAGTTCATCATCACATCAGAATGATTTATTTGACTTTGGCTTTGTCAATCAGATGCTTCAATTCAGCAAACTGCAGTTGGGCAAACTTGGGCTAATCTACAAGATTTGGCAATACATTACCAAAGCACCACAATGTATCTACATTATATTCCCAGTACGCCCAAATAAATCAAAATAATAAATCTTGAGAGATCTCATGTCTGAATTTTCAGTCTTTATACATTGGTTCTTTTGATGCCACATTCTCTCTCCTAATTTTTAGCATCCAAAAATATGAGATTATACCGCATAATGCAGAAGTCTGCTTAATACAATAAATGTGAATTAAGAAACATTAACTGGTTGATAGCATAATGCTTACCAATGACACTGAAACGAAGTTTTACAAGCAAAATGTAATTAATGCATCTCAACTTTCATAGATTTTAGAGGGTTTGAGTTTTCTTAAAGATAGCCTCTACACAAGTCTGAACTACAGAACAAAGCATTATTGTGAATACATTATTCCCTTTCACCTGTGCTTTATCAGAATTGTTTTTCTACTTTTTAAAACCCACAATAAAAGGATTTAACTTAGAAGTCATTCCAAAAGATAAACTGAGAGTGGCTGCAGGAGATTTTTAAGTTAAATACACAGGCAGCCCTAGTAATATAACTTTCAAACTCACGTCTATTACGGCCTCACAAACAACGCAGGCGGCACAGAAATCCCAGATTAAACAAGGTAGGGAAAATATGCAAAGAGTAGCTTCTGGAATTCTTTCCAATCCCTTAATAGCAGGTCCACTTTGGATCACATGATCATGAGAAGCGGGGAGGGGGAATCTAGAATGGAAGAACTGACAACATTTTTGCTATCTGCCTCTCCATCAGAATTGGAGGGGAAAAAAATCTGGATTTTAATTCTTTGAGGCCCCTAATCAAATCCAGCCCATTTTAAACTCAATCTTTCCTTTCTTGGCTTCTCCCATCACACCAGGTTTTCCTTAGTGTCAGTCTGCTTATGGACAAGCTGATTTAAGTATCCACACACAATACAAGCTTTGGACCAAAATAAAAATTCCCTTTTTGTGACTTTGTAATCTCTTAATTTGGGATAGAGTCAGGATGACTGGATGCCCTTTGGAGTTACCTAGGATTGAACTCTCAACTTTCCGAGTGGGAGGCAAGCATTTTCACCACTAGGCCATTGGTACAAAAACTATTGATAAGATTGGTAGAAGGCAGTCCAGGTGACAATCGTGAACCAAACAATTTAAGAAATGAAAATTAGCAGCAAGTAGAAAGGAAATGTGCGGAACAAGCCACCAAATCTTCTAAAAGTTACTGGATTTCTATAAAGTTGTTGTAGGAGAACCATGTTTGTTTTTAAGTAGCCAAAATTCAAAGGAGTATAATAGTACTTGTTTAGGACTGATATATTTTATAAAAAGGCAAGAGCTTTCATGAGCCACAGCACACATGTCACTAAATGCATCTAAATGACCTCATAAAAGCCAATGTCATTTAATATAATTTGATAGTTGGAAACAGAGCTGCTAGATTTCATTTAAATTTTTGGATCTCTATGTTCAATTCTAGTTATCAATGCCAGAACCCAAAGAACAAGAAGCATCATAATCTCTACAATATGCAGAGTAATAAAGTATATTTAAAAATGCTGAGATGAGATTGTCAAGAATCCTATTTAAATGTCATCCATGATTTTCTATTTACAAGGATGATAATACTGGTCTGCTTGAGTGAATGTGGTAAGGTTTTTTGTCAGTGCATATCAAGTTTTTTGGAATCTTGAAAACATATCAACTCCAAAGTAGTACATTTTAGAACAGAGATGACAAATCTTTGTGCAGAGAATTGGAAAGACTACTAACATTAGATCAGAGATTATAATTTTTTGCCATTCATTAAAACTGCCACAAGGTTCTCATTCTTTATTTCAAAGATAAACACAGCTAAATTCTGGAGAAAAATCACACACATAAATTAATGTAACCAACTTTACAAGGATACCCCATAGCCATATGAATAACTGAAGATAAATATAACTCCTACATTTGCAGAAGACGCTGAAGTATAAAGCCTTGGAAGCAATCCCTTTGAAATTGAAAGTCTCACAATCACAACTTCAGAAGTCTCCTTGATCCAGTAAAAATGATCAAACAAGTTTTGATTCCCTATCAGATTTATTAGATAAGTTCTACTTGGCTGAAATTTTGTATATGGACCTAATGATAAAGGTGGCCAATTGTACACATTCCCTCTACCAGATCTGCTTCCCATTGTTAGCCTTGCTTTTAAGACATCAGAGTAAAACAAATAATGAATCAGTCGTTCCTCACTTACCTTGCTTCTATATTTTTTGTGTCATATGTTTCGGCACATGAGAAGTGTCATTTTCCCACAGTGACTGGTGTTACGGGTCCATGAACGTGGCCTTGTTCATTGTTTAGGATTTGCATAAACTATGACTAATTAGTAATTACTGCTCTCATGTGGAAAATTTTCTACTACAAATCCAGGGAATTTTTTTTTCTTTTTTACAGTGTATCCTGAATGAAGCTTAACTAATCTGTCTCCTTTCCTCTCATCTAACTACCATAATTTTACCTTTCACTATCAGGACATCTAAAATTTCCTACAAGGTTCTAATGAGGGCTATCGGGTTAATTTGCTCTAAATATAGTCCACTGTAGCCCAGGGGTGGGATTCAATTTTTTAAACAACCGGTTCTGTGGGGATGGCTTAGTTGGTGGGCGTGGCTTGATCATGTGACTGGGTGGGCATGGCCAACTCGACGTCGCTCACATCAAGGGGCACTTCTCCTCGCCTGGTCTCTCATGACAGTGGGGATGCTGCAACATTCGTAAGTGTGAAAAGTGGTTATGTCACTTTTTTTCAGTGCCATTGTAACTTTGAATGGTCACCAGTTTTAGACTTTGGTCACCAGTTTTAGATCAAAACTCAGGAAGGGTATGTAAACTCACGTTTGAATGTCAATCTTTCTAGCTAGCCAAGAAGCCTTACCGAATGTCACTCATCTTGGTTCCTTGTCATTAAAAGCTTCTTTCTAGCAGCTCTGATTCATTATTCAATTATTTCTTCAAAGTGCTAACTCCAACAGGGGAGTATTTCCTCCCAACAGCAGTGTAAAAAGCTTAAAACAACCCTTCCCCTTTAAGAAAGTACCAGCAAAGAAAAAAAAAAACTCCTTTGGAGACAGTAAGTCTAGGCATACTGCCAAGAATGCAAGAAGGGTAGAAAAAAAACAAAAGGAGGTTTCTTCCAACAACAGGTTCTCTGAACTGCTTAGAAAGTTAACAACCGGTTCTAGCAAACCGGTCTGAGAACCTGTAGAATCCCAACCCTGCTGTAGCCATAGTTTTAACTAAGAGCTCACATATATTAAACTATGATGATGTGTGAACTACTCTGCAACGTGCCATATCACAGTGGGGCAGCAGTGGGATCCTACCTGTTCTACTACTGGTTTGGTGATCACATGTGCGTGCGCATTTAATGCACATGCGCAGCTTTCCATACACCAGCTGAGGCCTGCAGCACCAATCAGCTGAAAAGCGCAGGGGCAGGTGGGAGGGCTGATCCTGCCTTTTCTCTTCTTTCTCCTCTCAGCTGATCCTCTAAGGCTTTTTTTCCTCCTCTCAGCTGATTGTTGGAGGCTTTTTTTACTACCAGTTCAACCAAACCGGTAGCCATTTTTGCTACCGGTTCAGCTGAACTGGGCCAAACTGGTAGCATACTACCGCCGCAGTGGGCTGATCTCCAAAATACTAACCAGAGTTGGGGCTTGGTTCTAGAGATCTCTATGCAATCCCAATACTAGGAAAGAAAAGAAAAAGAGCACCAATTCTTTCAGGTTTAGAAGTTTCATGAAACTGTGGTTGGTTTATATTTCAAGCAAGGACTTTATCATGATTGTGTTGGATAAAAAAACGGAGGCATTTGGTTATATCACCTTTAAAAGCCCTACACGATATAGAACAATGTTATCTGAGGAACCATTTCTCCTCAATGTTATCAACCTGGCCCACTCAGCCCAGCAGAAGAGGCATGCTACGACCCCATAGGGTCATGATGGCTCAGTGGTTAAAGACGTTGAGTTAGTCAGCTGGAACGCTGACAGGCCAGGTTAGAGAACTGAGCACTGCATGATTGGGTGAGCTCCCATTCCTTGCTCCAGCTTCTGCCCACAGTTTGAAAGCATGCAAATGCAAGGAGATAAATAGGTACCACTTGGATGGGAAGATTTTGTGTGCCCCGGGATATAGTCATGCTGGCCACATGGCCACAAGAAGGGTCTTCTGACAACACTGGTTCCCTCAGCTAAGAAACAGAGATAAGCATTGAGTCAGACAAACTGGACAGGGCAACCTTTACTGACCCCATTAGTTAAAAGAGTTTCAGCTGACAAAATTTAGAAGGAGAATCTTTTCTGCTTTGGCCTCCCATACAATGGAATATATTTCTGTTTGAGGCAAATACAGCATATTTCTGCTTTGGCCTCCACACTATAGTATATATTTCTGCCCCACTCTTTTGGCCTCTGGCCAGTCTGGGATCCAATGCTGGTGGATCATCAACGTTGGTGGATTAACTAAGAAGATACTATTGCTGTAGCATACTGACTTTGCTGTTTTTGCTTCTTGACTTTGTATTTTTAATATCTATTACTTTAATATCTATTATATTATTTTAATTGTAAGCTGCCCAGAGTTACTTGACAAAGTGAGAGGAGTCGCATATAAATTTAATAAATAAATAAATAAATGTGAATGCAAGTCTCACTGTGATTTATTCCCACTTTTCTAAATTGCAGTTTGGACATCTTACTAAATGTGATCTTAAATATATTAAAGCCCCTGAATATTAGACTCCAAGTTTACCACACTAAAGCCAAATGGTTTGCTTGTTTGTTTGTGCCTCAGAATGTTAATGATGGTGATATTTTTTTCAATAGACTTTAATGAGTAAACCATTATCTTAGCTTGTTAAACCAACTACCTCAATTTACATGTAATGGAAAGTTAGTTTATTTGTTTTTGGCTTAGTGTGATTCATCAATCCATTCAATTAGCACAAGGTTTGAATTAGTCGCTGAGGTTGAAAAAAAATGAAAAATATGACTAAACCATTAGTTTCATTCTGTTCTTAAATCTTCAGAGACATCTTAATTATTTCTAGACCGCAATCACAGGCAATATAAGAAGAAATGGTAAAAGTTGACTTCTGCGAAAGCCACTCGCAGTGGGGCAAATCTTGCAGTCACTTTTAATTTCATACAGGAGAACAGCAAAATATAGTGGAAAAAAAATAGAGTTTTAAAAACTGTTTTTAACAGTAAACAGTTTTTTAAAACAAGAAATTGTTGCCCTTAGATACTCTTAATTAAAACAATACTCTTCAGAATTCATTTAAAGTCCTGGTCTTATGGCAAGAATCCATACTGTAGCAAAATAAGCTGTTTTCCTGGGTTGCGATTCCTACTAACCTACCTCATTAAAGAGTTTTGCAAATGCAAGTAGTCCTTGACATACAACTACAACTGGGATTAGAAAATGTGTTGTTAATCAGTGCAGTCACTAAATGAGGCATTATGTGACCGCTCCCAATATTATGACATTTTTTCCATGGTTATTAATACAGAATGTTTTGACCCAGGGCGTGGCACAAATGCAACACAGTCAGATAATCAGTAGGAGTCCCCTTATTAGCTCCAACTTTGCCCCCAATTTCCTAGTTACTTTCTGGCTGGAGAAAAACTCTCCCAGGAACAGCCTTTGGCTGCAGAGAATTAAGTGGTCAACAAAAACTGTAACTATAAGTCCAATCAAGGCAAAATGAGGTAATTAGTTCAGCAGGGCAAGAGAATGAATTCCAGATGTGAATGCATGGCAATAACTCAACATGGTTGGGAAGACTCCAGGAATACAGATAAAAGTCAACACAAGATAAACTCACATTTATCTTGTGTTAAACGCCGCCCTCAGCATGCACTCAGCATGCACCTCTTTTAAACTCTTTCCAGCTGTGGCTAATGAAGGGAATCAGGGCCCTTTCCTCCACCATAAGCCATGCAACCCACATTTTCTCTTCTCTGTTCCTCCCTGCGTGCCCTAGGATAAAGAGGGGGTTGGCCTGGCTCTTCCTCTGGACTCCCTCTCCCTTGTTCTACCTCTTCCCTGCTCTGCCCAGCCGGAGTTTGCCCTTCCCCAGTTTCCTCCACAACCAACGGAGCCACACTCCCACTCCCTGTCGGCTGTCTTCCTCCTTGGATCCAGACTCCGACAGGGCATGACACAGAGTGTCATGAGATCTTTGATTTAGATTTTTTATTTTTATTTTGCTTGTTGGAAGCCAGCTGGGAAGATCACAAATAGTAATGTAATCATGACCCCAGGATGCTGAAACCATAGCTAACACATGCCAATTGCCAAGCATTTGAATCAAGATCATATGACTCTGCAATGGTCATAAGTGTGAGGATTGGTCTTAAGTCACCTTTTTCAGCGCTGTTATAACTTTCGCTAAATGAATGGTTGTAAGTTGAGGATTACTTGTGTTTATTTCTTTCCATGCAGAAATGGTTCAGTTGAGTTCAATGCCCTAAATGATGTCATTTACCCTATCCATATCTTCTAAATTGGAACTTTCAAGGAACTATTTGTTCCATCAAGATCCTTTTACACTGTGTAAAAGAAAACTTATGCAATTGGCATTACTTCCTGGTCTACTAAGGCTGTACATGCACACAAATATACTGTACATACAGATAAATACATGCTTACCACATAAATATACAGTATATAAAATCCATCAAAGACTAGATACCTATTTTTCAGGTTATATACAAGTTGATTAGATCAAACACAAACTGGTGATTTATCTTTTTCCGAGTTACAGTTTTAATTCAATATATTTATATTATTTTATAAGCTGAAATTGGTCTACTCAAAGACCATCACTTGATTTATTTCAGACCTAGTAAACAGATTATTTCTCCTACATTTTGATTGTCCTTTTGTTTGCAACAGTTTATTTTGCACAAACAAAATTCCCTCTCTGATGGAAAATCTACTTTATTATCTTGAGTCACATAAACAGATCTGACTTCCACTGTCGGCAAAACCTCCCAGATTTCTGCACAAACACAATTCTACATTCAAGGTTGGACACAATTCTTGTATATTGTAGTTTTCTTAGGCGATCCGATTTCCAATCTAATCCTTTGCATGTTTATTACAAGTCCTGTGTAATTCAAAATACTTAAAGGTGTACAAATTTGTTATTTCACTTTCACTGATTGAATATACATAAAGTGCTTAAATGTGGAGAAAATGTTGATGTCATACTTCCACTACTATAGTTTCTTCTATTTTGTTCCTGTTGCAACAAAAGAAATAATTGTGCGATAAATTGATGTTCTTTAAGCCAGGACAATGGGCTAAGGGACAAACTCATACCAATGTCCTTTAGTTACACAGGCAAAACTTACTACTGTTCTGAGACCATAAGCACAAGGAAATTAATGTAGAATAGTCTGGAAACACAATACAGACTATACAGAGCCAGTAAATTGTTCATACTGTTTGATGTTCTTATGACCACTGTAAATCTTCTAGCAGAAATATTATTCAAAGACAGAGAACCTGATTAATTTTGAAAAACACTAAGCAGGGTCAGAGCTAGTATATTGGGATAGGAGAGTACTAGGAAATCTCAAGATAAGGGGAAAACAACTTTTAAAGATAATGACAAACCATTTCTATATCGCTGCCAAGAAATCAGCCTGGCTCTTAAGCATCCCATGATTTTAGAAAATGTTCCTCAATTCAATTCAACTGTAACATGCTAAAAATTGACATGATGTGGTTAAACTTCGATCTAATTTGTTATCCAATGTAGTCTTTAATTAAAGTCAATTAGCCTGGATGCTTTAAAAAAAAAACACTGCTACAAGCTATACTTACTTATGGAAACAAAACACGAACTGTGCCAGTCCCTACATGTTTACTATGTAATTTTTCCTAAAGAAAAAAAAAATTAAATTTTCTTTGTTTTAACACCAAGGTGCCAACAGCAACACTGTCAGGGACAGGGGTGAAAGTCACAATTTCACCAACCCAGATAACGTCTAATTGTTGTTTAATGGAAAATAACCCCCTTTTACTTCTAAAAAACTTATATTTACTTGCCATGTATAACATGGAAAAATCTGAATCTCTGGGTAAATAGTGTACATATTTGAAGAAGGTCATACTGAATTCTGGACTAAACAGTGGTATCTCCAGACTAACCAACCTCACTTTTCGAGTCTAGTTGGAACTTGCTGAAATTCCTGCTCTGGTGAATCACCAACAGATATGTCTTGAGCTAAGTAAGCAACATACATCAGGAAAAGATTTCTAAACCAATCTTCCTGAACAGCTATTTTAGTCCTGTAATAAAAAGCTTAAGTTCCCATCATTCATCCATGAAAAAAAAAATCAGTTTACTGAATAGGATATCTTTGGCTGTGTTCCTACAACACAAAGCCACACAAGTAGCTAAATATATGCAAACGGAACAAACCATATTATATCTTAGAATGAAGGCAATCATTCTGTTTAATTGTGCTTATTCAAAAATAATTGTACAGCATGGGTGAATGCAAAGGAAGAATACACACCTCCACACTCAAGAACAGCCCTGGAGCAAAAATTTAGAGTGTCAAGAGCTCCTCTGAGGTTTCAGCAACTCCACTCATCCTTCCTTACCTTGCAAAATTTAGTCAGCCAGCAAAGGATCTAGAGCAGGGGTGTCACTCGATTTCATCAGGGTTGTTTGACCTCGGGGTGAGCGGCGTGGCCAGGGTGGGCATGGCCAGCTCGACATCACTTATGTTGGGGATGCCTGTGGTGGCGCAAGAGCTGTGCCAGGGAAAATGGGCTCCCGAGCTCAGTTTTCGGCTGTGACAGCCTCCTGCAACCCTCTGCCAGATAAAACGGAGCTCGGGAGGGCTGGGCATGGGCTGGTCCTTTGCTGTTTCCAGAGCAGTCCTGCAAGCCAGATCTAAGCACCCTGTGGACTAAGCACCCTGTGAACTGGCTCCCAAGCCTTGAGTTTGACACCCCTGATGTAGAGGCTAAATCATATGATGAATGGTTGAAAAGCTAGGTATGTCTAGCCTATCAAAGAGAAGGATTAGGGGAACATGATAACTGTCTTCCAATGCTTGAGTGGCTATCACGAAGGATTGACTTATTCTCCACAGTACCTGAGAATGAAGTAATGGGGGAAGCTGATTAAAGAGAAATCTAACCTAGAAGTAAGGAGAAATTTTCTGATGTGAGAACAATTAATCAATGGAATAGCTTGTCTCTCAAGAGTTATGGGTCACAATGGAGGTTTTCAAAAATAGACTGGACATCCATTTGATTGGGAATGTATAAGGCTCATGCCTTGAGCAGGTTTTTCAACTATAAGATCCCTGGGGTCCTTTCCAATCTTATGATTCTATGTTTTTGTTTTCCCCATGAAATTGCCTTTGTGTGAGTGAAAAGTCACTCAAGCCTACTAATTGTGCAAATGTACATGACTTCTATTTTTCTGGTAAATAGGGGTAAAAAACTGAATTTGAATAACATATAATCTAGCTCTATACCCGTGCTTCGCTGTGAAAATATATGATTGGGCTTAGTTTTGGGGGAGGAAAATAAGGGGAAAAAATTGTGCCTCTGCCTATCAGCATCCATTGGTATTCATCTGTCTAGCATCCTGTCAGTGTGTGAGAGTTGAGAACTGTTTGGAAACTGAAACAGTATTTGCTGTGTGAGCAAGGAGACAGCAAGGAGGCTGGGCGTGGCTTAGCTCAACTGTTCTGTACTAAAGCTGGTTGCTGCTGTGAAACTGAAACTGAAACTCCTCTCCTCTGCTTGTGTTTTGCATTTGAAACAGATTTCTTTTCAGGTGGGGAGGGGGAGAGAACTCCTTAACATCAGTTAATAATAATATACGAAATACTAATACTCTTATGGTCATTTCAAAAAATCCTTTCTTAGTGAGCACCTAGAAGCCAAGAGGAACATACGTGCCAAATTTCAAGTTTATAGGCTTTACAGTTCTGGAGATTTTGTGATGATGCATGAGTGGTATTTCGCTTTTATATAAAGAGAGAGATTATAACTATGGTCTTGAATGTAGAGTTTATCTTTTAGAACGCAGCAATAAGGTAAAAATGACTTTCAAAGATATGTTACCCGTACTTAGAAAGTTTCTAATGCTGTTCCTTCATGACTTCTATTCACAACATTTTTAAAAATACACTGAACATAATCAAAACATAAAAAGCTAAGTTAATAAAACCAGCAATAACAAAAACCCCAGTCTGTGCATGAATTCATTAAATGAAGGATGAGGGGTAGAAGATGAGAGAATACTTTTTACTGAGTCCTGGGAAAAGAGCTTTGTGCATCCTTGAAATGTTTACGTGTCCTATATTATTAATATTGTGTTTGCCCTTGCTTGAATGCTTCAATTGTCAAAAAACAGTTATCGTCTGAAACAAAAGCACCATTTTATCATAAAAAATTTCCCCAACAGTTATAATTTTAATTTCTCCCATTTTAACATATCCTCCTGAAACAAAAGCACCATTTTATCATAAAAAATTTCCCCAACAGTTATAATTTTAATTTCTCCCATTTTAACATATGCTCCTTAATTTTATTCCATGTCTTAACTTTAAAGTCGCTTCAAAACGAGATGGGCGATAGATAGAAGATAGATAAATATCTTGAAAAAATATACAATTCAAATTTTTCATACTAATAACCAACAATTTCTTTCTGGAATTGTATGTGAGGATACAATTCAAGCGTAAGTTCAAAAGCCAACTGTTTATATATTTTTTCATCTTTTCTTTTCTTATCTTTTTTTCCCCTTGGTGTCTTTTCCTTTTTTTCTCTTCCACATTTGCTATATTTTTTCTTTCAACGTATTTCACATTATACATGCAAACTCTTTTAATACAAAAGCAAAAGATTTGCTTGTCCAATATGCTAACCCACTCTTTGCTAAATCTCACCATTATATTCATCTGACTGGATCCCCACAGCCCACTGAGCCATCAATTAACCACGCCAAGTAGTTTCAAATAGTATAATGAATGGACCTCAAACCAAGCCACCCTACTGTGTCATATGGATTCAACATAAGTGGGGAAAACTCAAAAGCAAATGGGCAAAAATGTACCTGTGCTCTTAATTAACTGAATTAAATCTCCTTGGGGTATCCCCAAAATCACTTGCACATCTGCACAACTTTAACATCGATTCCCAATGGAAAGCTCACTGAACGCCCACACATAGGAAGACATATAAATGACCCACAAAAGAGTGTCAGCTTTGAACTATCATGTCAGCAACAGACAATCTTGAATACGATTCTCACCTCACATAGCGTCTGCTGGAATTCCGTATGAGTGGGGCATAGTATCCTCCCCTCAGTGCGACTGAGAGGTCCCACATCAAACTGTAGATGACATTGTAACCGTCTGAAAGCATATACCGTCACCTGATTTTTTTAAAATATAAACAATGCTGCACTTCAATATCTTAAAAGGGTTAAATCATGGCAACTGGATCACAGTTTATTAAAACTGAGACATTTTGTTACTCATACAAGTAACATCTTCATTCCAAATGAAGATTTGGGTAGGCAGAGAGTCAGATGGTTGTTGGAAAGGACCAACTCTTGCGATATAGACCAGGGGTCTCCAACCATGGCAACTTTAAACTTGGAGGACTTCAACTCCCAGAATTCCCCAGACAGCTGTCTGGGGAATTCTGGGAGTTGAAGTCCGCCAGGCTTAAAGTTATCAAGGTTGGAGACCCCTGATATAGACTGTAGGGGGTTTCTTCCCAAAATGAAAAGCAACATGTAAATTGCCCAATATGCTAACCCAGTGAGCTAACTCCTACTATTATATTCATCTAATAGCCCAGTGAGTCATAAACTAACTATACTAACTAGTTGCTATGCTTCAGTAGCTAGATAGGCTAGACCAGCAGTCGCCAACCGGTGGGCTTGGCCCACTGGTGGGCCATGATAAAATTTTAGTGGGCCGCAGAAAAATCTCACCCCCAGAGCACACCCCCCCCCCAAGCAATGAATCCAGGCTGGACAGAAACACAAGGCTGCGCCACCCACATGGCCTGCAGGAACCTTCCTCGCCCACTCACTCCTTACCTGTCAAACTTGCCTGCTAGAATTTCTATTTTTCCTTTTTCCGACCATCATCTTTTCTGCTCTGCCAGGAGATTTAGATTAGCTAGGAAGCAGGAAGTAGTTGGATTTCTTGCTTTCTAGCTAGTCTTCGGCTCTGCTTCCCTTAGGACTGAAGGTTTGCTTGCGAGCAAATTCAGCGGAGACTCACGGCAAGCAAATTTGAGCGACTCAGCTATCCGATGGCAGATAGATCACCAAATGATTCTGTGAGCAACTCAATCTGCCTGCTTTGCCTGATTTTTGGTTAAAATTGCTTTTTTAAAATAAAAAAAATCAATATTTACACACATGATGTGTTGTGAGTTAATTTTGTGAGTTTGCTTGCTAGCAAATTTTATGAGTTTGCTTGCAAGCAAATTTTATGTGTCAGACTGAGCTAGCCAATGGCAGATAGATAGATTTCTGAATGAATCTGTGATTTTGCAAGCAACTCAATCTGCCTGCCTGCTTTGCCTGATTTTGGGTAAAAGTTGCTCTTTTTTATAAAAAATTCAATATTTATATAAATATTTATAATATTTATATACAAGCCATGTCCAACCAAGCCACACCTACAAATTAGGCCACACCCACAGAACTCGTTAGTGGTCCCTGAGATCTAAAATTATGAGTTTGGTGGTCCCTGAGGTCCAAAAGGTTGGCAAACCTGGGCTAGACAATGGCATTTGAACATACATCTTTTTAATACTCCACAAGCAATTCCATCAACATTTTGCCTGTCAACGACTTCTTCAGCTTCAACCACAATAATACATGGACAATCAATACAAACTCAAGGTTAACCGCACCAAACTCAATTGCAGAAAATATGATTTCAGCAACAGAGTGGTCAATGCCTGGAACGCCCTACCTGATTCTGTGATTACAGCCTCAACCCCTCACAGCTTCAACCTGTCTACTGTGGACCTCACCCTATTCTTATGAGGTCCTTAAAGGGGGCGGGCCTAAGCACACCAGCGTGCCTACTGTCCCTGTCTTACTGTCCCCATTTATCTGTATTTACTTCCTTTGTTCATTTTTATGTTCATACCTATACTTGTTATCTTGTACATGTTTGATAAACAAATAAAATAAATAAAAAATAAACATGCCTACAAACCCTCAGAATCCTAAATCAACTGCACAGCCAATCAGAGACAGACTTTCAACCAATCCACGCAACTCCACCACCACCAGTTCAATGACCCTGACCTGATGTAATCTCCTTATCACAAGACCTATTGCAAGTTTCTCACTGATGACGCCTTATCACAAGACCTATTGCAAGTTTCTCACTGATAGCTCACCCATTACAAGACCCTCACTGGACACACCCACACCCAAAGCCCTTATAAATGGAAGGACAACCGATACCCCCTAATCTCTGTTGAAGATGGTACCTACCCTGGTCACGAAATGTTTGGAAACCAACCCACAAGCTCAGAGAATGAACCTTCACCCTCATCTTTTTAACACTTATTTGTTATGGTGTTTTACTAATCTAGGTTAAATGTTAGCATATATTATTAGTCTGTGCATGATATGCCATACACTGAATAAATAAATCCCCAGGATCTGGATTATTCCCAACCCCTTCAGCCTTTTTGCAAGTCCTTTAAAGAGTTAAGTTTTCCAACTCAACCTGGAGATCTAGATGGATGGAATAATTATCCTAACACCCAAGAAGATAGGCTCAAGATCCAGATTGATCTTGACAGACTAGAACACTGGGCCATATCTAACAAAATGAAATTCAATGTAGAGAAAAGTAAAGTCCTACACTTCGGCAAGAAAGACCCAAAGTACACATATAGACTGGGTGAAACCAGGCTCAATAGCAATAACTGTGAGAGGGAACTTGGAGTCTTAGTGGACAACCAGCTAAATATGAGCCAGCAGTGTTCAACAGCCGCCAAAAAAGCTAATGCAATCCTAAATTGTATTAACAGAGGGATACAATCAAGAGCAAGGGAGGTACTAATACCGCTATATAAAGCCCTAGTAAGGCCACACCTAGAGTACTGCATCCAGTTCTGTTCACCACATTACAAAAAAGATGTTGAGACTCTAGAAAAAGTACAGAGAAGAGCAACCAGGATGATTAGGGGACTGGCTAAAACATACAACGAACGGTTACGGGAACTGGGCCTGGCTAGTCTAGTAAAGAGAAGGACCAGGGGAGACATGATAGCAGTTTTCCAATATTTGAGGGGCTGCCACAGGGAGAAGGGGGTCAAACTATTTTCTAAAGCGCCTGTAGGCCAGACAAGGAATAATGGATGGAAATAGAACAAGGAGAGATTTAACCTGGAAATAAGGAGAAACTTTCTGACAGTGAGAACAATCAATCAATGGGACAGCTTGCCCTTGGAAGTTGTGGGAGCGCCATCAGTTGAGACTTTCAAGAAGAGATTG
Source organism: Pseudonaja textilis (assembly GCF_049901715.1). Classification (NCBI taxonomy): domain Eukaryota; kingdom Metazoa; phylum Chordata; class Lepidosauria; order Squamata; family Elapidae; genus Pseudonaja; species Pseudonaja textilis. The sequence goes on along the minus strand of NC_141991.1, from coordinate 241,435,868 downwards.
GACTCCCATTTGTTAGAAATGGTGTAGGGTCTCCTGCTTGGCGAGGGGGGGGCGTTGGACTAGATGACCCACAACATCCCTTCCAACTCTGATTATCTATTATCTGTTATCTGTCAGATAATTCACACCTGCACTCTTATCTGCACTTAGCACAAAGTTACTAGTTCAAGGCCAAACTTCAAGTTGTCTATCACATGTTCCATGGCCAGACAAGGGGCACAATTTTGCCTGCACAAATCCACCCCAACACATGCCCAAAACATGACAAAAACATTACAGGCATTAAAGATCTGAGGAGAAGGGAGTGGGAGGGGGGAGAGAGACCCTCAGCCACCAGCAACCCCCTCAAGTCAGCCCCTCACGCCCCTCTTGCTGTCCCCCGCACCCTCGCCAACCTGGTGCCCGCCAGATGCTACCCTAGTAACGTCCGTCGCACTGGTAGGCAGCGGGGAAGGTGGGACTTGTAGTCCAGTCTGGCGACAGGTTCGTCTGGAGAAACGGAGCGCGACCGCAAGGCAGCGGCGCGTTCAGCGGACTGTCAGGTGAGAACAAAGCCCCGGGAAAGCCTTCCGGGGCTCCCCTCCCCGCCCGATCCGCGGCATCCCTCCTTCCCCACCCCAACCCCACAACCCTTCGCCGTCCCTTCGCTTACCACCCCCGGCGCCTCCACGCGGAACCCCCCTCTGCGACCCGTCGCTCAGTTGGCTTTCATGCTCTTTATTTTTCAGGCGCGCCCGCGCGCTCTCCCTCGCTCTCTCGCTCTCTTTTTTCGCTCTCCGCGGCCACCAGCGGCTGCACGGCCGGCGGAGTTGACGAACAAGTTTTCCAACTTTCCTCTCCTCCTCGTTCTTTCGTGTCCTCGCGTAAGGAGGTTCGCCTGCTCCGCCAGAGGAGAACCCGGGAGGCGGGAGGAGGCGAAGCGAAGCGGAGGCAGGTCCAGTTTGGACACTCCGAGAGAAAGAGAAGGAAGGAAGGAAAACACACAGACACACACACACACACGCACACACCCCTCCCTCGACGTCCCTCCCTGGCACCTCTGACAAGAGGAAGCCCATCCCCTTGCCAGGAAGCGCCCACGTCACTCGCTCAGGTAGCGGGGTGCACCGCCCCTCGCCTCGCCTCGCCCCGAGAGAGTGGCTCCGGCTCAAGCTCCGAGGAGAGCGGCGCGCACGAGCGCGCCGGGGGGAGGGAGGGGCGCCAGGAACAGGTGCGAAAAAGCGCCGCAGGCAAGCGCCCCGCACCTGGCGAGCCGGTGGACTCTCAGGAGCGCGCTTGCGCGTTGGGGTATTGCGGAGGGAAACCTATTTTTTGGGAGGCCGCTGAGGAGAATCCCGGGCGTGTAATATTCTTTCTCCCGTCCTCTTTTTCACGCGCCTTTAGCGACTTAACGGGATCCTTAATGGGGAAGGAGAGAAAGGAAAGGACCAAAATGGTTGGCGAAATATAACGTCAGAAGAATATGAGCTATTACGGTGTTTTTCGCATCTTTTGTTCCTTTTTTTTCTGATTTGGGATCCGTTGGTTTCATAACCGCGTGAAAACTGATTATTCGTGATTTTATCTACTTTCTCCACTCTGCCCCCAAACTTTCTCAGCCAAAGACTGAACCCTGGGCTAATTTGAATGGCTGCTGTTGCCGTTATCTACACAAGCTTTGTGGTTCAAATACTGCCAAAGTGTGGGAGTTGTTTATTATGGCTTGAGGAATAAATCACAGCTACATCTGCTAAGCCATGATTTCAAACCACGATGAATTCGGAAGACCTGGTAAGCCATTGGGGCTTTAAAAACGTCAGGAGGTTGCTTCTCTTTGATCTTGTAAGGGAAGCGGAGGCTCTTAAAAGCTGCTTCCAGAAACAATGCAGGCAGCCCCTGCTTTTTAAAGAGCATTTTACAAATTAAGTTGCCTTGTGCAAAAATATTCAACAGACTGTGTGGAAACTTCTGCTTAATGGAAGCTTTAGAGTGAAGCACTTCAGGGAATGAGTTGTAGCTGCTTTTCATATCCTATAGGCCCAAAGTGAACAAACCACGATACAGTTTGCCTTAGTAGCACAATGTGCAGATGTGCAGAAATTAAGCTAGTCAGGCAGAACAAGTTCATGTAGGTGTTTTTCCCCCAAACAATCATTTATTATATTATCTACACAAAGTGGTTCATGATAACAGTGTCGTTGCTTGATCCTAATTCCACATTTATCTTCTCTCTGTACTTGAAAAGTCTTCATTGCCGTAGGTCTGAGTGCTATCCCTTCACTTTCTTCTAGCTCTGGATAGAGATAGTGGGAGAGAAGAAAACTCCAGGCATGAATCTGCATGATAAAGTGGATATAAGTAGTCCTTGCAGAGGTGGGCTGCACATACTTTTAACAACCAGTTGGCCAAAAATGTGAGTGATCGCACTGCAAAACCAAGGGGATTTCCTGTGCACGACAGCCAGGGTGAGCAGATCTGGCAAGGCACCGAAAGCAGCTGGTCAGCGAGCAAAAAGGTTAAATATATAGGTCAGGATAGCACCTGGGCGGGCCCAACCAATGGTCGTAACTACAGGTGAGCCCATGTGAACTGGCAGCAACCCACCACTGAGTCCTTGGCTTATGACCACAATTTGGACCAGAATTTCCATTGCAAAGCAAGTTAATTGAATTGTGCCCAATTATATTTAATATTTTGCTATGATTAAGTGAATCACTAGTTGTTAAATGAATAATGCGGTCATTAAGCCAATCCAGCTTTACACTTCCCCTTTGCCGGTCAGAAGCCAGTCAGGAAAGTTATGAGTGATGATCACATGACCCTGGGATGCTGCAACCATTGTAAATTCATGCCAGTTGCCAAGTGCCTGAATTTTGATCACATGAAGTTGGGGGATTGTTGCAACTTAGGACCAGTCATAAGTTACACTTTTTGTTGCAACACGAATATTGGTGAAACAAATGGTTGTAAGTTGTGGACTACTGGTATTGTTTTTGGTGGGCCTGTAATATCACAGAATAATAGAATTGGAAGAGACCTTGGAACAGAGGGGGTATTCAGCAGGTTCTGGCCAGTTCTGGAGAACCAATTTGAGCAGTTGAGGAGAACTGGCAAATACCAGCTCTGACTAGCCCCGCCCCCATCTATTCTCTGCCTCCCGAATCCCTGCTGATCGGCTGGGTCTTCTTTTGTTGCCCTGCACTGGAGAACAGAGCTGGGAAGCAGGTTAGTGGGGTGGGGAGGGAATGGGGATTTTGCAGTAACCTTCCCCTGCCACACCCACCAAGCCACGCCCACCAAGCCAAGGCACGCCCATGAAGCCATGCTCACAGAACCAGTAGTAAAAAAAAATGTTTAATCCCACCACTGCCTTGGGTGTCTTCTACTCCAACCCACAGGCAGAAAATCCTATACCAATGCAGTCAAATGGTTATCTAATCTCTTCTTGAAAATGAAAAATGAGTGATGGAGCACTCACAGCTTCTGGAGGCAAATCCTTCCACTAATTGTTCTAACAGGAAATTTCTCCTTAGTTCTAAGTTGCTTTTCTCCTTGATTAGCTTCCATCCATGTCTTCTTGTCCGCCTTCAGGAGCTTTGGAGAATATCCCCTCTTCTTTTTGGCAGCCCCTTATATAATATAATTTGATACTGTAATTGCAACATATATGTGTTAAACTTTTGGCAGTTTCACCAAAGATAATTTGGAACCCTGGAACAAACCATATATTGCATCCAAACTATCTAGGCTTTTATTTGAAATTCTTGACCTGAATTTAAGATGTGAGTCAGCAATGGTATGCATTGCAGACATAGAAAGAAAGAAAAAAAGTAATATAAATCAAGTCCAGAAGCGTAGCTACAAATATTTCCTGAAGTGTTTTGAAGAATTATAGCCTTTCCCTCACCTCTCATTCATCTGAGAAATGTTTATGCATCTGTTGTCAGGACAAATGGAGGGACCTGGAATTCATTCTAACATTAACCTAGCCAGATGTGAGGCACAAACCTTTTCATCAAAGGCAGCTAGCAGACAGGAAGTCGTGGCAGTTGTAGTTTTGTTTTTATAGAGGATATAAGGTGAAGGTGAATTGATGGCTGCCTTGCACAATTCAGGGTGTGCTGCAAGAAACTGCAATGCTTCTCCACATATATGAAACACTACTCTCCATCATGGGCTTATAATGAACATTTTCATTCTGCAGAGTTAATTATTTTGATTAAAACAGCCCCCTACATTCCTAAAATTTCTCAGATTAAGTAATGTAAAAAAACACCAAAAGATTGAAAGATTGCCGGATCTCCTGGGAACTGGTATTATGTATGTAGACAGAACAGTAACTAGCTTTGGTACATTGATCGCCTAGTAATAGTTTTACTTGTTTGAATGCTGCAATCCATGCAAGAAAGTTACCATTCATATGGATTTTCAGAGAGCTTGTTTGAAATATTTCAGCCATCCATCAAAACAATACTTTTCATATTCATAATTATGGGAGATAGCCTGTATTCAAGATTGCAAAAGTATTTTTAGGATTAGATGCAATGGTGCAACATATTGGTTTTAAAACAGGGTTTCCCAACCTTAGCAACATTGAGACATAGGGACTTCATCTCCCAGAATTTCTTAGTAATGCTGTTTAGGGAATTCTGGGAATTGAGAAGAATTGGTGAATCTGGGAATTAAATTGCACATGTTTTAAAGTGTCCAAGTTTAGGAAATCCTGTTTTAGAAGATTGTGGCCTCCATTATGATCTATCAGACCCTTATGGTCCTCCATCAACATTGAGATTAGTACTACAAAAATTTAGAATGTTCCATATTTCTTTGCTGCATTATAATGGCTCTTCGGAATTTTACAGAATTATAGCCATAATAGCTCAAAGACATGCTAACTTGAAAGTTGTTGCAACAATATGTGTAGACATCGAATGTGTTAGAATGCAGTATTGCACAATAGCTCTGCCCACAGCCTGGAGTTCAACCTTGACAATGGATCAAGTTTGACTCAGACTTCCATTCTTCCAAGGGCAGTAAAAGGAGGATCCAGATTGTTAGGGGCAATATGCTAACATTGTAAACTGCTCAGAGTGCTGTAAAAAACTATGGCATGAGATATACAAGTCTAAGTGCTATCATCCTTATTACCAAGCCTTTGTTTACAGAATGACATGGCAACTGAAGATATAGAAGTGGGCCTTCCTTGCCTAAGGCTGATTGGATGACTACATAATTACTTAATTAGTCAATTCTTAAAGGCATGTTCCCACACTGGAGGTTTTTAGCCTTTGACTATATCAGATAACAGATAACAGATCATCAGAGTTGGAAGGTACCTTGTAGGTCATCTAGTCCAACCCCCCGCCCAAGCAGGAGATCCCATACCATTTCTGACAAATGGCAGTCCAATCTCTTCTTGAAAGTCTCCAGTGATGGTGCTCCCACAATTTCCAAGGGCAAGTTGTCCCATTGATTGATTGTTCTCACTGTCACAAAGTTTCTCCTTATTTCCAGATTAAATCTCTCCTTGTTCAGTTTCCATCCATTATTCCTTGTCTGGCCTACAAGTGCTTTGGAAAATAGCTTGACCCCTTCCTCTCTATAGCAGCCCCTCAAATATTAGAAAACTGCTATCATGTCTCCCCTGGTCCTTCTCTTCACTAGACTAGCCAAGCCTAGTTCCTGTAAATGTTCTTCATATGTTTTAGTCTCCAGTCCCCTAATCATCCTGGTTGCTCTTCTCTGTACTTTTTCTAGAGTCTCAACATCTTTTTTGTAATGTGAACAGAACTGGATGCAGTACTCTAGGTGTGGTCTTACTAGGGCTTTATATAGTGGTTATTGGTACCTCCCTTGGTCTTGATTGTATCCCTCTGTTAATACAACTTAGGATTGCATTAGCTTTTTTGGCTGCTGCTGCATACTGCTGACTCCTATTTAGCTGGTTGTCCACTAAGACTCCAAGATTCCTCTGACACTTACTGCTATTGAGCCTGGTTTCACCCAGGCTATATGTGTACTTTGGGTTTTTCTTGCTGAAGTGTAGGACTTTACTTTTCTCTACATTGAATTTCATTTTGTTAGATATGGCCCAGTGTTCTAGTCTGTCAAGATCCATCTAGATCTTGAGCCTATCTTCTTGGGTGTTAGCTAGTCCTTCCAGCTTAGTATCATCTGCAAATTTGGTAAGTTCCCTTTCTATTCCCTCATCTAAGTCGTTAATGAAGATATTGAAGAGTACTGGGCCTAAGATGGAACCTTGTGGCACCCCACTGCTTACTTCCCTCCATGTAGACTTAGACCCATTAAGGACTACTCGTTGAGTACGGTTTGCCAGCCAGTTGCGTGTCCATCTACTGGTGGTGCTATCTACTCCACTTTTTTCTAGCTTACTAAGAAGTAGGTTGTGGTCTACTTTGTCGAATGCCTTGCTGAAATCTAAATATATTATGTCCACAGTATTTTGCTGGTCTACTAATTTAGTCTATATTGAAGAATGAAATAAGATTGGTTTGGCATGATCTGTTCTTAAACCCGTGCTGACTGCTAGTTATTACTTTCCTTGTTTCTAGATGTTGGCAGATCTGTTTTTTTATTATCTTTTCCAGTATCTTCCTGGGTATTGATGTTAGGCTGATTGGTCTATAGTTTCCTGGGTCTGTTTTATTTCCCCCTTTTTTGAAGATGGGAACCACATCAGCTCTTTTCCAGTCCTCTGGTAGTTCTCCGGTGCTCCAGGATTTTTGAAAGATATGGTGCAGTCGTTCTGAAATGATCTCTGCCAGCTCCTTTAAAACTCTGGGATGTAATCCATCAGGCCCTGATGATTTGTGTTAATCAAGATCAGACAGGTGTTCTTTTACTATTTTTGGGGGGTGCTTATTTTAACTTTTATTTCTGGTCTGTCTTTTACAGTTATGTTTTTGGTGGGTTGAGCTATAGTTTCTTTTTGTGTGAAGACAGATGCAAAGAATGAGTTAAGCAGTTCTGTTTTCTCTCTGTTGCCTGTTACTTCCTTGCCATCTTCTCTCTTTAGTGGACTGACTGTTTCCTTGATTTTTTTCTTGTTATTTATATGTTGGAAGAAACTTGTTTTATTATCTTTGACTTTTGTTGCCAGTCTTTGTTTGTTCTGAGCCTTTGCTCTCCTGACTTCGTCTTTGCAGATTCTGGTTATCTGCTGATATTCTGCCTTAGTTGTATGTCCTTCTTTCCATTTTTTGTACTTGTCCTTTTTTTCTTTCAATTTGCCAGACAGATCTTTGTGCAGCCATGCTGGTTTCTTCTTGGATTTCTTGTTTTTCTTTCTCAGTGGTATTGTGCTGGTCTGGGCTTCTATGATCATACTTTTCAGAGTTTCCCAAGATTCTTGAGTTGTTTTCCTCTTTAAGATTTTCACCCATGGAATCTTTCCCAAATTCTCTCTGGGTTTATTAAAAATTACTACTAGATTGCTAGTATTAAAGGTGCCACTCTGAAATTTCTTTCCAGTTCTTGTTTGGGGGTTATATGGGACTTGAAATAGTCTTGAAAATGGTAGAATTCCCAGCCAGACTTCTGGGCAAGCAATTAAGGCAATGTTTTTTTCATGTCCTTCAGCTGTGGACTGGTTTGCCGCTTCTTACATCCACTGGTTTTCTTCTCTAGCTACTTCTCAGTCTCTTACAGCATAATCTTGAATGCCCTCAAATAAGGACACTTCCATTCTGTTCTAGTGGTAAGGGAAGGATAGGGACTGGCAATGGAAACAACAAATGTTAACCCTTGTATAGTTTTAGGATGCTCAAGGACAGGTGGATAGCAGATTAACTGAGCTGTGGAGAAAGGTGAGAGACTTGGTTCCAACCAATAGTGAATTATCCATGTTATTCTTTGTTTTTTATTTTATTGATTTAAAATAATGACAGATGGAAAAAATGCATGCATTGTCAGAGGAAAAAGTAGAAAATGTCTTTAAAAGTTAAAGTACAATAAAATAAAAAGAAAAGGGATATCATTGTAGTTGTTCTATCTACGACTTTTCCTCACATAGAACTTGTTTTGGTTGCTCAAATGCCATGAGATTATCCCTCGGGCACCAATTGACAATAAGACACCCAAGTTGATCTAATCCAGTTTCAGCAATTATTTTTCAAAGAAGTCTTGTGCAAGTTGAGAAGCTTAAATGGATTTGGTAATGAGTTCAGATCTTTCTAATTCATCATTAGAAAGTTAGCCAGCATCTCTCGAAACCTAGAGAGCATTTACTACTGATTTTTATTATCCACTTAGATAGCTGATTGATAGTGTTTCAACTGAACTTCCACACATTTTCAAACTCACTTTAGGTCTTCCAATGTGAAATCATTTGAAATTTTTACCTTATTTCCTCATAATAATCTTGTAAAAGCTTTCAGGAGAACATCACTTCCTGATGTAGCCTTTCCTTCTCACCTGGTGTTTTTTTATGAGTTCTGCACGTATTGCTCAATAATATACGACAGACCAAACTTGTCTTTCTTCCAATCCAGCTCTACCACATATTAATTCTTCAACCTCATGCCTGGTATTTTAGCTGTGATATCCCCCATCCTGTGCCCTAAATGTTGCATATATCCACATATTTTATATGATACAGAGAAATCACACAGTCTAGTTCAGATGTGTACATGTACATAGTGAGAAAAATGAATCTTATGAGTTTACCAGACAGATGGCATAGGGAACAAAGCTGTTACAGAATCTGGTAGTCGTGCTAGAAATGCTTCAAAACCTCCTTCCAGAGGGGAGCAACAGAAACAGACCGTGAAATGGGTGTGTGGAGTCTCTAACAATGCTTTGAGCTCTAAATTTTCTAAATTACTCCGGAGAAATCTCATCCTCATCTATTCAAAGATCAGGCTGAATTCTTGCTAGACCCATTAATGGAAATTTTTAGCCTAGTAATACTTGCCTAAATAAGGTTATAAATTCTTTTTGGTATCGCATATTTTTAGTTTTTTAAAATCCTCCCAGTTCTGCTAACTAGTCTGTTTCATCTCAGTGAAAGTTTTCTGTAGATCTCTAAAACACCATGGCATACTTTATACCTTCATCCTACTGTTAAATCATGAAGTGGAAGCTGATTTTTTAAAAAACAGGCTAGTTTCAAATACTATGACAATGTAATTTATTTGGTTTTTATTTTGCATGCTCTGTGAGGCTCACCAATCATGGTTTATTTCTATACTATGGTTAACATTAATGAAATATTAGATCCAGAAGAGTGTGCAGCATTCTTCAAGTTATTAATGCAATATCTTCCCACTTCTAAATGTAACTTGAAACAAAGCAGGCAAGAAGATAGCAATGCAAATCCTGCTCCTTTTGTATGTTGCCAATGTGTAGTGTTGGAACTTGCATCATAATTCTGAATCCATCATCTCACTCATTTTGGTACCATCACCAGCCTTCTTGATACCAGTGATGTATAATAAATCTAGGGGGGAAAAGGCTTTACTACTCAGATTAAATATTTGGTATAATCATGATGATTAGTGAGGAGCCATGGCGGCAAATTGGTTAGAATGTAGCATTGCAGGCTAATTCTATTGACCGCCAGCAGTTCGATTCTCACCAACTCATGGTTGATTCAGCCTTCCATCCTTCTGAGGTAAAAATATTTAGTCCTGGTTGAATTTTTTGTATTTTAACATATAGGACAAACCCAGAATTTTCTGCTAATTTATTTTAGTGTGCACAGTCAATACCAGTTAATCATATTGCTGAACACTGCTAATACAAAGCCATTTTTGTATGTTTAGGGATAGGATAGGGAATGGATTGTCTAATAATATAAGGAGACATGGTGGCGCAGTGGTTAGAATGCAGTATTGCAGGCTAATTCTGCCGATTGCCAGCAGTTCGATTCTCACCGACTCAAGGTTGACTCAGCTTTCCATCCTTCTGAGGTCGGTAAAATGAGGACCCAGATTGTTGGGGGGCAATATATTGACTCTGTAAACTGCTTAGGGAGGGCTGTAAAATCTAAGTGCTATTGCTAATTAAATTAGCATTCTATTGAATAGCTTCCCCTATTGTACTCAAAATCCTTTCATTAGGTTTAAGACCTTGAGGGCTTTGGGCAATGGTTAATCATAGTATAACAAACCATGATTATTATTGTTATTTGCCTTCAAGTCATTGTTAACTGACTGGACAAGTCCCTGCAGTTTTCTTGGTGAGATTTCAAAAGTGTTTTTCTATTGCCTCCTTCCTCTGGCTGAGAAGTTTATGGTTGGCTCAAGGTCAACCAGCTGACTTCATGCCTAAGGAAGGTCTAGAATGATCTTCCAGTTTCTAGCCTGAAGGCTTGACCACTCTATGATGAGCACAACTGTTTGTTCAGCACATACAGTCCCTTCCCTTTTCATTTTTGCAATTCAGTTGGAGGCCATCGCATTAAGTTTCCAGTTTTGTAACAACCGAGAAAATGTGTGTTAGCTTCATGACCAATTGGAATTGAAAGGCAACTTCAACTCAACATTATCTGTAACTTTGTTCCAAATTAGTTTGGCTAAACCAAGAAAAGGCGGTTCAGTAGAGGTGTCTTAGCATATTACAGGTTAATGTGTTTAAGGCTGTACATGCTTTGGAAATGATTCAGAAGTACTTTAAATCCTGCAGGAATCCAAAAAGTCTTCGGTGTAGATTAAAGCAGCTGGTCTTTTTTAGGCTTCTGTAAAAAAAAAAAAAGGCTGGCTGCTTTAAGGGTTATATTATGAATCGGCTCCTTGAAGCAGCATCATCTTTTTTTTCAAGCTCATATAAAGCCTGAAAAAGGTCAATAGCAGAATGACGCTGTACTTGAGTGAGGTCCAAAGCTGAACATATACAGGTAGCCTTTGACTGAACCCTGGGTTATGGCCATAAGATTCATGCTGGCATGAAGGGGTCACCATGTCATTGTGCCTGCTTTTATGACCTTTTTTCTCCCGTAGAGTTTAAGCATACACCATGATTGTTACGTGAATACTGCGCTCGTTAAATGAATCCATTTATCCTTGGGGGCATTATTTTTCCAGAAAATGCCAGAAACTGGGGGGAAATCTTGATCATGTAATTGTGGGACCCCAAATAACTATAAAGCTGAGCCGGTAGCCAAGTGCTCTAAATGTAATCAGTGCTCGGATATCTTCCGCTGCTTTCTTCCACTTAACTCTACTTAAAGGACTGGGTGATAAGTATATGTCTTTGAATCTGTATTGACTGCTCATGATTGGATGAGTCCTTGCAATTTTGCTTGGCAGGATTTCAGAAGTGATTTGCCATTATCTTTTTCCTAGGGCTGAGAGAGAGAGGCTGGCCCAAGGTCACCCAGCTGGCTTTGTGCCTACGGTAGAATCAGAACTCCTGGTCTCCCTATTTTTAGTTGCACCAGATTGGCTTTCCAAAGGACTAGAAGGGGGATCTCATTTCAGCAAGAGAAACTGAGCATCTTTCTTGGGTACCAGCCTGATGTAGTATTAAAATCTCTACGCCTTCCACATGTACCCCATCCTTCTGCATGCACATGTGACCCCCGTGTGTGCGCCCTTTCCCATGCGTGTGCCCCGACTCCCTGCACACATCCACTCATGTGTCGCAGAGATCCAAAGACCAGCTGGCTGGCAGGAGGCGTGTGCGCGGCGGAGCTGAGCTTGGTCGACAGCTCGCATGCCCAGAGAGGGGGCTTTGTGTGCCACCTCTGGCACATGTGCCATAGGTTCACCACCACGGATCTAGACTCTAGTACTGGGGTGTCAAGCGGCCCGGATGCATCATGCGCTGGCCACCCCTGCCCTCTTTTTAGCGAAGGGGGGAAAAGTCGTGATACGTCATGTGACAACAACATGATGACATGAGTTTGACACCCTGCTCTAGTAATTAAGGCATCAGACGAGAAAGAAGGAGAGTGTGAGTTCAAGGCCTGCCTTACTGATGAAAGCAGCTGAGTGACTTTGGGCCAGCCACTCATTATCACTTCACAGGGCTATTGTTGTGGAGATAATAAGAGAAGCTGTATTGCATATGTGTTATTTGTAAAAACAATAAAATCAGGATACAAACAAATAAATCAAAATCAAATATATAGATCTGATCCAATACAGCTAAATTGTGAAGGGTCCTTGGTGCTCTCTGAGCTTGGTTGTTTTCTTGCAGATGTTTCAATACCCAAACTAGGTAACATCATCAGTGCAACTACTTTGGATAATGAATCATCTGCAAGAAAACAAACCAAGTTCAGAGAATACCAAGGACCTCTCATTTCAACCCTCTGCTATAAATATTCTTCTTTATTGATACACCCAATTATATTAGGACTGATAAGAGTAATTCAGACCATTTAAGAAATGTAAACAGTTATTTAGTTCTCCCAGTGGAACAAATGTGAGAAGTTAAAAGTAATTAATTTTGGTTGGACTTTTGTTCTTAATGGTACTGTTCTAACCTAACCCTAACTTAGTAAAAATAAAGTTCAGTGGAACTGACTGTCGAGAAAGATCTATGTAACACTGCATTCTTAAATATCATTTAATGTTGATAAGTAACCATAAAGAGTCATAGTCAAATAGCTTGCAAGGATAAATTCCATGCATCTCCAAATTGGCTGTGTAATTCACTGATATTTGTCTAGACAGATGTTCAGGAGAATTATACTAATATTGGATGACACAGGTCAAGAGGTGCTATGGCAGTAATTTTTGTGCATCAGTAGGGTCAGACTGAATAACCTTTAAGGTATCTGCAGCCATGTTCCTGTGCCAGCCTCCTGTCTATTTTATGCATAAAGAATGTGGGTTGACAAGTGTTCCATAAATCTTCAGTGCTTGCTCTTCTTTAAATAAGAGATTGTAACATCTCTGCTTTTCTTCAAAGTTATTCAAATATAAACAGACATAATTCTGGTAGAACATATCCAGCCAGAGCACACATGTTTTCCAAAAGAATACATACATTTTTCCTTGTCTCTGGAAGAAATGGCTCAGCCTTCCATTTTGATGTCTTATTTATTTGCAAAGTAATTTTTTTTCCAGGTGAGATTGTAACAATGTCTTGATCATTTGGAAAAGGCAGTTCATGCAGCTGTAAAAAGAAAAAAAAGTCAACCCTTCAATGGGATTTCATTCTTACACTGGATTCTCAGAATGCTTCTTGAGTGGAAGAGCAAATCAATTCTCAGCTCCAGAGTATTTGTAAGAAGACCAAACCACCCCAGTCATGCAGAAATGAAGACTGATTCTCTTAATCAGTAATAAGTTGGTAGCAAACAGCAATTGAAAATTCCAAGGTGGATAAGGAATATAAGAAAAAGTACGAAAGTTTGGGAAGAATGGAAAGATTTGTGTTAAAGAAGGATGGGCTCCTCTGGTTTGAGATCCTGGTTGCAATTTAATAAAGAAATTTATTCCCCCTTTGAAGTTTTTAACTGGTTCGTCTGTCCCACATTCTGCACTATAATGGAATATGGGAATACCATAGGAGACAGAGAGGGGGAGAAAAAAATGCGATCTAGGGACCATCAGGTAAGAGAAGGTATAACCTAGCGGGGGTGTCAAACTGGGGGCCCATGGGCCGGAAGCATCACGCACAGGCCATGCCTACCCTGGCTCCGCAAAAGCAAAAAAGTCATGTGACGTGATCGAGTTTGATGTTTGTGGCCTAAAGCTTCCTACAGGTAGTCCTCAGCTTATGATGGCAATTGGGACCAGAGTTCCATGGCTTAGAAGGTGGTGGTTAAGTAAACTGAGCCCAATTTTACAACCTTATTGCCACTTTTGTAAACTGAATCACTGCCATTGTTAATTGAATCATGTTGGTCATTAAGTGAATCTGGCTTCCCCCATTGACTTTTTTTTTTAAATTGGAAGCTGTCTGGGAAGATTGCAAATGGTAATCACATGATCCCAGGATGTTGCCACCATTGTAAATACATGCTGGTTGCCAAGGGCCCAAATTTTGATCATGTGACCATGCAGATGCTGCAACAGTCATAACAGCGGGGTTCAGTTTTTCTTACTACTGGTTCTTGTGGCCGTGGCTTGGTGGGCATGGCAAGGGAAGGATACTGTAAAATCTCCAGTCGGAAGTGGTATTTGCTGGTTCTCCGAACTACTCAAGATTTCCGCTACCCCTTTTCCAGAACTGATCAGAACCTGCTGAATACCACCTCTGAGTCATAAGCGCGAGGATCAGTTTTAAGTCACCTTTTTTTAGTGCCATTATAACTTTGAACGCCACTAAATGATGGTTGTAAGTTGAGGGCTAATTGTAATGGGGAGAAGAAATAAATTGAGAAAGGAACTTTGGTAATTTCGAAGGCTGTAAAAAAAAACAGGTTTGTACTATCAGACTTGCAAGATTAATATATCTGTTAATATAGCTTTACAATAAAGTAGAATTACTTATCTGGTCATGCTTCCTGTCTGATCTACCTGGGAAGTCTGACAATAGCAGTGAAGGCTCTAAACAGAATTTCTCTTCCAGTAGACAACTATCTGTGTGATACGCTTACCTAGCTGGCGTGCAACTCTTTATCTGATACCTATAGTATAGTACTCTGTTTCAAGGCCAAGCCCAGATTAAAGCTAATGCATCTGCAAGTCTTGCAAAGGGAATGAAAAGGGTTATAAAATCATTTCTCTTGAGATCATCACTAATATATTTTCAAGCAACTTCCAGTTTTTTAATACAATATAAAAAGTTTTTTATTTTAAAGATAACCCATAGAGGGCAGGAGAGACCACAGAAATACTCCTACACCAGCTAAGAAATTAGAGTAAGTTTGGCAGGTTAATTTAATCAGCTGCTGCAATTTCTTTGGACTTGTAGAATTGGATATGGATTTGAGTCTAACCTCTTATTTAGTGCAGAAATCCAAATTAAAGTTGGATTTCAGAGGTTGTGTTCATCCTCAGCTCGAATGGATTCAGTGAATGAGAGCTCCCCCTTCCACTCTTGTCTTGCTATTAGGAAGTTTTTCCAGTCAAATCTTCTTTTCCATTAAAGGATTTGATTAAAGGATTCCGTACCATTTATTAAACTCAAACAAAGCTTGTTCCATGTTTCTTCGTGGGGTTTAGTTTCCTTCCCCTTTTACTTGTGGAGATTCCTCTAATACAAAGCAGAATATGAGTCTAAAGTCAAAATTCCATCTCTAATTCGGAAGAGGGTGAATGCAGATAGTTACTGAGCAGAAGAATAATTCAGAGGCCATTCTTCTATAAGTGGTTGGTTTAACATTCTCCAGTTTACCATTTCCCAAATTGAATTATATTTCCCAATTGAATTAAACAGCACAGGCTTTTAAAGTTATTTGGCATCTCTGCCATCCTAATTTAGGACAGCCCAAAATAAAGTACTTCATTAACCAATGCCTAACAAAGAGAGTCAGTTTGGCAGTGGTTAAGGCATCAACCCAGGAGATTTGTGTGGTCTAGCTACGCCTTAAGGACAAAGCAAACTGAGTGACAGTCACACTTTCTCAGCCCTAGGAATGGCAATGGCAAACCACTTCTGAAAAAGATAGTCTAGAAAACTGCATGGACTTGCAGGAGTCCAAGACTTTTGATAACAAAATCAGCAACAACAAAATCCAAAGATTGGATTTTTGCTACTACAAGATGCAGTGAGAGAAGTCAGGCTTGATGGCTTTTTAAAATAAATCAGGGAAAAGAATCCATGAGTTGATGAACCATGAGTCAGTATACTTTTACTATACAAAACAGTTAATGTAATAATATTCTGGCGTTTCTCCTTGTGAGTTTTCACTGTTGGGGACAAAGAGAGGTGAATTAAACAAAATTGTCCTCAGAGCCAGTAAGGGAGTACCTGCCACTTTAATTACTAAATGGTCTTTCTTTTCTGTAGAATGATTCACCATGAAACTTTGGACATACATTCTCTTAACACCTGCATCCACTGTTTCACTGATGGATGAAATCACTGTGTTGGAATGAACCGAAGGACACGACTTCATTTCCTTAAAAAAGAACAAAACTAACATCAGTTTGCTGCCCACTGACACAGCCTCTTTCCTGGTGTCTTAAATCTTTTCTATGTATTATTTCTGTTCTGTTTGTTGTTCTGATAGGGCAACCCACACTGGAAAATCCCCACTTATCTGAAAACATAAGCACACCTACAACCTTCCAATGGTTGTCTCTCTTGTTTCCCTTTAACGCAATCCAGAATGACAATTCCTGTGTGAGAGTGCTTTCCTGTTTTATAACTTTAGTGTTGCTTATCCTTATTTCCCTTCTGGGCCCGTGTGTGCTGAACTCTAGCCAACCTCTGCCCCCTGCCTCAACTACCTCCATCCCACACAATATTAAATAAAACTTCTGGCTTTTAGACATTTGGATCTCATACTTGAGTTTTCCATTGCAGTTTTAGAAGCTATGTGTTGGCTCCTTGAGAGCCAAATTTCATCCAGAAAGTTGTGTAACCTCGATTGCAGCATAATTCATATTATAAATATGACACAGAAGAAAAAATTGGGCTTGTATACAGATAGTCCTTGACTTACAATCACAACTGAGGCCAAAATTTCTATTGCTAAGTAAGACAGTTAAGGTAATTTTGCACCATTTTCCTACCTTGCCACAGTTTCTAAATCAATACATGTTAATTAGTAACAGGATGGTTAAATGAATCTGGTTTCCCCATTGACTTTGCTTGTCAGAAGGTCACAAAAAGTGATTACATTACCCCAGGACACTGCAATTGTTAAATTACATCCCTGTTGCTAAGCATCCAAATTTTGATCATCTGACCTTGGAGATGTTGCAATGATATGAGCCTTGGTGGTACAGTGGTTAGAGTGCAGTACTGCAGGCTACTTCAGCTGACTACCAGCTGCCTGCAATTTGGCAGTTCAAATCTCACCTGGCTCAAGGTTGACTCAACGTTCCATTCTTCCAAGGTGGGTAAAATGAAGAGCCAGATTGTGGGGTAAAATAGGCTGACTTTATAAAGTGCTTAGAGAGGGCTGTAAAAGCACTATAAAGCAGTATATAAGTCTTAAGTGGTATTGCTATTGGAAAGTGTAAAAAATGGTCATAATTCACTTTTTTAGTGCCCTTGTAACTTTGAACAGTCATTAAATAAATAGCTGTAAGTTGAGAATTACCTGTAATCAGTCTGTGACCACAGAATTATTTGGGATAGATACAGGATAGGTTTGCATTTTTAGGTGGAAAGGATTAGATATGTCTGTGTAGAGTTCCTGTACTTATTATGACATCACTGCTTCTGAACCCAATCCATTTCACATGAGCGAAAGTAAAGAAAACATGCTGTTATTCCACAGTTGCTTGGATGAGACAGACAGCAGCAGCCAGAATATAGTTGAAACTCAAAAAATTAGAATATTGTGCAAAAGTTCATTTATTTCAGTAATGCAACTTAAAAAATGAAACTAATATATGAGAAAGACTCATTACATGCAAAGCAAGATAGTTCAAGCCATGATGTGTCATAATTGAGATGATTATGGCTTATAGCTCATGAAAACCCCAAATCCACAATCTCAGAAAATTAGAATATTGTGAAAAGGTTCAATATTCTAGGCTCAAAGTGTCCCACTCCAATCAGCTAATTAAGCCATAACACCTGCAAAGGATTCCTGAGCCTTTAAATGGTCTCTCAGTCTGGTTCAGTAGGAATCATAATCATGGGAAAGTCTGCTGACCTGACAGTTGTGCAGAAAACCATCACTGACACCCTCCATAAGGAGGGAAAGCCTCAAAAGGTAATTGCAAAAGAAGTTGGATGTTCCCAAAGTGCTACATTAAAGCACATTAATAGAAAGTTATGGAGAAGGGAAAAGTGTGGAAGAAAAAGGTGCACAAGCAGCAGGGATGACTACAGCCTGGAGAGGATTGTCAGGAAAAGGCCATTCAAAAGTGTTGGGGACTTTCACAAGGAGTGGACTGAGGCTGGAGTCAGTGCATCAAGAGCCACCACACATAGACATGGGCTTCAAATGTCGTATTCCTCTTGTCAAGCCGCTCCTGAACAACAAACAACATCAGAGCGTCTTACCTGGGAGGAAGAATGAAGAGGTACACACTGCAAGACGCTTGAAGTCCAGTGTGAAGTTTCCACAGTCTGTGTTGATTTGGGGAGCCATGTCATCTGCTGGTGTTGGCCCACTGTGCTTCATTAAGTCCAGGGTCAACGCAGCCGTCTACCAGGAGATTTTGGAGCACTTCGTGCTTCCTTCCGCAGACAAGCTTTATGGGGATGCTGACTTCATTTTCCAGCAGGACTTGGCACCTGCCCATACTGCCAAAAGCACCAAAACCTGGTTCAATGACCATGGGATTACTGTGCTTGATTGGCCAGCAAACTCACCTGGCATTGCCAAGAGAAAGATGAGAGATATGAGACCGAACAATGCAGAAGAGCTGAATGCCGCTATTGAAGCATCCTGGTCTTCCATAACACCTCAGCAGTGCGACAGGCTGATAGCTTCCATGCCACGCCGCATTGAGGAAGTAATTGCTGCAAAAGGAGCCCAAACCAAGTACTAAGGACATATGCATGCTTATACTTTTCAGAGGCCCAATATTGTTCTATGTACAATCCTTGTTTTATTGATTACATGTAATATTCTAATTTTCTGAGATTGTGGATTTGGGGTTTTCATGAGCTGTAAGCCATAATCATCACAATTATGACAAATCACAGCTTGAACTATCTTGCTTTGCATGTAATGAGTCTATCTCATATATTAGTTTCACCTTTTAAGTTGCATTACTGAAATAACTGAACTTTTGCACGATATTCTAATTTTTCCAATTTCACCTGTAAGTTTTGCAAAATAATTCCACAGACTGAACAGATCTAAACATTTTGGCCTTTTTCAGGAGGGTTAATTCATTGGGTCCAAGTGACCATTTTTAGTAAAAGAAACTATCCTTTATAATTGTATTTAGCTTTTTTTGTCCTTCCTGATCATTTTTCCAATGAAGCACATAGCCACATAGTTTTTTAAAAAAAAGAAAGAATCCAGCTGAATAAATAATAGGTGCATGCAATTTCTCTTCTCAATATGCTTGGGAAATATTATGTACTAGTGGTTTTCTGAGCTATAATTAGTGCAAAATTAATTTGTCTTAGGGGACAATTGATATATACTATCTGGTGAATAATTTGTAGGAAAGCAAAGAGACGTTTAATGTACTGTGCTGTGAAATCCGCATCAGAGACAAGAATGAAATATTCCTTTTCTCCAGGGCCGGAAAAGGAAATGATTGGAAACCTCCATTGACACCAGACACAATGGCGTTATGTGTTATCCTGAATGCTGACATTGCCTGCAGCTTCCTATCTGATTTCTAACCAACACATTTCACCACCTTCATTGTTTGTTTTTTCTTGAGACATGAATGTCCCATAGGTGCTTTTCCAAAAGGCAACTGGACTTTCCTGGGGGGTTTTTCTTGAAAACATTTTGCTTCTCTTCCAAGTTCATGAGAAGCGAAATTTTTTCAAGGAAAAAAAACAAGAAAGGTCAGTTGCCTTTGGAAAAAAAGCACCTTTGAGACAACCATGACCTGGATGATTGAGAATCTCCACAGATATTGTGATATGAATGTTGTTCAGCAAGGGCATTCAGAGCAGATGTTGGCCCAAGAAGGGGATCCAGAATGAAACATTGTCTAGAATAGGGGTGTCAAACTTAAGGCCCACAGGCCAAACTTGGCCTGCGGAGGGCTTAGATCTGGCCCATGGGGCCAGCCTGGAAAAAGCAAAGGACCAGACCGCAGTGCCTCTGCTAGAAAAAATGGGGTATGGGGAAGGTGCAGGTGGTCCCCCAATTACCCATTTGGATCAGCAGGATGCTGCAGGAAGCCGTTCATCCTGTTTCCTCCCCCCCACCCAGCCAGCCTGCGGAGGACAACTGCAATGCTAATCCGGCCCTCCAAGAAATCCAGTTTGACACCCCTGGTCTAGAATGAAGGACAGTCTAGAATAGAAGGTAGGCAACCTCAGATTCCAGGGTCGAATGCAAACTTCTCTATTTGTGATTCTCAGAACCATCTCCATCCATAACTGTTGAATATATTGTTCCAGCCAAGGAAACAGAGGAAAACTGCAATGTAGGTTCTTGAATAAGATATAAATCTAAAAATGAGTTGAGATCTTGGTAACTACATTCATGCCTTTTTCTTGACATGTAATCACTTTTGTGTTATGAAGATGGTCTATTATTGCTCCTATTCTTCTTTCCAACAGATCTGGAGATTAAATGCTGATTCAAGAACTACTAAGGTTGATCCTCCTTAGCATCCCAAGACAAGTCAAAGTTTGTAAGGCACTGCCACCTGTTGAGGCATCAAACAATAACCATGAAAACACCTTCCATTTACACCCTAGAGATGTGTATGTTATGATGGGATCCCATCTATATTATGGTCCTCTTTACGCCCAGAAAGTCACACGTGGTGATTGTCCACTCTTAGTTGAGACAATCTGCTTTTTCTACAGTCTAGCAAGACCAAAGAGGCAGATAAAGAATCATTGTTCAATTCAACACCTGGAAATATCAATTATATGTCAGAGCTAGGTAACCTGCCTTGGTCTAGACCAGGGGTGTCCAACCTTGGCAACTTTAAGACTTGTGGACTTCAACTCCCAGAATTCCTCAGCCAGCAAAGCTGAGGAATTCTGGGAGGAATTCTGGGAGTTGAAGTCCACAAGTCTTAAAGTTGCCAAGGTTGGACACCCCTGGTCTAGATGTTGGACTCTAATATTCTTCAGCATCAATAATTTCCAATTATCATTGGTAATAGTAATCTAGTTACATCTTGAAGACCACAAGTTTCAGAGTTATCATACAGACCTCTACTATTTATAAATGGAGGGGTACTACATGATGCAAGTAATCTAAAAGATAGAAAGGGAGGAACTAACCAATAGGAACCCTTAACCTATTTAGCAACAGTTGATCCCCTATGGCTGCCCCTTGTGTGTTGTCAGAATGAAATTTGTTAAGGCATGGTTACTGCATAATTCTCTTTCTGATGTGCAAACATTTGCTCAACACTTTTCCCAGGACCCAACAGTAAAAAAAAAAAGAGCTACAATGTCTCTAAAGAAAATTGGGGAAATCATTTGGTTGCTAGCATTTTTTATAAATAATCAGAATA